>NC_137458.1:260266663-260866663 GCF_964235325.1 Thermobia domestica
TGATCGTGTTAATGTGTGCCTGCGCAATAGCAGATTATACTGTCCACGAGCTGGTAAATATACACCTCACTTATGGAAAGGTAAAGGTAATAGTCCTGAGGCAAGAAGTTTATATTGTGACCCTAACCATCGTGACCCTCAAAGGAAACTAAGTTTCCCTGTATTTTTTCTACGCCTCCATATTTGTCTTCGAGAGATAAGGTCTCTTGAAATTCTTCTAAGTGAAATCGAAGGGACTCACACCATGTGGACAGTTGAATTTGAAGACAGCGTACTGGGAATGGTCAAAGACCGTCCTGAAACTAGCAGAAGCTTTGTAACCTGAAACTAGGACTCTCCACATGTAACTCTAGTGAACGAACAGCAGCAAAGATTTAGTGTGAGCGCGAGGCGCGGCATGGTGGATAATTTTGTGGTAGGACCTTATTTATTACTGGCCCGCATGTGTTGCAGTACCTATCTTTTATTTTCACGCAATGTTCTCCCAAAATTGTTAGAACACGTGCCCTTGAACATAAGACAGTAGATGGATCCTAGCATGACAAAGAACCTTCACATTTTAACAGAAATGTGCAGACCTACCGAAATGAAACTTTCCAAGGTCGTTGCGTTGGGAGAGAAGGACCGGTGTCATAACCAGCTCGTTTACCCTACCTCGCGTCCTGATTTCATTTTGGGGGGGGTATATAAAAAGTCTTTCGTAGTCAACACTAGCCACGACAGCCGAAGAACTTGCTGCTTGAGTTAATATAGCTGCGGTAGTCAGCTACGAAATTTCAGGTGTGTTTGACCGCACGCGGAAAAATTTGCTTTGCCGATGTCACCTTTGCAATGTGGTCAACGGTCGACAATATCAGACTGTTAACTGTTATTCTTTACAACTGTCTCGTGTACACATACTGATTTGCACAAATACTGTACAAGGTGCCTCGGAATATTTCATAGTTATTCTACTTCGTAGGAAACAGAATAAATCGGTAGTTTGAAACTATATAATTTTGTATCATTGTGCAACACGAACAAAAGCTTGTGTTTCGTCGAGTTTCATTGCTTCTGTGCTCGGAATTATTATCTTCCACTGAATTACGTATTACGAGGAGGAACTCTTTTAATGCAGCTTGCTTTAGCCCAAACTGTACAGTATTCACATAATTTGTGGCGATCACTGTTGTTATGGGAAGATTCCTTGTACTCTCGTTCATTATAAAGGATCTTTATCGCCTGACTGTCCTATGCAAATTCGTTACAAACCTAATCTGGATCAAAGTTATCTTTTCCGTTCATTTATCACCCGTTACCATTGGCCTAGAAGATATAAATGTGATATGTTAACGACTTCGTTTCATTGCAAAACCTTCTTCCGAGAGTTTATTCTGTGCCCGGGGGTTCAATGCCGCGTTCACAAAAGCTCTCCACTGACTTCTATCCTTAGCTAACTGCATCCAGTTTCTATTTTGTATTCCAATCTCTGCGAGATCCATCTTAATATTGTCCTCCCATCTGCGCCTAGGTCTTCGTAATGGTCGTTTTCTGATTTGCCTTTCAGTCAAGACTTTGAAAGCGTTTCTACTTTCTTCCATTCTAGCTACATGACCCGCCCACCTAAGCCTCCTAGACTTGACGACACTAACAATGGTGGGTAAACCATATAAATTATGTAGTTCCTCGTTATGAAGTTTCCGCCATTCCGCATTCCCGTTCCTCTTGGGTCCGAATATTCGTCTATGGGCGCCCTTTTGGTAGACTTGTCCACCGCCCTCGTTAGTACCCCAGCACGGGCCTGGATAATATGTCGCACTAGAAAACAGGTATTACCTTACGTAGAAAACTTTGTACATAAAATTTATATAAAATTATATATTAGAATATTAAAGAATAGTAATTATGTTTTTAGTGCATGAGTATTTAGTGAAATTTGTCTACTAGTCTCCATTGTAAAAAGTAATTTGCTAAAAATTAACAAAATTTCAACATTTCAAACAGCACATTAAAAACCCGGTTTCATTCAAGAGCCCTATTTGTTGCAACAGAAACGCTTCATGATGGTAGATGCGTATGCAACTGTAAAACTTCGGTAATTAATGCAGAATCACGAATAAAGGACTAAAAGCACATAAAGGAAACCAGTGCAGACTATTAATTTTCAAGAATAATTACAAGAGTTTTATTTTCAAACGCTTTAAATATTTCCAATATTGAAATTTCTCAACTTACATTTTTCACGAGCCCAAAAAAAGTTCCATTACTACGTACTAAAATTAACCTAATAGGGTCTACAAAGATTTTGGAATTTTCACAATGCTTCTGGAAAGAAACCATGGAAACTGTTTTTTACTGCCAGGTTAAAAATGTCCGGAAATTTTACAACACTACTCACAACTAACGAAATAATTTTATAATCTTGATCAGGATTTCTTTTGTAATTTCCAAGCTCTGATATTACAATATGTGAATTTTGTGTTATTTATTCACTTCAATGGCATACGAATATGTTTGTCCTTGTGCAGGACTGACCTCAGCAACATTACTTAAAATGTTCGTATATTAATTGTACCGTGTTGTGAAAAAATGAATTAAGCGCCATACTTTGAAAATACACGTAAATGCGACCATTGGTTCCTGATACGCATTAGAACGTTTTGCACAATCGAAAAGAGATTAAAACCAACACCTTTCTAAAAAAAGAAACATAATTTCACTTTTGATTACGGCTATATCTATGTTGGGACATCAACCTTTATACGTAATTTTCTTAAAAGTACGAAAGTGGCGCTTAGTTCGTTTTCGCATGACACGGTACAATTAATCTATATAAATTATGAAATGTACATTAAATCAGAAAGTCAATACGTAATAATTTTAGTGTTATTCAAGGAAACAGTTATGAAAAATGAATCACGATACAGCAAGTCTATGATAGCGAAACATTATCGAGAAACCATGTATCCAAATGATATAAGAGCTTCGGGAAAACAGAGTTTCAGTGAAAGTCGATCTAGGAATACTGTAGCATTCAACAGTACATGGCGCAGATAGAGTAGCATGCCTATGTAACTTACTGCAAGAACAACATTTAAAAAAAAAAATCAGAGGGTGAGAAAAAATAAAAATGATCCCAACTTCGTATTTAACATTACTGCCGAGAAAAGAGTTAATATTATGAATATGGCTCCTATATTAGCAGGCAAAGAGAAAAGTGGTTAATAATGACCCACTATCCATGACGAAAGAAGTAACAAACCAAAATAACTATATGCATTTACTGACACAGAGTAGTACTCCCCCCGTTATATCTAGTCGAGTCAGCAAAAATTTTAGTGACGTCATAGGTCAAAGGTCAATGACCTTGACCCGGCGTCAATGACCTAGGGGTACCTAGGACCACTCCGTCTAAATTTTGTCAGGGGTACCTTGGCTCACCCCCTAAATTTTGGTAGGGGTACTTAGGACCACCCCCCTTAAATTTAGGAAATTTTCAAATCTAAAAATTCGGTATGGTAGCCTAGGACCATAGTGTGTACCTCTATTAGTATTGGGGGTCTATCTCGTTTATAGGTAAAAATTGCCAAAGATTCAAATTTCGGATGTTTTTGACCTAATTTGTCCCCTTTGATGAGGTGTTATTCTCCTATATGGTTATATGGACATATACAGGGTTCCATTCCCTATCATAAGATATGGGTATATTAATGCACCCCTTTAAAAATTTGGGAGGGGTACCTTGGCCCAACACTTGAATTTTAGAAATTGCCCATTTTATACATTTGAATAATAGTATAGGACCCTAATATATATTATGATAAATTTGGGTGGTCCATTTCGCTAACTTTTAGAGGTACAAATTGTAAAAATAAACGTAAGCAATACGTTGTACCACGTGTTTGGTTTTTGACCTAATTTATTTCCTTGGATGAGGTCCTATTACCTTATAGGGTTATATGGTCGTGTATAGGGGTCCATTCCCTATCACAAGACATAGGTACATTTGTGCACCCCGCAAGAGGTACCTTCGCCCGCCCCTTTAATGTTGGAAATCGCCCAATTTAAACATTTGGTATTATAGTATAGGACTCTAATATAGATCACTATAAATTTGGGTGGTCCACCTGTTCCCTTTTAGGGGTACAAAATTGTCAAAAATTCAAATTTCGGAGGTTTTTCGCCCAATTTATCCCCTTGGATGAGGTTCTATTACCTTATATGGTTATATAGGTGTCCATTCACTATCTCCTTAAACTTCAGAAATTGCCAAATTTAAACATTTGGTATCATAGTACTGGACCTCAACATGTCTCATGATAAATTTGGGTGGTCCATCTCGTTCCCTTTTAGGGGTACAAAATTGCCAAAATATAAACGTAACCAATACGTAGTACCACGTGTTTGGTTTTGACCTAAGTTATCCCCTTTGATGAGGTCCTATTACCTTATATGGTTATATGGTCATGTATATAGGTCCATTTCCTATCGTAAGACATGGCTATATTGATGTACCCTTTAAAAATATGGGAGTTGGTATCTTGGGTCATCCACTCAGTTTTAGAAATTGTTTAATATAACTATTTGGTATCATAGCACAGGGCTTCAATATGTACCACTATACATTCAGATGGTCCACATCGTTCCCTTTTATGTGTAAAGAACTACCAAAAAATCAAATTTCGGAGGTTAATGACCCACTTTGATAAGGATTTAGCACGTTATAAGGGTATATACAGAGGTTCATTACCTTTATATGTTTATGTTCCCTTTTAAATTTGAGAATTATCAAATAACAAAATTCGGTAAACGTTTTTCTAGGACCCATTGTAAATGTTGGTGTTCCTATTATCGCCAAATACTCAAATTTTGAAGTTTATTGACCTATTTTTTTGATACGGCTATGTAATTGAATGAGTACAGGATTTATTACTTTTTCGTAAGACACAGGTTTACTTGTGTACCAATCTTAAACTTTGGGAAGGGTACATTTCTTATTGTCATATCAATAATTGGTAATTGTTCTTAGAATTGGGTAGTATCCCATTCTTTGGGTAAATCATTGTCAAATATTACTATGATCACTTGATCTGTTATTGACCTATGATGGGATTAGATGTTCAGAACATTGGTACATTTAAACTTTGTATGATAATTTGAGTTTGTAGGATAAAGTTTGTAGGATAAAGTTTGACGGTTAACCGTGAAACGTGAAATTATTTTTGAAATTTTTGGTTTGAAATTTTTCCCGTTTGAAAATATTTGTATCGAAATTTTTGTCGTGAAAAACTTTTTGTTTGAAATTTTTTAAAAAATTTTGTTTGAAAATTTTTGAGAATTCTTAAAATTTTTTTTTTTGAAATTTTATCGTTTCAAATTTTTGTTCGATTTTTTTTGTTTGAAGTTTTTGTTTGGAATTTTTCGTTTGCAATTTTTTTTAATTTTTTGTTTGTAACTTTGTTTCAAATTTGTTTCGAAAGTTTTTTTCGTTTCAAAACTTTTGGAATTTTTTCGTTTGGAATTTTTTGTTTCCAAATTTTTTCGTTTCAAAATTTTGTTTCAAATTTTTTTGTTTGAATTTTCTTGTTTGTAACCTTTTTGTTTTAAATTTTTTTTTGAAATTTTTCGTTTGCTTTTTCTTTTTAAGATTATGCACTCATTACTAAAGAACCGGAACTGTTTACAACAAAAACCTCTGGTAACATTGCTTTTTCATGATGCAATAGTACACATCAGAACATGGGGTTGTACTTGAAATGGAAAAACACAAATCATTGAAATGGATCATTCTACTACACTGCACTGATTAATCACACATATGCATACCAGGTAAAGGATGTGGATATTGTCGATACAACGTATTTTGAACTTCTTGCACTAGTTTGTCTTTAGCGTATAATTTTAATTCCAGCTGAAGTCTTTTTAGGTCTATTGCAATATCAATAGTTAGAAACTCAGTGTCCATTTGACTGCAAATAAAATGTTTATCAATACATGTATGCACCCACGAACATTGTTGACAACCATCACAACATCTAGATACATGTTGTACAATATGCATGACACATTTTTCAAAATAATCCTTTTTCAGGAATATATTTGTTTTGTTGTACACTTCCACTGCATGTTTTACACACTGGAATATATTCATGAATTTGTTCCATTCCGTTTGCGTTAGATAAACCATGTTGCGAGGTACATGCAATGTACTCTTTTTACGTAAGAGCACCATCTTCTCTTCGAGGACTGTACGCAGCACCACTTCATTATTTGAGCCTAATGATTTGACTATGGTCACATTTAGCTCATCATGAAAATAATCATTCATTTGGTCGATTCGTGAGCATAATATTTGCCATTCTTCACAGGTCAGTTGTACACCAAATTGTTCTGCTTTGCCCAATCGAATCACAGGTTCAAAGGTTCTAGCACTGATTCCAATCATCACATGTTTTGTTTGGAATATATTTATCGGATAATAGCTTGCGAAGAGGAATTCTTTATCGTTAGAAGTACACATCTTTCCACCTGAAACGCACTTGCTCAAATGATTACATTTGCTGACACTGTATTTGCTGATTTATAGTTATTGCTGACGTCATTGGAAAGGAATGTGCTGACGTTTGAATTCATGATTTCATCACAGTTGCTGACGTCATGCCGACCAACCATATTCATAGATCGCATGCAGCATACAACTACGTCTGATGTCAAAAGAATGTGCTGACGTTTGAATTCATAATTTCATCAAAATTACTGACGAATCCGGCTGTGTACTAAATTCAAATTGATGACTTCGACCCAAGAATCTTTGTAACATAAAGATACAGATCCAGTATTTAAGAAACGTAACAGTTCTTCTTGTTTCGATGCTTCCATGGGTAAATATCTTGCTGGTAAAATTATATTCTTATCATTTTCAAGCTTCACTACGATTCTTAATCCAAACTTTGTAGGGATGTTTTGGCTAGCTAAGATTCTATAAGGTACATTCTGTTGTAAATCAGTAATCTTGGTAAATGATTTCATCACATCACGTGCGTTTAGAAACTGCAGACAAGTTGCCATGATGACGTTATCATGAATACTAACTCGAGCGATACTTATATATGATGCAAAACTGATGACGTTGCATTATCATGTTCTGACGTGTACTACTGCATCATGATAAACAGTGTTACCAGAGATTTTTGTTTTAAACAGTTCCGGTTCTTTACTAATGAGCGCACAAACTTTTAAAATGTCAAACCAAACTTTGAAACAAAAATTTCGAAAACAAAAATTTTCAAACGAAAAAAAATTCAAACAAATTTTTTCAAACAAAAAATTTTCAAACGAAAAAATTCCAAACCAAAAATGTCAACAAATAATATCACGTTTCACTGTTAACCGTCAAACTTTATCCGGTTTTTAACTATTCGATTAACAAATAAATGGTTTTGATCATGTTTCTCAATGAGTGCAAAATGTTGAACGAAACCAAGATTTTTAAATGTTAAACAAAACTTAAAAATGAATGCAGTAAAGGTTTGAGAATCATCAACCAATCAGATTGCACGAAATATAGTGATCAGCCAACCAGATTGCACGAAAGATAGTGATCAACCAATCAAATTGCATCAACAATGACTTTGCCAGTGTTGTAGCATGTATTGCCTTTCGTCTATAAGTCGTAAGATTCAATAAGGTAGGTATCAGATTTTTTAAGCTCAAGGTCAAATCAACCACCACCAATGACATTAGACTATGAACTTAACTAAAGTTCAATGTATTGTTTCAAATTTCGCGCCTTATGTTAAAATTCTGTTTATCACAATTCCCAAATTTAAAGAATACTTCTCTCGATATACCTAAGACTTAGAATTAATCATATAATTACACGTTGTATTTAGGTCTCAATTCGGTCAATTCTTTATCTTAGCAGAACCAACTGTTGTCTAGAAACGTGTTATTTGATAACTTCCATGAATTATGAAAAGGAAATGAATCCCTGTACACTACCTCATCAAGGTCAATCACATGGTACATCGTGTTGCTTACTTTTATACTTGGTCCATAGGCTGGAATAATTAAAACCAATCACGCAATTTCATTTGACAATTCTCAAATTATCTTACAAAGCTTAAATGTACCAATGTTCTGAACACCTAATCCCATCATAGGTCAATAACAGATCAAGTGATCATAGTAATATTTGACAATGATTTACCCAAAGAAAGAGATACTACCCAATTCTAAGAACAATTAGCAATTACTGATATGACAATAGGAAATGTACCCCTCCTAAAATTTAAAATTGGTACAAAAATACACCTGTGTCTTACGAAAAAGTAATAAATCCTGTACTCATTCAATTACATAGCCGTATCAAAAAAATAGGTCAATAAACTTCAAAATTTGAGTATTTGGCGATAATAGGAACACCAACATTTACAATGGGTCCTAGAAAAACGTTTACCGAATTTTGTTATTTGATAATTCTCAAATTTAAAAGGGAACATAAACATATAAAGGTAATAAACCTCTGTACATACCCATATAACGTACTAAATCCTTATCAAAGTGGGCCAATAACCTCCGAAATTTGATTTTTTGGTAGTTCTTTACACATGAAACGGAACGATGTGGACCATCTGAATGTATAGTGGTACATATTGAAGCCCTGTACTATGATACCAAATAGTTATATTAAACAATTTCTAAAACTGAGTGGATGACCCAAGATACCAACTCCCAAATTTTTAAAGGGTACATCAATATAGCCATGTCTTACGATAGGAAATGGACCTATATAAATGACCATATAACCATATAAGGTAATAGGACCTCATCAAAGGAGATAAGTTAGGTCAAAACCAAACACGTGGTACTACGTATTGGTTACTTTTATATTTTGGCAATTTTGTACCCCTAAAAGGGAACGAGATGGACCACCCAAATTTATCATGAGACATGTTGAGGTCCAGTACTATGATACCAAATGTTTAAATTTGGCAATTTCTGAAGTTTAAGGGGATAGTGAATGGACACCTATATAACCATATAAGGTAATAGAACCTCATCCAAGGGGATAAATTGGGTCAAAAACCTCCGAAATTTGAATTTTTGACAATTTTGTACCCCTAAAAGGGAACAGGTGGACCACCCAAATCTATAGTGATCTATATTTGAGTCCTATACTATAATACCTAATGTTTAAATTCGGCAATTTCCAAAATTAAAGGGGCGGGTCAAGGTAATCCTCCCGGGGTGCAAAAATTTACCTATGTCTTATGATTGGGAATGGGCCCCTATACATGAAAATATAACTATATAAGGTAATAGGATCTCATCCAAGGAGATAAATTAGGTAAAAAACCAAACACGTGGTACAACGTATTGCTTACGTTTATATTTTTGGCAAATTTGTGCCCGTAAAAAGGAACGAAGTTGAACACCCAAATTTATCATGAAACACATTAGGGTCCTATACTATAATACCAAATGTTTAAATTGAACAATTTCCAAAATTGAAGGGGTGGTCCAATGTACCCCTACCAAAAATTTAAAGGGGTGCACAAATGTATCTATGTCTTATGATAAGGAATGGACCTCTATACACGACCATATAACCATATAAGGTAATAGGACCCCATCCAAGGAGATAAATTAGATGAAAAGCATACACGTGGTACAACATATTGCTTACGTTTATATTTGGCAATTTGTACCTCTAAAAGGGAACGAGATGGACCACCCAAATTTATCATAATATATATTAGGGTCCTATACTATTATACCAAATGTATAAAATGGGCAATTTCTAAAATTCAGGGGGTGGGCCAAGATACTCCTCCCAAATTTTTAACCCTACAACGGCCAACCTATTTTCCTAACATAAAGAGCCAAGGTGAGTCCAATGGACTCACACTGTTCATAATGGGTTATCAGACATTATATTGTTATACGAAGTGGAATTTCGTATAGCATTTTTAAGTGTTTCTGACGGAATATGTAAGTAAAGCAACCACGTATCTCTACAGTTTTTACAAGATCGTCAGTGTTGCCATCTGACGTAAAATTGTTGTGGAAATTTAAATTATTTTTCTTGTATTGTATAAAAGATTAATTCTAAAAAGTTTAATTCTAAATTTTAGTAGGGACAACTTTTGCAAACTAACGATTTTCAAGAAACTTCTCTTTCAAAATACTATAAGTTATTAGAAACAATATAAATAATGCAATTGTTTGTTTGGAATGTTCTCATAATCTTCTGGAACTACTGAAGAACATGCTTCATTTTTCTTGTTTGTTGATTTACATTTTTTACAGTATTTCGTAAAGTACAACCGAATGTTCAGAAAACACATGCGTTCTGCAGGTCATGCATGTTTGCCTTTGCATTCGTTCTTTTCGCGCATCAAACAAGTAAAAAAAGTCTTTTCTTCTTTCTTTCTCCAACTTTACGTTGGTAACATCACTATTGTTGAACTCAGCAGCCGCAGACTAGATTGATTTGTGAAGACCTACAGCACTTCTATTATCAATATGTGGCTGGATAAGACTTTCTGCTATTGCAGTAAGAAAATCCTTTCTGGAAATCTTCCGATCACGATGTAATATACTCCAGACGAAATAGGCTGCAACAGCGCATACATCAGGCATATTCCTGAAAAAAGTAAATAGTCATATGTTGCTCTTTCTTTGGCATGAATATTCATGGACCAATTGGTCTAACATGTCAACACCTTTAGTCTCATTATAATTTAATATTTTCTCAAGTTTGGTTGCTTTTCTTACGTCAATGTCTCCAGAATGATGCATGCTTCAGAGAAGAATTACAGATCTGTTTCTCTCAGGGAGATAAGACACAAGTGTAAAATCTTTCTGGAAACCAAACATTGGTGACTTTTTTCGTTCCTTTTGTTTTTTAAGAATTCGGGTGGAACGTTGGTTTTTCACTGTTCCTGCTAGTGTAAGACCAATGCGAAGCAATGTTTTGGCTTGATCAAAATCTGTGAAATAATTATCTTATTTTATATATCCTTTACTTCCAAATTTTCCCCAGGGTCATAGTGATTTTTGAAGCATTGTTTTTTTCTTTCCCAAAGTGCACGTATTAGAGCCAGTTTATCTTTGTTTCTTCTATCACTTTTTGTTGTTTTGTCATCAAATTGGAAAAATGGACAAATAATTGAACTTGTTTTTACCCATCGCACCGCAAATCATTGGTGGTCCATACTTTTTGTCCCATAGCAGTTTTATGTTCAAATCTTTGGTTTTGAGACGACCAGTAGTATACAAAATTCCAAGTAAACACTTCAATTCTCTCTCATCGACCGGCTTCCACCGTTTCTGCATGTTGCGTTTTCTGTGTTCACCTACTGCATCTTCATGGCTGTACCGATGGGTGTACCGATGTGTCTTCAATACATCGTCTTGAGTAAACAATAACAGCCACTAAGGGAGGAGTTTTATTTGGAGAAAAAAACCTTATTGACTCTCATCTGACGATGATCTGAGATTTCGTCTTCTGTGGTCGAGAAGGTTCATTATATCATGTGGTTCCGTCCTTTGCATAGACATATTTTCATTACTTTGGTACCTATTCCCATCATCTTCAATTTCAGAATTAATAATATCAGAAATATCTTCAATATCAGAAACTTCTAATGTTTCAGTTTCCCAATCACTTCCGCTATCTTCAAGTTCACTACACATAATGTCTTCGTCTTCATCCTCCAAAAACTGGGAAATTTCTTACACAATGTTCCAAGAAGCTGCCATTTCTGCACTTACGTTGGTAGTAGCATACACTAACAGTTCTACTACCAGCACCACAACAAGAATCAACTGATACAAACGTGTCATATACTGTAATTAATAATTTAAAGACAAATGTACCGATATTTCCACTGGGAACTCAAATATATGATGCAAAGTAGTAGTGAGTCCATTGGACTCATGTTGGCCTTTTGTGTTACGAAATTAGAAAAATAATTTTAAAACATACCCTAATGTATATTTTTTCAATTCCGAATTGTATTCACACTTTACATTACCTACCGATAGCATATCTAGAGAGAGACAAATATTGAGCAAGAAATAAATTGCAGCTGGATAACAGTTATAAGCGATGTGTCCATTGAACTCACGTTGGCCGTTTAAGGGTTAAAGGGGTGCACAAATGTACCTATGTCTTATGACAGGGAATGGACCCCTATACATGACCATATAACCATATAGGGTAATAAGACCTCATCCAAGGGGATAAATTGGGCCAAATAACCAAACACGTGGTTTTACTAAAATTTGACAATTTTGTATGCATGAAAGGGTACAAGGTGGACCACCCAAATTTAAAGTGATCTATATTAGGTTTCTATACAATTATACCAAATGTTTAAATTGGCCAATTTCTAAAATTTAAGGGGTGGGCCAAGGTACCCCTCCCAAAATTTTCAAGGGGTGCGTTAATATACCCATGTCTTATGAAAGGTAATGGACCCCTGTATACGCCCATATAACCATATAGGAGAATAACACCTCATCAAAGGGGATTAATTAGGTCAAAAACATCCGAAATCTGAATTTTTGGCAATTTTTTACCCATAAAAGTGTATCTGACATATCGTTACACTATGCTAAGTCTTCAGCTTTCCATTTGTGAGAATGCCGCTGAAATTGAGATGCTATCAAAATATTCTAATAGCTGAAAAGGCTATCCAGAAGTTCCCCAGAAGACGATTTCTCTGATTCTTTCCGAGATCACCAAAATTGCATTCATTATTCAGACATTGAATGGAAATCACTTTGACAGTACCAAGGCATGTATTGTTACAAAATGAATGCTGGACTTTTTTTGATAAAGATTTTGTACACTTGTAAAATTCGTCCCATTTCACCAATTAATAACAAACTCCAAAACTGAAACAACGTATCTGAATTTCTCCCTTGACTGTCAATTAAAAAAGGAAACGCGAAACCACACTATTTGCTATCAATGTACCTGTATGAATTATTTATACTTTCGAAAGTTAACAAGAGCTATGATGCGTTCATAAGGGAAGATTTGTTATTTTAATAATTTTAAGAGATCAAACAGCTCCATGTAATGGAAATATACCATTGTCGACGCAACTAAGTTAGTGCGGTCATTCATAGACCGCTCTCTCAAATAATTCGTGTTTCCTGATAGGTTAATACCTGAGTTGGAATAATCATACTACATATTATTTTTTGAATGGTTTTTATTCTGTTGTCTATCTATTTCCAAACCCTGCAATGCACTTTCAGGAATCATCTTAATTACCCTCTAAACTATAGATGTTGAATGACTGTATGTGTAAGTGAAGGCCACTGCCACGATATTATTTTTTCTCTAAACTGTGAATGTGAGTACACCATATGTATGAGTGAAGGTCACTTCAAGATTAATTTCTCTCTAAAACATAATATTTTATATATGTGTGTGTGAAAGAAGGTCACTCGCTCCAGATTAATTTCTCTCTAAATCAAAAATGTAGGATGATTCTCTGACTGAAGGTCAGTGGCCGGAGATATATTTCTGTCTAAACCATGAATGTGGAATGAATGCATGTGTGAGTGAAGGTCACTAGCTGGAGATATATTTCTCTCTAAACCATGAATGTGGAATGAATGTATGTGTGAGTAAAGGTCACTTGCTGGAGATATATTTCTCTCTAAACCATGAATGTGGAATAAATGTATGGGTGAGTGAAGGTCACTGGCCGGAGATTAACTTCTTTCTAAATCATGAATGTCGAATGAATGTATGTGTGAGTGAATCTCAGTGGCTCAAGATTAATTTCTCTCAAAACCATGAATTTAGGATGAATGTTTGTGCGAGTGAAGGTCACTAGTTCGAGATAAATTTCTCTCTAAACCATCAATGTGAAATGAATGTATGTGTAAATGAAGGTCACGGCACGAAATTAATTTCACTCTAGACCATGAATGTATAATGAACGTATGTGTGAGTAAAGGTAACTTCTTCAGGATTAATTTTACTGTAAACTATGAATATGGAATGACTATATGTATGAGTGAAGTTCACTACTCGAGATTAATTTCTCTTTAAACCATCGATGTGGAATGAATGAGGTAGGAAATGGGAGAACCTAGTGAAAACTCACGCGCACGGTGTTGTGCACCACAAATTTCGCTTGATGGGAGTTGGGATCAAACCCGGGACCCCAAGGTATCCCGGAAAAAACGTACACACACTGTGTTTGCCGATTCCCACATCAAATTTATATCATAATGCAATTTTATGCAAGGTATTACTTATGATTTATAATTAGTTATTTATATAAACCTGATAAAGGGAGATTTAGAAGTTGTATCCTTAATGAGATATCAAGACCAATGGGTTAATAACAACGAGGAACCAGTGTTTTCTACGAGCCGACGAATTTCACGAACGCTACCAAATTAATCACTTGATAAGCTAAAATCTACTAACTGCAAGAAACACGTTTATATTTAATCATATTGTTTCAATAGTAATTAAGAGTGAGTTTTTAAAGAAAAAGTAATAAAAATGAAATGACAATTTACGAAAGCGGATGTTTATTTCTCTTGTCACTGAATTTAAATAAAGTAAAAAGCTACGATTTTTCAAATTTTTTATTTCAACAAAGCTAAGAGAATGGAATATGTAGAATTGAACTTCGTCAATTTATATTTACATATTTCTTTCTTCTCTATCTCTCCCTGCACATCCAAACTAGAACTAGCCTTTTCAACAATTGTTTATAATCTTGCGGAGGGATCAGTATAGACAAAAAAAAAAAAAAAAGAGTTGAAAATGATTCTAGTCGAGCTGTCGGAACATCATAGGGAGAGCCCTAATTACGATCTTAAAAACAAAACTTTAAAAAAGCGTGTTTTTTTATTGAGAAATTCTTCAGATTACTTTTACAACATTAGATACCTCATTGCCATTATTGAACACATCTCCTGTTTTCTTAATCAGACATAGTGTTTCTTTGGTGAATTTCTTATCGTTCAGAATCGCTACGTTGAACTTGATAGTTGGATATAGGCCCGAGAAACGGGAGCAAAAGGCTAATACCCCACTAAATTTTCTTTATCCTTTAAAGTCCAAAATGTGTCTTTATGTACTACACAATTCAGATATAAAGAAAATTATTTATTTTATTTTAAATATTTATTTATTTAAGCTAATTAAAATAAATATTTATTTTATTTTAACTAGCTTATTTTAAATTCAATTTAATCTCTTTAAGAAAATACGATATGAAGAAATGGAAACAGGTGTAGGATCGAACGTTAGGAATATAGACATACATGTTCTCTTGAGCTAGTCGAAGATAATTGTTACACATTACGCAATTTTTAAGAAATGGAATTATTTAGAGAATGAGGCAGTGGATACGGGAATGTAGATATACATTTTATCATTATTTATTAAACGCTATGGGTAGAACATAAGATTTAATAGTCCATGCATTTTAGCTAAAACTTGAGAAAAATTCCCATAAAGCTGATTTTTTTTTACAATAATTTCCTTTGTTAATGTACTTTTACATTTGAAAAGCCCCTTTTCTCTCAAAATTGAGGACAAAGATGGCGGCAATGAAATTTCAACTTGACTAATTTGGGAGACAGTAACTTTCTTCATTATGACATTTGGGATACGTAAAGGATATATGCATACAGGGAAAACGGAAATTAAATATTCATGATACTTATCTTGTCAAACTTCAATTTTGATAGGTTTAGATCTGCTATATGTATAAAACAGTGAAACCAAATATTACATTTTTTAATGTTTGGAAGCAGTTATATTAGAAGACAATGGGGAAAATTAATTGAATAAAAGTTAAAGATAGTTTTATAATCTTTAAAATCAGATATTTATTTTGCCTTTACGTAACTTGATGTAGATTCTATATAAGATTTATTATGTACCTTATTATATACCTAATGTGTACGTTATTAATAAACGAATAAGTTTTCTACATCTTCAATTTCGTTCTCAGATTCATAAATAATTTCTATATTTTCACACTCCTCCCCGAGACAGTTCTTAAACATTTGAGAACATTGCAGACCAGCAGAACGACATTCACGTTTAGTTGAAGAGTTGTTGTTTGCAGTAATCTTGCAAGCACATCTGATTAAAGTAAGGAGTTCAGATGTACAGCTTCTATATTAGTTTGAATTGTACGTAATTATCCTCGTTTTAGGATCCATCCGTAGTCGAGTGGATTAAGATGATTCCCTAGCCACTGCTGTACTTGGTAGTAGATCCTCAGCGAATACTGACAAGGGGCATCCTATGTTGGAGGTAGTGTTGCTAGCTGGAAATTCGCTCAAATCGATTGCCAAGACACTAGTTCTGAGAAGAGGGCACCACGAAGTTTGTTTAGGCCGTCACAAGAGTTTCCAGCATATAAGCTTACAAGAGTTTCCAGCATATATGCTTACAAGAAACCTTTTCCTCAACTTTGATTATGGTTTTAGACTATGCTTTGGGTTCATTGAACGGTTTTACCAATTCCAAAAGTTCAGAGTTCTTCTGATGTAGTTTAAATGGGTATATCTTTCTTTTCTTCTACGGGAGATGACGTTGCATCATAGCAATAATTCAATAAATCCAGAGTGATTTATTACTGATTTGAGATCTCTATGTTGTATTTTTAACCTATTGCTTTCTACAAGTGTTATTTCATTCTTTGTAAGCCAACATAAAGAACTGATGGCAAGATATTGAATAACAATGAAAAGCTACATAATAACCAAAAAAAATATCGCTGTGTAATTCATCTTATAAAGCATGGAAGTAACTGCTTTTATTATATCCATTGAAATTGAGTTTACGTTCGTATATCTAAGTAGTTTGTCATTGCATTCAGCATTCTGGAATTTCTTGTTTGTTCTGTGTACTGTACAAATGTTATCATAACAAGGAAGCGGCTCTTGAATCCCAGTCTGAATTCACATAATGATTTTAAGGGTATGGAATCTACAAGTACCGGTATGTATAAAACGAGAAAACAGTGTCACTTGAAGGAATTTGGTTTGCACCTCTTGATATTAAGTAACTTAAAATTAAAACAGGAAATAGTAATAGACTTATCACTTTCGGTTTAAGTAGAGAGAGATATTAGGAGACAGTATATATTAGAGGAGTGCTTAAATAAAAAAAGACCTTCTTGCTGTCTATTAAATTTTGTACCCTACACCAGTCTGCGTTAAAACCTTAAGTGGTTAGTTATGTGCCACTTTGGTTTTAGTAGAGAGATTAGAGTAGAGATGCAATATATTCTTGGGAGGCTTAATCAATTATAGAACCCGCTTCTTGCTATGAAATAACTTTTTTATTCGTTAGTTATCAACGTTAAAATTAAAAGTGGTTAATTACTGGCACTTCAGTCTTTCATAGGATATGAAGAATGAAGGCGGCATCTATTCTTAGAACGTTGAATCAATTTTAGGAAAACGCATCTTGTTATCTTGTTATCTTGTGTTCTTTTTGCCCTACCAATATTGAAACAAGACATTATAGTGGATTTCTATTATTTCTGATTTTATTAGGGAGTTAAGAATAATTATGTAATGTCATATTTGGACGATTAATCCATTCTAAGAAACCGCTTCTCGCCATCTATTATAATTTTCGGGCTATAGCAAATAACGTGAAAACCGAGAGTGGCTGATATTGTACCATTTCCGGTTCTAATAGTGTGATTGGAGTGGTAATGCAATATATTTTTATGACGTTCAGTTGATTATACAAAACATTTTTACATATGTTACCACTTTTACTTAATAACGATTACCAGTTATACAGGAAGTGGTTGATTTATGCCACTTCCGGTTTCAATAAGGATAATAGAGTGGAGATAAAACATATTCACGAGACATTTAATAGTCTGCACAGAAACACTTCTCGCTACTCATATATTATGATTTTTATTCTAATGTCATTAACTTTATAGCCTGAAATGGTTTATTTTTACCACTTCCGGTTTAAGTTACAAATGCTTCAACGAACTAGAACCTAACTTTGACCCTCAACATCGCAATCAAATTTGATTGAGAACCATCAAGTAGTTGGTAAGATGTTTTTTGGTCTCCCGGACGTATAGACCGTATATGTATATCTTGGTAAGTATATCAAAATATTAAAAAGAAAGTTTTGGTAAACCAATCTCCTTAATGGAACGATTCTGATCCAGAAAGATTATCAGTAATATTGGGGTCACAGTTAAGAATTCATTTGGCACTGGTAGAAATATATGTGCATCATCGTTGGGAAAAGACAAGCAAGTAATAGGAACAATCCTGAAGCAATGAATTCAATTTTTTTTTCATTTTGTACATGTAAAGTTTTAAAATTAGTCGTTAGCTCATGTGGTTCGAATTGCAAGTTAATCACTAGGATCCTCTTAACAAAATGGGAAGGGTGATAGGCATAAAATGCCTTGTTACAGGAAACTATTATAAAGAAATTCATTACAATATTGTAAATGATTTCTAATAAGCTTTATATATCAGAATTTGTAACACCTCAAGAATCTTGTCATTTCTGTGGATATATACAATAATCGATAATGCTCACACCCCCAGTCATGCCTTTGCCATGAACCTTATCAACTTCTGGAAAACTATTCTGGAGAAATAGCTTCTCTTTAAAGAACACACATATTACCAACACATACATCAATTCAAAGGGTATTATTTCGTGAATTTCACTTTGAGCAGCAAATATAAATATTTATTAAAAAGAACTATATTCATACGTGTACAATGGCAATCATGAAAATGGCTTATTATGCATGTCTTGCGCACATCTATACGTATTAGAGACAACAACAGTACTTATTTTCTGCAACATAATTTTATACTTTCCAGTTGTGGTATTGACCTCAAACTTGGTATACGCATGTATCTTAACGAGGGACATAAAAGGGTAGAGAGATATTTTGCAATCATTTCCGGTTTCAAGCAGACACTGTTGTCGGGTAACAAAATGTATTGTTGTCTTGTATTGACACTATATCGTGAAAATGATACCCAATGTTTCTTTCAGACTCTTTTCGGGGGACACTGTCTCCTTAGAGCGCCCCTGGAGGAGATCAAAATAACACGTTTATAATACAATAACAAATAGAGTATTATCAGCAGTGTTCCTGGGCTAATATTTCATCCCCCTGGAACGTTGCTTCCGAGAGAGACACTGGTGATGCTCCATTTCCAAAGCTATATATGTTTGATTTTAAATACTTTAGTATCGTCTCGAAACTTCACACGAACATACTGCCTCGTATCGGGACAATCTAAAAAGTTGCCGTATAAATATATCTTTCCCCTCTACGTGTGTAATAATGAAAATATTTTGTTCCCGCAATACGTACACAAAGTACTTTAGCTAATACGAAGAAATGGAGATAAGAAAAAAATACAAAACAAAAAAACCGTTTAGTCGGGAATAGAACCCAGACCTGCTTCTTAGGTAGCCCAAATGTTACCTCTGAAGCATGCTCGTACGTGGATTTATGTTTGTCCTATTATGCTCAATGTAGTTCATAACAAAGCAGATCAAGCCAATTCAACAGCATTGCAAGTTTGCATTCAAGATGGCGACTTCTCCAATGATTTGTTTCTTCATCGTTAAGAATATAGCAAAACATGACGGTTCTACCGTGAGAACAACTTACAATTTTCATGGTTACAAACTTTTGAACCGCCACCTTGAATTAAAGATGACGACTTTTCCAACATGTCTGATTTTTCCCGTTACTTACCCTGTAATCTACACACTTGAACGCAATTTCGTGATTCCACCATATCTACAAGTTGTCCACAATTAGACGCCCCTTATAACATTCCTAGCACTTTCCTACACCTAAGATGACTTTTTTTCAAATTTAAGGGCGGATTCGCAAACTACGCATCAGAATAAACATCACCTTGAAATGTCAACGTCCTAGAGACAGCCATTACAAATTTCACATTTTTTCGATTTGCGCCGCCAAACCAAAACGAATTTTAATGCTATTTTTTCTAACATAAACTATGTTCCTATCTTCACTGCATGACAAAGTATGACGTTTCTATGATGTGCGGAACTACTCTAAAAACCAGCATTTCGAAACGACGAAACATTTCGACACTTCATTTACATGGAAAATGTCGCCTTTTTCATGATATCGGAGTTTTTCCATTATTCCCATCACATGACAAAAGTATGCCAAATTTGGTGTTTGTATGTTTTGCGGAAGTATACAAACAATTAAGTGTGATTGCGACTTTAGAGGTATATAACTCTTCGTTTGCGAGATAATAACTCACAAGGAATCAATATTTGATTGTTGAGTATATTTAAGGAAATTATTCGGCAGCCTCATCCATGCAATATAAGTGATTCCAAAATTTTGGCATATAGCACAATGCCTAAGGCCAGGGCGTATTTAGGGGGGCTTAAGTCCCCCCGAAATCTTACTTTCTATAATAAATTATTTGAAATATCTTGCAGAATTTTCACATTTTCAGGCAAAGCCCCCCCACGAAGGTTTGAAAAGCCCTCCGGAAACAAAATTGTAAATACGCCACTGCCTAGGGCCAAGTAAAACTATACCTCAGGGAATCTCTACCTTGTTGATCATTTTTCGCTCCTGATATACTCTTTTATCCTTTATGGAACTCCGAAAGTCAACTTTTAGGGAATATTTGGAAGCAAATTTTCCCAAGGTTCCCTTATGGCAGATACTAGCTTGAGAATTGCTGAAGACTCCATATTTCTCTTAAACATCTCTTTATGATACGTCAGAGGTATTTGGATTCAAGTCAGAGGTTTTCTCTAGCTAATCATTAAAATAAGCTACATTGGAACCAATTACAAGACTTTTTGCTGTGTGCGGTGAATTTCTGAACAAAATGAGCTTCACGTTTATCAAAGAGTGATTCCAATATTTCATTCATGAACTCATATTTGATATTTCTCTATATTTATGCAACTCGAATACTCACTTCTATAGAACATAAATATAAATATTCCGCCATTGTCTGTGTGGATCAATTAGTAATAACAAAACATTATATCTTTTGTATTGAAAATAATATGAAACCTGAAATAAACGCAAGGGAAATAAAAATTGTCACTATTTCACTTCAAAATATAACCATTAATGCAGAAAAAGAAAAAAATGGAAAATACAATGAATATAATTAGACCACTGATTGGGCACTACTACCGATTGTGTTAGTGCCCTAATTCCACCCAAAGATCTGAGAAATAACAAGGATAAACCTAGAGTTTCCAAACGGATTCACTGGACTCGGTAAAATTTTATTTCCAAGATTATAACCTACTGTGTCTTACCAGTTACATTCTATTACATTTTTCGCATTGCGTTTATGTTGTATTTTTGATGAGTAACGTGGAAGCATTACTTTCGCTATATATAATGCATAATCTCAAACAAAAGTAAAGTTATTCTCATTTTGCTACCTTATGAAAAGGTACAGGTCCAATGGACTTACGTCGGGATAATCCTATAATTAGTAAAAGTACCATTAATTATCCAGAATTATGTCAGTGATATATGATATTCATTGGGCAAAACACTTCAAACAATAAAGATTCATCTTACAAGGGGAGAACGCGATGTCACTCAGAGATAATTGCACAAAATTTGCAATTTGTAGGAGTATGTAATGGGAATAAGAATGGAACGTGTGGAAGCATTTTTTCGCAGGTGTTCGAAATCAGAAATAAAGGGCCCTACAGTTCTGAAGAAGTATGGCCTGTCAATCAGATATTGTTCGGACGGAGCCTTTGCTCGCTGTTACGCGACCTATCTAGAATAAGTTAAATAAAGTAAGTAGAATGAAACAGAAAAGACGAGTTGCACACAAAATACGCCAATGTCCGCCCTCAGTCCCATCAGGCGAATGGCGGGATATTAAATCTGTCAACTGCCCTGCACTGTCCTTGCAGTTCCCAATTGTGTATGCATCACTGGTTAGCTTAATGAAATTCTATTTAAATAGAGAAAATATATACATAAATAAATAATGGGCGTCTCCGGAGGTTTTCCAGGGGAGGGGTCGAAATGTAGTTGCTCTATTTCTTCACACTATTAGATTCTGTCAGTACGCAAGTATTAATTGTTTTTTTAAGCCACCAATATTAAATGATTTCATTTCTACGGATGTTTGATGTATACGACCTAGGGTTCACCAAAATTAAAATAGTGTGTGTTTATGAGGCGACTTTAAATATATATATTTCGGGAATAGTGGTGTTTAAAATGGGTACGACTGTGGACGGCCATAACAAGAAATAACAGTTTGAATACATATACTACTGTTCATTACCTCAACTACCTTAACGGAAATGATAAAGGGAATATTTGAATTTTGTCTATTCACAACTAGAAAGCAGCAAAATGGATTGGACAGAAACAGCATCGTAACAACTGCGTTAAAGACTTCAAATGGCAAGGGTAGGGTAAGATGGGTAATGACAAGGGCAGTTGATGATTTAGTATCTCGATATTCGTTTAGTGGGACTGAGGACAGGCATTGACGTATTTTCTCTTCAGCTCATCTTTCCTGTTGTCATTTTACTTTATTTCACTTCTTCTTCATTGGCCGCAACAGTGAGTAAAGGCTCCGTCCCTTTTGTATCTGATTGACAGACCATACTTCCTGGCAGACCAACTGTAGGGTCCATTATTTCTGATTCCGAACGCCTGTGAAACGAATGCTTCTTTTATATTCCCATTACCTTCTCCTGCACCAAATTTGGTGTAATTATCTCTGAGTGACATCGCACCCTTCCCTCGTTAGCCTGGAGAAATGGTTATTCTTCCTTTTTCATTATCATTTGACCATGAAACAAACACCTGAGAGATCCGCAACCTTTGTATAATTAAGTTGTGCGGGAATGCATAACTCATAGGATTTGATTTTTGTTTTAAAATTTCAACACTTCTAGTGTGTCCCTTTAAAATTTAATAAAGAAATATAAGGCTATTTTTTAAATATCCAATTAGAACAGAACAATCTACACAAACGTTGAAATGGAAGAGCGAAAACGGTATCTTTCTAGCACCTGTAGTTGTTGGTATGTCATTGTCGAAAGTTTCTAGACAAACAAAAACTACCCATAAGATCATACATAAATTAGAGAAAATTTTAATTGTAATTTTTAGATGTTGACTATAGGATAAATACACTACAGTCAAATAAATTTATACCAAACTGCATTAGAGTGTATATATAAGGTAACTTTATGTTAATATACGGTACTATTGTTAAAGGTAAGAAAAGTAGA
Source organism: Thermobia domestica (assembly GCF_964235325.1). Classification (NCBI taxonomy): domain Eukaryota; kingdom Metazoa; phylum Arthropoda; class Insecta; order Zygentoma; family Lepismatidae; genus Thermobia; species Thermobia domestica. The sequence continues at coordinate 260,289,957 of NC_137458.1, forward strand.
AGTCTTAATGAAGCCACTTTGGTGCAGGCCCTACGTTTGACTAACTTTACATTCTGCAGGAACTAGCAATCGGCAAGGCTTGGACTCCGTTTTTTAAAATAATTCTTAGTTGATTTTGTAGAGGAGTAAATCTAAGTTTATGTTCAACACTTATTCGCTAAATCAAGAACATAGGTTATACTTACAGGACTTCTCTCCGAATGCAACTTAACTTAGAAAAACATATTACATTAAACAAATAACAATTATTAATTGAAAGAGAAACTAATTATGGATTGGGACAGAAAATAGCTGCCAATGAATATTGAACATTCTTCTGTAAAAGATCACGTAGAAAGCCAACAGGCAAATAACACTAATTAACAAGTGGGTTACACATGTCAAATCTGAATTGCTTAATCATATTAATTTGAGTTATTTCCATTGTCATATAAAGTTTTCATAAAATGCGCATATTAGCATTACTTAAAAGAAACCTAGAAAATATTATATAATATTTTCATATTAATGTAATTCATATTTTGCTTTAGACCAGCACCAACATCAGTATTAAAAGACAAGATTATTGATGTTTGTAAGTGACATCTAACAACTACTATCACTTTCACCAAGTGAATGAAAAAATAATAGTGTTTAACGAAAAAATTCTCAAAAAGGAGACAGATAGCTCTCATTGTTCTGAACAAAATTACGTGGGTAGGAGTAAAACATTATGCTTATTTTTCGTGAAAATAGAGAAAATATTTTTTGTAAGATTAACAATATATGACATACAACACCTCCAGAGGCGTCATTTTTGGAAGGGCAGGACGGTCAATTTTTTCAATTTGAGTTTGAGATTCTTTTACATTTTAATAAATAAGGGTGTGTTTTCCTTACGTCGGGGATCTTGTCCTACCCGGGAGCAAAATCTGGAATATGCCACCATATATGTCAATAAGAATCAATACTTTTTACATCCTTTAACAAATATAATTAATCAAAATGTTCGAAAATTATGATTAAATGAATCTATTCAATTTCGTTCAAATAAACATTACACTAACATTCTGCAAATTTAACTGATTTGCTAAAATTGAAGTAATAATTAGCAACATTTTTATTAAAATCTCGGTACTGTACATAATTTACAGGAACAATTGCAATTATTGGTAGCATTGATGGTAAAAATTACAAATTGAAAACAATGAAAAATGAAATGAAATCTTTAGTTTTACGTCCCACGATTATGCTGGTTAGGCTAAAGGAGTCGGTGATGATGATAAATGAATTAAATGGTGGAATGAAGAAAGTGGGAGGAAACGGGAGAACCCCGACAACACCCACGAGCACGATGTTTGTCCACCATAATGACCACTGGGATCGAACCAGGGACCCCAAGCACCGGAGGTAAACGCTCTACCACTGAGCCACCACTCTATATATATTTATGTGTGTGTGTGTGTGTGTGTGTATGAGAGCGAGAGAGATAGAAAAAGAAAGAATGAATAGAATGATAAAAAGAATAAGGATAGGTTGTGGATAGTATTTTATGTACTACTGTTATTAAATGACACAAATATTCAAAGTGACTTCCTTATCCCAAAGAAAGAACATGAGTCGTAAAACGCAGTGGACAGGTTTGGAATAACGCATTTAAATAGAAACGTTGTATCAGTTATTACATAACTTTCTAGGATTATTATACAACATCATATTAAGAAAACGCGTATTAATATATACCAGTTGAAACGTAATGGTATTCCATAAAGTAACTAAGAATTAAAATGTAAAACTATAGGAAATGTAGGCCTATATAAATCAGGAAATTTACTTGAGGCTCTATTTATCTGAAGCCTATACTGAATGCTCCTGCTGAAAAATGAAACGAAGAACTGTCGAAACATATATTTATTTTCTATAAATGAAAACCAGAACCATTAATCGTAATATTCAACTTTACCTTAACGCGCAATATTATTTCTCTTCCCAGTAAAATTCCAAAACAATTCTTGCGGAAAGATATTCTTTGTTATTTATATCAGGTACATAAGAGTATAAATGAAGATAACCACGTAAGCGAAAGTTAGATTTCAGTACATTTAAAAATATATACGCGTAATTCAATTATACATTTTTTACGAGGGCCACTACTTGTATTTTTAGCTTTGGTGACAGTGATTGTAGTTTGGCGCTATTATGTGTTTGCATAGAATCGACTGACATTGTTGACCATGACGTACTTCAGATATTTTGTCAATAGCTTTATTTCTGTTGTTTACGTTCACTTGAAGATTGCGTGCGATGATTTGTTACGATTTTCGACGTGCATTATCAAGAAAAGAATGCATCGATCAACTTACTTCCACATTTGGGTGATTTGATCCACATAATACCCCATTTTGAATTAAATCAACATCTGTAAATTGATCATATATCCATGCGCGAGCTTTTAATATTATCGGTTATTACCATATCATTCGGCCTTAAATCAAGGCGCAAAATTTCGGGTCGCCATTGGCTACTAGAAATTTAAAGCTAGCGACCAGTATTCAGTAGGAATGGTTTCTTCCTAAACGCACAGGACAGCACAGTTTCTATTTCGCACGAAAATAATTGTCATTAAGTGAGATAAAACACGTATTCACAACTGATATGAAAAGTGAAGTCTTCCCAACGTTCTTATTCGCCCCCCACCCTCAATCAGAAACTGCATTACGAGATTTTCAAATTTGCTTCCAATTCTCACATTTTCTGCAGTTTTACCTTTGAGTACTGCTTCGTGCTACAGAAGCTTCAGTAGTCTGAACAGAGTTAAGACTTCCTACACGAATTCACTGAAGACTCATACACTGAATGATTTGCTGACAATTTCCATCAATGGCCCTTCATATAAGGACTTTGATCCGATAATTTCAATCGACAACTGGTACTTCAGTGCAGAGAGAGAGCGTTACACAAACGTGAAGTCTTAAGGTAAAATATTTTTTAACATGTATATGAATTGTCGAATACAAAATTGATTATCATGAACCTAATTGTCTAGACTGAGAAAAAAACTGTAGGTGGAATACTTAAAAGGTAGGTTACATGCATAATTGAATGTGTTATTTTACTTCTAAATTTCTATCAGATATACCCTATATTAAGAGTCCAAATTGTATCGTAATGAAAAGTTACAAATGTTCGAAAGGAAAAGTGTATGATCCTCATGTTTCAAATTTCAACGTGAATAAAACACATTGACTAAAGGATGGAAACAAATTTTGTGTCAAACTAGTATAAATAAAATTTTGTTTTCAAATAACCAAAGAGGTTACAATTTTCTAGTCTTTTCCGAAGATTTATCTGTTGCGAACCTCCAGTATCGATTTCCTGTCTTGCGAATATAACGTAATTTGCACAGATAGAATGAACAAGTTAGAGCTCAAATGGATTTTCGCGTCTGTTGGATGATGTTGTTAGGATATAGACCACCAGTGTGTCTAGAGGATTCAAACCCGTAGTGACCCGGTAATTCGACTGAGACTCGGTAACCCAGAGGATGAAAAAGAGATTTTACTTATTGAGTGTTAAAATTTTGACAATATCCTAGATGTGTCTTGGAGATCTATAATTCTAATGAAAATTTAGTATGCTATCTTTTATGGAAGTGACTTAATGAATATTAAAAGCATCCTCTATATATTCGAATACTTCAGAAAAAATGTGTAAAAACAAACGTTATTTCTATATTACTGTTGGATTTCTGGGAACGGAACTTTATAATGTTAGGTTCTTTTCTTACTACGTTTAAATTACACGTTTTTAGCTGTTCTTCCTTTTCGTTTCCTTCTTCTCTCCTCTTCTCTCTCTCTGGCTCATTTCTGAATCGCTGTGTAATTGGCTTCAACTTTTCATTGTGTGTGTTTCAGTTTCTCCCTACATCAACTTATGAATTTTGTTTCGTCTCGTTTTTTTATTTCATTTTATCGAAACTAAAACATGGGTAGTTTGAAATTAGAATTGAGTTCATGTTGTTAGCTAATTTTAGTATGGGAGAGAAAAAAGGACAAGAGAGAGGGAGTCTCTTTACCTGACACGATTATGGGATAAGCAGTTGTATATTGGGTGGCCTAACTGCTCGGCATTAGCTGTCGCATTTTTTTGATGCGAGGTGTAGAGCAATCGATGTCTTGTGAGACACGAGGGCTTTCTAGAACATGGATTATTGCTTTCTCATCAGGTTAATGTCAAATGCTCAAAATTGTAAAAATTGGACATACGAGGGTTCACATCTTCTCGATGAAAGTCATGTAGTATATCGTTGGAAAGGTATTATTAAAACAAAGAAGATAGTACCAGTGCCGAGTCCCTGCAAGAAATCTGTACAAAATGGCGGTCAGTCAAAATGTCAAATTTCCCGCGTGGGCGGGGCCTAAATTCACGTGACCTCTCTCCACCAACCCGAATCGAGAAAAGTTTTGCTGACTTGACTAAATATAGTTGGGTGCCACCTACTAGGTCTATTCGTAGCGAAGAATCTAGAAGTGTCTAACACGAACTATCTCCAGTCATGTGCATGCGGTTTTTATGGTATATTATTTTTTCCAGACGAACTGTTTCTAAAGTGAGCTTCGGGGGTCAAAATTAACTCCTACCTCTACATCACGAAACGAAAAATATTGAGATAAGTGCGTATATTTGTACGAATTACGATGCCAACTTTGGCCGATCATTAGAAATTGTATGTGCGAAAACTTTGAAATAAAGTAAATAGATGCTCTTTTTTTTTTTTTTTTTTTTTTTGAAAAAGCACATGACGAACGCGTTTTATCCGTTCCCAATAGATTATCTCCGTATATACACCGTTAGAGAAACACAATCATTAGGAAAATTAAAATTACATCAATGATTTATCCTTCTATATGTGACGCCACCTTCATCGCCTCAGTGGTGAAGTCGGAAGAAGACTTGCGAACGGATCATAAGGTTAGAGGTTCGCTCCCACCCCAGGGTCCTGGCTGTTGAATAAATATAAAGGATATGACCCGAAGAGACATATTTAAACTGTGGTTTCACATAATATTAGCCTCGATGCTACAGAAGGGCATTAAACTTCCTTATACCTAAATGCTGCAACAACATCAAGTAATACTACTTCTGTCGCTTCTCTTCACTATTCTTTCTATATAACACTCTCTATTTTACATACCGAAACAATAGTTTTACAACATTATAATTGCAATTGCTGCAATTTGCTGAAGTCAATTCACACCAACTTTTCCCTCCTTTAATTAACAACGATATCTTAGAGTAGTAGGATAAGCGTTGGTTTCATATCCTGGTGGTCCTTGGTTCGATTAGTTTTGGGTAGTTATAGGAATTTTTTGTCGTTTGTAAGGAAAATACTTTCAATGTAGGATAACATGGAAAATGTCCAAAAGTAAAAGTGAATCTCTTTGTGACTTCACCATGCCTAAACTGACAGACTGATCTTAATCAAATTTTGAACATAGATAGGATTCAGACCTAGGCTGCTTTATGTCATATCACTTTGACGGTAGAACTTAGATGTGAGGGAGGGAAGGGAAGAGATATATAAAAATAAATAAAACTTAATTACTCTTGAAAGACCCAAATGATCCAGATTAACTATACAACATAGATGACGTTTCGGTCTTGAATAATTTTTATCATTTAACTTTTGCGGTGCAAAGTAGACCAAGGACATGGGGAGATATATATTTAAAAATAAAAATGAAAGTGACTGTTTTCGTGACATTATTACTCTTGAACAACCCGACCAATCTCGTTCAAATTTTCAACATAGATGAGGTTCGGGCTTGAGATGATACTTATGTATTCAGTTCGATGGTTGGCCTTAGGGGACGGGATGTGAGAGTAAGATACATGAAAATTAACAAAACTTAATAACTCCTAAATCACCTCATGGATCAAATTTTCAACCTAGATGAAGTTCGAAACTGAGATTGTTTTTAAGATATCAGTTTGACGGCATTAAAAATGATCGAAAATCAATGATACTAGTGTCGAGAACACTTCCGATGTTTCAATCCAAATTCAGCTCCGCAACTTGGGGAGGGAGAGGGATATATATAAATGATCAAAGTAACACATATCCATATCGAATTCATAGTTTTCGGGGTCACTGAGATGAACAGTGACACTTCCGATGCCGTGTAACGCAATAGGGGACGGAAGGAAGTTTATGAAAATGATCTACAATGACCGATATCAAAGAGCGGTTGAATAGTAGTGAAAGTGACTGCCTAACGGAACATATGACTACTTTTTCTTAATTTCACCCAGCGAAGCCGGTAATTGATGCTAGTAGTTCTATATAGAAATAGCATTGCATTTAACATATAATATTTTAATAAAACTAGATAACACAAGCAATAATAGAGGATGTTGTATTTCTTGTGCAACTAAAGAATTATCACTTAAATAGATATAATAGGAGTTAGATAAATTTGTTTGTATTAAGGCAAATGCTTTAGATTGTTATGTTTTATGTTATTAACATGTAATAATTTAAACAAAACTAAACAATTAGATAGATCCCACACATATGGTCTCTTTCCATCAGGTTACAAGTTGAATCTGATATTGAAAATATCAGATACAATATTTATCAGATACCTAATACAATAATAAATCCCCCATTATTATTGTATTGTTAGATTGAAAATTCTCAAAGCTTTTTTTTTTTTTAAATATAATTGTCAATTTTATATTTTTGGTGGAATTACAGTATACGATCACGTAGCAAATTTTGCCTTAAAACAAATAGGTTGTACATGTTCAACGTTTATCGTAATTTATCTTACTTAATACTTCTTTGACACGGCAATTGACGAACTGCCACCCATTCTTTTAAACCTAGAGTGACTTAATCGGTAGTGGTCACCCTTTCAGTAGTTGTCACCTAGGACAATAAATTTGAAGTGCAGATTCGTACTACCCAATAAGCTTTAGTTTTTCATTTTACTGTAAGGCCTATTACCCATTCTGTATATTTCATCCCTATGGGATAGATTTTTTTTTGTTTGAGTACGTGTCTAGAAGAGGATTTTTATGTGAATGTTGAGAATTTTTCTAATTTCCAAGTTTGAACGTAAGCAAATTAGTCGATTTATTCCACTATGTCTAGTTTATTTCAAATGTATTTTAAATATTGTGGATCTCTTTAATATGTAACATAGATCGATAGAACATATGAAGAAGTAGAGGAAAATAATGAGAAAATAGAAATTATAGATAGGGAGAAGAAGGGTGCATGCATAATTCTAATGGGAGATTTCAATGCAGTTGTGGGAGAAAAACATGAAGGTTGTATCGTAGGCAAATATGGTTTAGGCGAAAGAAATGAAAGGGGAGAGGGGCTGGTGAATTTCTGTAGAAAGAATTCACTAGTAATTGGGACACTTAGTTCAATCAGCACAAGAGAAGAAGATATACAAGGAAATCACCAATAGACGGCGGAAGATATCAGATAGACTATGTTATGATTCAGGACAGGTATCGGAATAGGATAAAGAACGCGAAGACCCTTCCCGGGGCTGATATTTTCTCTGATTATAATCTTGTTCTGGCCGAAGTAGATATTCAACTGAAAAATTTAGGCAGAAGAAAAGTAGGTAACAAAGTGTTGGATACTGAAAAGTTGAAAAACGAGGAAATAAGAAATCTTTTCGCTGAAAAATTCGAAGAAAAATGTTCAAACGAGGAAAGGATAGGCGCAGGTAGTAACACACGGTGGGAACATATTAAACATTGCTTACAGCAGGCTGCAGAAGAAGCAGTATGTTACCGCGAACAGAAAACTGCTAAGAAACCATGGGTTACAAAGCAGATGTTGCAGAAAATGAGGGAGAGGAAGATGTGGAAACAATTTGATACAGAAAAGGGCAGAAAGATGTACAGAAAGTTAAACAATGTATTACGAAGAGAAACAGACAGAGCGAGGGAAGAGTTTTACAAAAGATAATACGAAGACATAGAAGAATTAGAAAGAGTTGGGAAATATGAGGAAATGTACAAGGAGGTGAAATCTATGGAATTTCGGAGGAAACAAGGGGGTATTATGATGGCAGTAGAAAATAAGAATGAGAAAGTAGTCAGCGAGAGAAATGAGGTCATAGAAAGGTGGAGAGAATACGTTGAAGACTTATATGAGAGTAGGGATAGACCGTGTAGCCTAAATGCTGAAGTGGAAAATGAAGTAGGATAGGATGATAAAGGATTTAGTATTCTTCGGGATAAGTTTGAAAAGGCTATATCCGAGATTAGAAATGGAAAGGCAACCGGAATAGATAACAAATCAATCGAATTCATTAAAAATATAGGAGACAAGGGAAAGAAAGAATTGTTCCGACTATGCAATGAAATATATGAAACAGGAGAATGGCCAAAAGACTTTCTGAAAACGATCATGATACCGTTGTCTAAGAAATCGAACCCAAAGAGATGTGAGGATTATAGAACTATTAGTCTCATATCTCATGCACCTAAAATTCTGCTCCGAATACTGAACAGAAGGTTATATGGAAGAACAAGTATAGATGTTGAGGAGTTGTAGTTCGGGTTCAGAAGAGGCAGGGCACAAGAGATGCTATTGGATTATTAAGGGTGATCGGTGAAAGATTTATAGAAAAAAAGAAACAGACGTATGTTGTATTTATTGATTTAGAAAAGGCTTTTGACCTCGTGAATTGGGAATTCTTGTTGGGAGTTCTAACAAAGAGAGGGCTGGAACGGAAAGATAGAAGACTCATAAGAAACTTATACATGAAACAACAAGTAAGTGTTAGGATAGGGGAAGAACTGACGGGAGAGAGTGTAATTGAAAGGGGAGTTCGACAAGGATGCTGCCTCTCGCCAACACTATTTAATGTCTATCTAGAAGAGATAGTGAAAAAGAGTTTACATGATGATGATGGCATTTGGTAGCAGGTAGAATGATTAGATGCATAAGATTTGCAGACGTTATGGCGCTTGTTGCAGAATCTGAAAAGAAAATCAATAAAATGTTAGAAAAATGATAATGGGTTTTGAAGAATATGGGAAGAAAATAAATGTTAGAAAGACAAAAGACATGGTGATTGAAACGAAGGGGTCTGTGTCAAATATAAAAGTAGGGGGGAGAGAAAATAGAACAAGTGAATAGTTTTCAATACATGGGTAGTATTCTTAGTAATGACATGAAATGCGAACGTGAAATAAAAGCAAGGATAGGAAAGTCGAAAGAATCCTTTAAAAGGAAGAAAAGTCTGTTTTGTGGGACCTTGAACAAAGAGTTGAGAAAAAGACTCATAAAATGCTTCGTGTGGAGTGTTGCACTGTGTGAGGCGGAAACGTGGACATTGCGTAAAGGTGACGAAAATCGACTAGAAGCCTTCGAAATGTGGGTTTGGCGAAGAATGGAAAGAATTAGTTGGGTCGAGCGGAAAACGAATGAGAGAGTGTTAGAAATGGTGGGAGAGAAAAGAACACTTAGATATTATTAGGAAGAGGAAGAGAAACTGGTTGGGACATTGTCTAAGAAGAGACTGTATCATGAGGGACGTGATAGAGGGTATGGTGGTTAAGCTTGAGAGGAAGAGGGCGAAGGAGACTACAATTAATGGATGATATTAAAACGGAAAGATCATACGCGAAGACGAAAAGGTTAGCGGAGGACCGTGGAGAATGGAAGCTTCTCAACTGCGGCAAGTGACCTGCCAATAAAGGCAGAATACCTATGATGATGATGATGATTAATATGTAAGAATTCAATAATTATCAGTTATTTCAAAAATATTTTACTTTTTACGCTTACATTGTTGCAGGCGTGAGTTTAGTGACCACTACAAAACTATAAAAATGACTACTTTTTTAGTGACGGTCACACTAGGTGACCATAATTGAAAGCACAATTTCAGTAGCGGGCATAGAAATAACCAGAATAAAAATTAGTGGTGGGCAAAAAAACGGTTTTTCGGTTTCCGAAAATTTTCAAAAAAACGGATTTTCACCAAAACCGGTTTTCTCCCAAATCGGGTTTCTCTAAAACAAGTTCGGTTTTTACCGAAACCGGTTCCGGCTTTTCCAAAATTGGTTCAGTTTCTCACCAGTATAGTGATTCGTTCTTCTGCGAAAACCAATTCCGTTTCTACACAAATAGTTTTGTGTTTTCAAAAGTTTTCACCGAAACCAGTTACGTTTAAAACCGAACAGGCTCCGAAGAACCGATTTTGAAATATCCAAAATTTCAGTTTTTCGGATTTAGGTTTTCTAGAAACAGGTTTCCGTTTTTTCTAAAAACCGGTTTTGCCCATCCCAAATAAAAAAAAACTTTTTTAGTAACGGTGACACAATATTTTTGAAACTATTTCCTCTTCCTTCTTTTATCGTAGGCCTAATATCTCTTCGTTTTTTATTTTACTTTCTTTAGTTTCTTTCTTCTACCGTACTCCTAATCAATGTGTTCGTTTTAAATATTTTTTTCAAAACTAAAGTAATATATTGTAAAATGTAGTAATTTATGTAAAAAGATGACTGAATCTGTTGATATGGTTTGCGCCTAAAATCATTTACATTACCTGGATTCCAAAATTGGTGGGTAAACGTCAACGAGTTTCAAGGAAGTAGGTGACACTTAGCATAGGGGTGCAAGATTTCATGATTCATTTTATGTGTGGGAGAAGTTCCGTTCGGAGCTGATAAGAGGATATGCAAACGATGTCTACGGAGTCTGTGTAACTGCTCCGCGATCTTCTTCAAGATACAGAACCTACTCACAACGATTTATCTCGTAAATCTGATGAAGAATACTAATCAAAATCAATGCGTCTTCTTCATCAGTCACAACCTCTCAGCCTGTCGGTACCAGTTCGACATGTCATAGCCAATGCAGGTCCACAGTAAATTTTGAATGGGAAAACTGTGTCTAGTCCATTCAAAAGAAATTTGTTGTGACAAAAGAAAATCCAGGGAAAACACAAAATTCCCAAAACAGGAAGCTTCGATTCCCTGTTGTAGTAAGTCCAAACCAGCACAGTCATTTCTTATGGAAAAAAATCAAGATGAAACAAAATCGAATTCTAAAAATTGAAGAAGTTCACGTAAGGCAAAAGCAACCTGTGAAATTAATACGAAAGTAAATATCGAAAGACGTGAGTGTTAAAAGGATAATGTAAGATCTGAGCAGGTCTGCGCCGGAAATATGTCGAGATGAGTCCAGTGTAGTAAATGTAAAAGGTGTTTTCATGTTAGTTGTGTATCCAAGAAACATTGTGAGGATTTTGGATTTTTCTATCTTCATAAAAAGACTGAATCTGTTTCTGACAACGAAAGAAGCTTTTTGTGTGAGATAAAATAACCTAAACGAAAACTGAAATTATCTCTTTTAAGACGATGTAGAATAAGGTTGTTTCTTATTGTATGTTTGGCATAAAGGGTCTTCCAAACAGTGAATATAAAATAGATTCTACAGAAATTTTACATTATTTCTGTAATAACTTCAAATAATCGAAAAGCGAAAACACAGTGCACTAGACATTGCTATTTTGCATGTGATACTGTTATCATGACTTACCTGTAATCAGTAAACTCATTTTCCTATATATAGTTATTAAGGCAGATTTCTGTTAGTAATATTAATTCACAATTTGTAGTAAGGATACTAGTAAAACGTCATGTAATTTTGTATCTACAATTCTTACGTTATGTTAATAAGTTGATACACAGTCATCGGACTTACTCATATCTTTATAATAAATCTTTATGTGTCCTCTATCTTTCCATTCCAACCAAATCTCCATTAGAACTTCCAGAACTAATTTCTAATGCACGCTATCTAAATTCCTTCTAGATCAATAAAAACAACATACACTTCTTTCCCTTTTTCTGTAAATCTTTCACTGATTACCCTTGTGAATCAATCCAATCCAATTGGACTATATTTAATAATCCAATTGTATCCCTTGTTCCCTTACCTCTCCTGAACCCAAACTATTCATTCACAGTTTTGTCATTTGTTCTTCCATAGAACTTTGTGTTTAGTATCCAAAGCTCTGCATGCAATACAAAAGTAACTATGACTTCTCGAATAATCCACACATCTCTATCGGTATCATGATCGTCCTCACACATGAGTCCTTTAACCCCACAATCTTCATGAACTGGATTAGTATATTACTCAAAGTCTCAGTTACCTCTCCATTTCTAATCTTGGATAAATCTTTGTCAAATTCATTCCGAAGAATACTAAACTCTTTATCACCACGCGTACTTCACTTTCTCCTTGAACACAGTGCTCTCAACGGGTCGGGTCGGAACGGGTTGAAGACCGACCCGACCCGACTGACCCGAACCGTGATCCGACCTGATTGACCTGACCCGACAACCCGACCCGAGCTGATCCGGTTGACCCGACCCGACAACCCGACCCGATAACCCGACCCTAATAACCCGACCCGACAACCCGACTTAGGCTGACCCGACTGACCCGACCTGATAACCCGACCCGACAACCAGACCCGAGCTGACCCGGCTAACCCGACCCGACCCGACCCGATGCGAGTCAGGTCGGGTCCGGTCAACCCGATCCGTTTGAGAGCACTATGGTCACGACACTGGGTGAACGCCAAAATGCACTCCCATTGGGAATTAAACCCGGACCACGTGTACCGAAGTGTTACACGTTAATCACTAGCTAGATCAAGCGGAGGATTTGTATATGCATCTTAATGAATATTTGGCACTTTTGAGGTTTGGTTATTTCTTTTTATAACTAACACCAATGTCCGACGTGGGAGATTTTTTCTTCTTGTTTTAATTCTATGTGACGAAATTGTCCTTCAAGGTCAGTGTTCTCACCTGTTCGGTCGGTAGGGGGTCTTCTCGGAAGGCAGTAGCAAGAGTCTCTTGGCGGAGACAAAATGAAATCGTTTAACTACAATGATAAGGGTTGAGGAAACAGAAGAATACCTGGGACATTTGCCAACCCTTCAACTTTCATTCCAAAATAGGTTCTTATGATTCTGGGACCGCGCCACTTTGATTTTTCTTTCTCGGTAATTAAAACGTATACTACACTATATATACTTGCCCGTTAGAAGCTTCATAATATGAATTTTGTAATTTAAAATTTAAAAATACAGTATGATATTTAATTATAAAGTACTAACTTTATTTCATCAATTTCAGCCCAACAAATGAAATTCAAACAATTCGCTCCCTGGGTCCTGGTCATCAATACTGCGTCTTATTCTTTGTCTTGCAGTCAAGTCTTGGTCCTTCATTTCGAAGTCTTGGTGGTCTTTCATGCTATACAAGAGCCAAGAATGCTCGCCTCATCGGTACAAATGAAGACCAAGTGTGATTTTGATTATGATCTTTCATACTATACGGAAAGCAAGAAAATACGCTCATCGTTACTTGGTGATAACCAAAACAAGGCCAAGAGCAAGATTACTATGCAATTCGTCTTGCATATCCAATTTTTATCTTGTTCTTGTATCGATGTCCTTGAGCTTGGTGAAATAAAATGAAATATTCAGTTTAACGGGATGATCTACCTTTTCTCGGCACAAAAATTTTTATATTGGACCTTATGGGGAGAACATGGCTACCGAATTTCCTCAGTTTCTAAGGAACTAGGTATCTCTAATGGGAAAGAAAAAAATTGCAGCATTCTACAGAAGTTTATTAACAATTTGAAATACTTAAATTGTATATTTGTCTGCTAGTTTAGCAGAAATAAATTATTAAAAAATAAATAAATTAGTTTCTTTGTATGCAAATGATAATATGTCTAACTTTGGAACCAATTATGGTAGAAAGATCAACTTTTTTTTTGTTTCATTCCTTGAGAAGAAACGACTCTAATAGTTTTAATCACAACTATATCTGATACGCCAATTAAAAAAATAGTATTTTAATATAAGTATTAAAATCCACCTGTCAAGAAGTTTGACGAGGGTAAGGCATCCGCGCCCACCCTTTTCTTCTGTTTTCATCCCGAGAGATATGAAGGGACCGTTTTCACAGCAGGTGTCAATGCGAATGTAAACATCCTGTCCTCACGTTCAATAGCCCAAGTTCGGCCACTTTCTCTCTCTCTCTTTTTTTTCTCTCTCTCTTCCGAGGAGGTGTTTCTACCCTGTAAGAAAATTATAGATATGTAGAGAAAATGGTGATCAATTATTTCTGATAGCCAGATGATAGACAAGCATTCTAAAATGCCTTCGAATTCCAAAAATGTATCGACCATAACTTTACCATCTGGTTATTTTCAGGAGGCAAAAGTTATATTATTATTATTATTATTATTATTATTATTATTATTATTATTTGGAGTTAGAGTGCAAAGCCACGAAGATACAAATGGCTCCATTGGCTAAAGATACACATAGCTGCCCCCATTAAGAACATCCCTTTGTGCGTTAGAAAACATGCTATAACAATGCGCCCCTCGCTAAAATCTAATTCAACTCTTATTGACCTCAGTAGCGCTTACTAATAGCGTAAATGCTATAAATCAGGCATTTGCAAGTAGGAACAAGGATTGGCCGAATCACAGAAATCTTACTGTCGTCACGGGCTGTAAAAGGTAATATATGACATTTTCAGAAGAAATAATTATCGGATAATTTAATAACTGACAATTTCGCGGGCTGAATAAAAGAACTCGGCGTGTCAGATCCGGCCCTGTAAGGACTATTATCAACGGAAGGTGGCAGTCAGTAGTGAAAGAATCAAGATAATTGAGGAACAAACACGTGATCAAAGCCTAACTGAGACTTGGTTTGAGGAAAGAAAAATCCGAATTACTGCATCAAATGCAAAAAGGATTGCTTGCAGAAAACAAAACACTAGTTGTGCAAAGATTGTGAAGGACCTGGTGTATCCTAAGGAATATAACACTGTTGCGACAAATTGGGGGAAAGCACACGAGGCTATAGCACGAAGAAAATATGAACAGGTTCTAGGAGTCTCTGTTATTCCTTGTGGTCTATTCATAGATAAACAAAACCCCTTCCTAGGGGCAAGTCCTGATGGTGTCGTTTATCCAGATGAAGGAGAACCATATCTCTTGGAAATAAAGTGCCCTTACAGTGCACGATTTTGCGAACGTATCGCTGAAGCTTGCGAAAAAATAAAATCCTTCTGGCTACGGAAGAATGAAAATTTTTTCTCCCAAAAAAACCACACGTATTACTACCAAATTCAACAGCAAATGCTTTGTGCTGGAATGAAGAAGTGTGATCTTTTCGTGTTCATCCCTGTAGCAAGTGAGATACCTAGTAATCAGAATGAAAATTATGCCATTATAACAATAGAACGTAATGAAGACTTCCTCAATGACCTTGTGCCAAAACTGCGATGGTTTTACGTATATGAAATGTATACTACCAGAGCTCGCTGATTCTCGTGTGTTTCGTGGGCTCCCAATCAGGGAACCAAAGAGGCCATTCACGAAGGCAGATGACAATCCACAAAAAAGGTACAAAGAAAGTAATGATGTGAACCTCGGTGTCAGTAACAATAAAACTATTTAGTGGCCATAAATATAAAGCATATTGTAAGTATGTACTGGGCAGTGTAACGCATTCTTAAGCACAAGTTTATTTGTGAGAAACTCACTTTGTGTAAATATACAAATTCATATATCACTCAAATATGAGTAGTACATGGGAAGAACGATGAAAGCCACATTTTCAGTCAGGTTTGGCTATGTTCAGAAAATGTTTTTTCTGCACCAAAATATATAAAATGGATGGTGAATGCAGGTTGTAGTTCACTTATGGGTACATCCACGAGTGGATTACAACTTATTGTTACCACCCATGTTATATATCTTGGTGCAGGGGAAAAAAAATTCTAAACCTAACAACCAAACCTTACTAAAAATGTGATATTTGTCATTCTTCCCCTGTACTACTCATATGTAATTCATCACAGTAAACATTTGCAATAACCTACTGTTTACAAAATATTACTCGTATTCTAATGTAAATATTCTAAATAAGTGCATGGATGTCATTAGTGAATAGTCTCAGTAGCTTAATCTGCATACAGAAACTGCAAATCAATGGTTTCATATGGGGAACCTTCCATTGTAAAAATAAAAAGGTAACGCATCATGGATAGTACCCCTCGGGTGATGTGGAAATCTATCCAGTGTTTTCTGCATATATACATCTATATCTGCATCTATATATATATATGTTTGTATGTGTGTGTCGTGGATGAATAGTTACGCTCATCCCTTATAATCATGGAGTCCCTTGTTTGATTCCCGATGAAGACACAAGTGGTTCGGATCCTACGTTAAACTGTAGGTCCCACCCATAGGACTTCATCATTCTGAAAGTATGTTCTTTTCTGCCTATCCTGCTTCTTGTTTCAACTCTTTAAGATAAATCGAGACTAACTGACAGTGCGTAGTCTTAGCGGGGTAAGCGCGGAAAACGAAAAAGTCAAAGAAAACAGGGCTTTGCTCCCTTGTCCCCATATAACAATGCACAGTATGGACACCGTTTCAAATGGGTCTTATAGGAGCTATCATGGCAACATTTTTGCATAAGACAATTGGTGTGTGTCGTCTGCATGGTTGTCTGGGGACAAAATAGGGCAAACATGTTTTTCAATAAATAAATAAATAAATAAATAAAAGAAAACGTGCATTTTTCAATTCCCATATCCTCGTCCTAAGAAGGCGCTTAGCGCAACGAGCCTAAACTTTAAATGCTTTGAAAGTTTGTTCTTTTTTGCGTATCCTGCTTCTTGTTTCAACTTCCTAGGACAGTGATGATTTCAGGGGTGATTCTGGGGGGAATTCTCCCAAGAGCTACGAAATTCACCCTCGGGTGCTTGAGATCTTCGCAGAAATTTCTGTGGAGCACGCAATTTTTAGTCGCTTTCCCCCCTGTGCGTGGTGCCTCCGGAGGAAATGATCTGAAATTAAAACTGCTATAGGATAATTGGAGATTGGCTTGCAATGCTTAGTCTTAGCGAAGTAAGCACGAGAAACCAGAAATATCACAAAAAACAGGGCTTTTGCTCCGCTGTTCCCCCGTGAAAATGCACGGTTTACACACAATACAGGTTGGATCTAACAGGGCTATTTAGAGAACGTCTTATATAGCATTTGGTGTGCAGTGTTGTCTGCGGACAAGGAGGCAAAACCGTGTTTTTCATTAAAAAATTGAGTATGTTAAATTTCCCTCGCCCCCTCAGGAGACGCTTCTTCAATGAGACCGTATCCTGCCTCTTTCTCCCATTCTCTAGGCTCTAGGCCAATTAGGACTGACAGGCATTTGAATAAGTCCATTACTTGGTTGCCTAGTAATTAGCCATCATATTGGCTGCCATATTATATTTAGACAAATGTTCTCTCATGTTACCATGTAAAATATGTCTTGTCGTGGTGAAAGCTACCAGAAAAAGTAGGTTTCGTTTAGTCCTGAGGAAGTACGCTACATCCTAGAGTAATGCGTGCATATACGCATTTGTAACTTTGTACAGTTAATCGTTAGACAACAGTGTTGCCAGGTTGTAAGGTTTCTAAGTGCAATAAACAATGCCATATTTAAATTCATCGGCCTCAGAAACCTATAGTTTGACACCAAAACTATCTTTCTAAGTGCCTTGGTTCACGATCTCTCTCTTTATATATATATATATATATATATATATATACATATATATATATATATATATATATATATATATATATATAGAGAGAGAGAGAGAGAGAGAGAGATTTACGTAGGGCGGCGGCCATATTGGAAAATGACGGCTACCAGGAAATCACCTCAAATTTGAAATATATTCCCAAGACATTATTATAAAAAAACTTAGGAGACATTTTTTTACGGACACCTATATATGAGGGCCAAGACTTTACATTGTCGGAATCTTGTGGGGGGCACCCCTCTACCCCCCTTCCCTTCGCCACTACTGTATGCTATAATATTTGTCCGGAAGGGAAAAAAAATCCCAAAATAACAGAGTTTTCTGATATATACTGTTCTTCCCGCGCACTCTAGAATGCATCTTGATGAACTTCCAGGTTCCAGAGGTAACGGGGAAAAGAGGATACTTCACACCACATAGTCCAGTCTCTTAGTATGGAACCATTGAGGGAGACAAACTCTGTAAAGCTAACAGTATTTGGCAGCTGACAGGTAATCTCAGAAACTGATCGAGAACCTGTTTCATTCAGACATCCACCCCCTTCCCCCTCCATTTCACAACCCGACCCTTTCCACGGCCAAGCTTAGAGTGGGGCGTGACTTACCCTCGTCAAACTTTCACAGGTGGACTTTAATACTTATATTAAAATACTATTTTTTAATTGGCGTATCAGATATGGTTGTGATTAAAACTATTAGAGTCGTTTCTTCTCAAGGAATAAAACAAAAAAAGTTGATCTTTCTACCATAATTGGTTCCAAAATTATACATATTATAATTTGTATGAAAAGAAACTAATTTATTTATTTTTTAATAATTTATTTCTGCTAAACTAGCAGACAAATATACAATTTACGTATTTCAACTTGTTAATAAACTTCTGTAGAATGCTGCAAAAGTTTTCTTTCCCATTAGAGATACCTAGTTCCTTAGAAACTGAGGAAATTCGGTAGCCATGTTCTCCCCATAAGGTCCAATATAAAAATTTTTGTGCCGAGAAAAGGTAGATCATCCCGTTAAGGTCCCTCGATTCTGCACCGAGGCTAAGGATATGGTGACCATGAGAAATGAATGAAATGGTGGAATGAAGAAAGTGGGAGAAAACAGAGAACCCAGAGAAAACCCACTACACGGCGTTTCTCCACCACAAAGCCTACTTAGCACAAGGTGGGATTGAACCATGGACACCTTGCACCAGAGATGAATTCCCTACCACTGAGCCACCGCAGCTCTGCTTGGGCTTGGTCGTCCATATCCAATCTTTCTTTTGGCCTTACTTAAACAACTTCTAGTTTTATTCTAAATCCAGACTCCCTATTGGCGTAGATATTAATATTACAGACGATTGGTAAAATCAATCTTCCACATTTAAACATTAAAGTACACACAATTACAAAAATAAGCATTTACCATAAAAGCACTAGCTGCAAGTGTTCAAAATAGATTTATGGCTTCTATAAAATCAATTGAAAGTTGCTATTTTCAATTAGACAGCTAGTGAAAGCAGCAGTTTTTGACTCCAGTCGAGTTTAAGCTCAACCTAAACTCAGTTGGTCAAAGTAAACTGACCCGACTGACCCGACTGATCCGACCCGACAACCCTACCCGAGCTGAACCGAGTGACCCGACCCGTGACCCGAATTGACTGACCCGACCCGACTGACCCGAACAGTGATCCGATCTGATTGACCTGACCCGATAACCCGACCCGACAACCCGACCCGAATAACCCGATATACCCGACCCGACAACCCGACCCGAGCTGACCCCACTGACCCGACCCGATAACCCTACCCGAGTAGCCTGACAAGACAACCCGACCCGAGTTAACCCGACCCGTTTGAGAGCACTACTTGAACATCTAGGCAATATATTGATCCAGAAGACTAAAGTTAGATTCTCTGCTAAGCTGTACGTAATGTTAACTACAAGACAAGATAAGACAAGAAAAGGGGATTTCTCGTCTCGTCTCGTAATTTTTTTTGTAGAACTCCACTATTGTCTAAATTCTCGAATAATTATTTCTAGCCTCGTCTCTTCTCGATTCTCAGAATGCTTTTATCCCCTCTTATCATTTACGCACATTTATGCATTAATTTTTATCTTAATTTCATTTAGAAGTTTCATTTAGAAGTTAGAATCCATCTGCTTCACTAGATGCCCACTAAAATATTAATATAAGGTCATTGGGAGTAATACATTTTCCGTGGATGGAATATTACCAGCGATTACACAAATGCGATTTTATATATGAATCAACTTATAGTTACGAAAAATAGATACCGAACTGCTCACTTCTGATCCCTCACTTATTCACCACGATACCATATATAGTTTCGGGAGGTAAGGTATTTCCAGGCACTGCACACATGTGACCTAATTATGAATCAACTCAGCTAAGCAATCATTATGGGATTGGTTACTTCCGAATCGGTATATGGTTTCCAGGGCTGGGGCTTTTCCAGAAAAGTAAATTAGGTACCATGTAAATTAGCACCGACCAGTTTCTTTCATTAAGACGAGCTAACGGATATATATAAGTTGCATACGTGCAATCGCCGGAAGTACCCCATCCCCGATAAGTAAATTATGGACCGGGTATCGTAACACCGATCAGTTTCATTATAGAGACAGCTTTATTTATAGACAAGACAAGTTTGCTTATATATCAGTTGCGTGAGTGCAATAGCCAGAAATGTCCCACATCTAGATATCAGGTACAGATTCCGAAATTCACCAATTCTGGTACCTATTGATTTCTTTCTTCAAGACCAATTGAGACACCTTCCGGTACCTATTGGTACACAGGTAGCATCTATGCAATCACTGCAAGTATCCCAGCCCCGGAAGCTAAACTATTCCCACAACTTTCACATTATCTTTTATTATTGGAATATATTGTGTACCTTAATTACCTCCGCATTATTTAACCTCCGCAACCTGGCAGTTTATCTACATTATGTTCGTCCAATCAATTTTAACATTTATATTATGTATCATGTAGCTAACACTTCAGTAGAGTTTTTGCTTTAGACTTGGCTGAAGTAGTGTTGCTCATGAATCTCGAGAAATGTCTTCTCCTGTCTCAAGTTTCAATATGTGCTTCCCGAAAATCGAGACGATACGAAAAATTTCCCAGAAACCAGTCAGATCCATTAGGGGAGGGGAAGGTCGGCAACGAAGAAGAAACTTTCTTATTTTTTTAAATAAATAAAATCCATCCTAAAGTTTGGAGCTCTTCAAAGTAGCTCTAAGTAGCAGTATTGCAACCCACCGGCCCTCCGTAACTCCGTCCTTTATCCGCCCCTGACACGAGCAAAACTAACTGCAGGTAACTGTCATTGCTCTATACTGAAAACGAAGTTTATACTCATAACCAGTAAAGAAGCGACCACGAGATGTCAGGAGACGTCATATCGGAGCAATATTAATTAGCCTATCTAAATGAATCTCCAGTTAATGGAAATACTCTCTACAGAGTTTCTTCGTGGTTACGTGGTTAGTGTACACATTTTCAGCTCAGACAACTCGGGTTCGATGCCCAGTTAAAGCTCATGCTTTTCGGTTCCACAGCAAGATGTTGTTCTGCCTCTTATATAATTTTGATGCTGAAAATGGACTATGTATAAATTCCTTAGTGCATAAAGAGGTACGTGTATATTATAAGCACGTTAAAAGTTCTATTTTTAATTACGAGCTCAAATGTCAAAATTATTGCATTGGAAGACTAGGTTTACGAAACGCATTTGAATCCTTTCTCTTCTTTGGAACACGCAATTCAATAAAAGTACAATGATAAAAACTGCCTAAGATAATGTATGTTTTCCTTGAATTTTTGGACTACCTTACCACTTAGAATACAACCTTTAATCAAAATGGAATGTTACAATTCAGGTTGAGGTGGATACTATCCTCCAAATGCATTTAATTGCTTTTCGTATAATACAATTACTAAGAACAGAGAAGTTGATTTTTATCTCACAAAAAAGATAGAGTGGGTCGAAAAAAAACTTTTTAATTTGTAAGTCGCTATAGCGCGGAAATGTTGCTTTCGGTACTGATTAGAAAAATTAAGAAAACATTTTGAAATCGGTTATCATCTTCCGTTCCCGCATCGCAGTTAAGGTTTACCAAAGATGACGAACATCTTGTGGTTTTTAATTTCTTTTGTCTTATAAATAAATCGATTTCATTATTTAATCGATTCCATTATTTAACCGATTCCATTATTTATTTTCTATAATATAAATTGTATTAAACTGTAAAAAAATAGTTATTGTATTTTTTAAGTTCACAACATAACAGATAATTATTTTCCAAAATATAACTTTTTTCATTTTAATAGTATGGTTTGAATTATTTCAGTTAAATGACTGGTTTCAAAAGCAATCTGAACATTGTAAAACCGTTCAAGCAACTTTTTTACTTTTTTTATTGCATTTAAAATTTAAATAATTTCATCCGCTTCTCTTCGCCCATTCGTAAACAGGAATGACCCAGAACTCAGCACGAGAAGGTGGCTGTAGTTTGAGTTCCCAACCCCACATCCTTCCCAATTAACCATCCAATGCAGGTGTGTTTTACATATTTTAGTTAATCCTTGATTTGTGTGGATTTTTTCACTTGTTTTAGCAATGAGGATTCACTTTGAAATGAGATTTTTGGCTGAAGTGTTGCATAATAGCTCTGGATTGCAGAGTTGCCCAGATATATCCATCTCTTGACTGAGCACCACATACTTTGCCCGCTGCTTCTGTTACCAGTTTTATATGTCTCTCGACAGCTTGTCTGTGGCAAGAAAATCCTCTTACAACTTCCCCCTATGTATAAGGAGTCTGATTTCATCATCATTGATTCGACGCAACAATGGAGGAGAAGGTACTTTACAGGTCGACCAGTCAATCATTTCAGTATAATCTTTAGCACCAAAATTGCGTTTCGGTGGTATGAAGTTCCTGATTTTCATTCCTTTGGTTTTTGCCTGTTTTGCTATTATTATTCGTCTAAGATCAAGTTCTCTAATACATTTTCTTTCGTCCGTTATCATAGCCAAGAGTAAGTTTTCTGGATGAGCCAAAAATGCGTTTCTCTCAATTACACGCTCTACCACTTGCCGAAGAGTTTCAAGGAGGTATCTTGTAGCAATTGCTTCAAAAAGATGTTTCGGCCCATCTGACAAAGAATGGCTTGTTTTGATTTTAAACGAGAAAGGCACGTACGAACGGAATATAAAAAGTACCAATTCTTTAAGACCTTCTGAGGGATTTTTAGTACTGATGTACAACCTAAGAATTCTGTTTGGGGTTGTCAGCCATCTTGAGTGCAACATAGGGTCAGGGTCTCGATGGGACAAACCTTTTGGACATTCCCCTACATTTACTGATCTTAAAATATCCAAAAGGTACTGTTGGTCTTTGCTTAGAATTTGACAGTCTACTTCAGATATTATGCAGTCAACTCTTTCAAATACAACTACAGGTAATCTTTCACAGCCATTAAGCAGTTGACCGATCGGGACACTAACGGTTTAGGACCTGTTGTTTTCCCATCAACGTGTTTAAATAAGTGGCGCAGATGCAACTCGTTAAAATGGAGAAGACATACAGCCCACTGCAACGGTCTACGTATATGAAGTTGAATTTGATGAATTACACCATTCCTCCATCCTGTATTGGTAACAGTACCATGAAAGCCAACAACATCTAATTCGTCCAAAGAAATGTCAACTTCAGTCAAGTAGGAAATTATGCTGGAAGCGATATGAGTAGAAGATCCCGATGATGGAGAAAGTGGCCAATATATGACGACCAAGGTTCTTGAATGATAGTGTAGTGCTCCTCTTTTTGAAGTCTACGAAATAACTTAGAATCATGTTCTTCAACTACAAAGGTATCATCTTTGCGGGCATTATAGTATAGACCAGGAAGCAAAGTATCAGGTTTACAATGCAAAAATCTGATATGGCTTTTCCCTCTGTGTATTTTATTTTTATCGACCATGTGAGAATAGTGCTTGTCGCTCACCATTCCAATATCTTGTAGAACGCTGGAAGCAATTGCAGCAGTAGCACGGTCAAATACACCAAATCTATCACTATTTAGTGCCGTTGTCTTCAGTTTTATTCTCATTTGCCATTTTGACGGAGTTTTGGTGGGGATATCTGGGACGAACACATCATTTGCACTTTCACAGAACTCGGAAGAACCCGAACCGTCTTGTTGAAGTCTTGAATTGAAACAATCTGCAGGGTCGTTTTCAAAAATAGTTGGTGAACTCGAAGGCGTATCATTAAAAACACGTTTATGTTTGTAGTTCCTTCTTCTCAATCTTGAAATTAGCCTTTTCGTTTCTTGAAGATCTATTGATCCAATTTTGCCCATACCACACTTCCTTTGAAAATATATGAATGGTATCTCAAGGCCAGGTATCTTCTTAGACTTTTGACACTTGCACTTGATAGAAATTAGACATTCACACAAATCTTCTGTCTTATCACACGTATAGTTCAAAATGATAGGACATTTGCATGCTGCCACATCAAATAACGACAAGAACTTTGCTTGAAGTCTGCAATCTGCATATGTAGGATTGTTCAAATCATAACCGTACGACTTTCTCAGTTTATAGTAACTGTCCGCTTGATATTTAAACGAATCATTTAACTTATATGTTCAAAATTACCACAGACATAAAGTATGAAAAAGTTTTTTTCTCTTTTAGTAAAGTTTTGAGTAAAGTTGTGCAATTGCAAAACATAAAACAAAACAACACACTGTAACTATTTGAATACTTTACTACAATTTATATTAACGTAAATAAATAATGGAATCGATTAAATATTATTTATTTATAAGACAAAAGAAATTAAAAATCAAGATTTTCGTCATTTTTGGTAAACTTTAACTGCTATGCGCGAACGAAAGATGTTAACCAACTTCTTTTTTTGAATTTTTTTTTTAATCAGTACCAAAGACAACTTTTTCGCGCTATAGCAACTTAAAAAAATAAGAAGTTTTTTTCGGCCCATATATACAGGGTTTCTCACCTAACATTGCGACCTCAAATATTTCCGAAATAACAAAAAATTGACGAATCTGGTTAGCCAAGAATGTACTTCTGCCAGGGGCCTTTAAAAGTCTTTAAACAACAAGTGCTTCCAGGGGTCTCATCATAGGACCCCAGGGGCCAAATCAAAAATTTCAAAATGAAACCTCCTATTTTTATTGCATATTTTGATTCTACGATCAAAGCTAAGCAACTTTTACTTCAAGCACGTTTTCGTTATTCTATTAGATGGCGCTGTAAACGCAAAAAATAAGTATAATTTTACCTACGTCCCCTAACTTTGCTACCTCAAATATTTCCGAAATAGCGAAAAATGTAACAAAAATGGTTAAGTAAGAATTTACAGTAAGAGACACTTCTGGATGGTACACCCATATGGAAATTTACGGCAAAAGTGTACCATCCAGAAGTGTCCCTTACTGTACATATGTTAGGGGTCTATAAAATTTTGTAAACTACAAGTGCTCCAGGGGTCTTATTATAGGGTCCCAGGGGTAACTCGAAAATTTCAAATTGAAACCCCAATTTTATTACAGATTCTAATTTTACGATCAAAACTAAGCGACTTTTACTTAAAGCAATTTTTCATTATTCTCAGATTCCTCTGTAATCGTAAAAAAACGAACACGATCGTACGTACGTCTCTTAAATTTGCGACCTCAAATATTGCCAAAATAACAAAAAATGTACAATTCTAGTTACGTAAGAATGTACAAATTTCAGGGGTCTATAAAATAAATACAAGTGTCCCTAGGGGTCCCATCATAGGGCCTCAGGGGCCAACTCGAAAGTTTCGAATGGAAACCACAATTTTTATTGCAGATTCTGATTCTACAATCAAAGCTAAGCAACTTTTACTTGAAGGACAGTTTCGTTGTTCTAATATATGGCGCTGTAAACGCAAAAAATGATTATCATCGTACGTACGTCCCCTAACTTTACGACCTGAAATATTTCCGAAATAACAAATAAATGTAACCAATCTTGCTACCCAAGAATGTCAGGGGCCTATAAAATTCTGTCAAGAATCAGTGACCCAGGGGTCCTATCATAGAACCCCGAAAGTCAACTTAAAAGTTTTAAATGGAAACTCTCTTTTTTTATTGCAGATTCTGATTCTGCGATCGAAAATAAAGAACTTTTTTGTTGAAGCGCATTTGCGTTATTCCACTAGCTAGCGCTGGAGCATAAATAATTCATTATCTTCGTACGCTTGTACGTCACCCAAGGCTAGTGATAATCTAAATACCTCGAAAAATACACTTTCAATTTAAGTACGTGTCCAATTCCCTTAAAAGATCTATTCAACTAACATAAAATGAAGTTATCTTCATCTTCTCAAAATTCCAAATAGAAATGCTCTCCATTAATGCAGATTCAGATACTGCGACCGAAAATACGCAGCGTTTCGTTTAAGTATTATTTTGTTGTCCTCCTAGATATCACATAAATCGCAAAAATAATAAAATCGTTGTACCCGGGATTGATAAATGAAAAGCTGGTTCAAGAACTGTACATGTTGTGTGATTTTATTGCTACGACTTGCAAACAAAGTTAGAACACAAGTTTGTGATAATAATATTCTTCAAGAACTGATATTTTTCTGTTACTTTGTGGACACTATGGAAGTTGATTTACTTTAGCTCTCCGTTAGGTCATGGAATTTTAATTAATAAGCGGGCATAGTGTCAAAACAGAACTAAGTTATTCATTTTTGCCATGTTTACGTAGATATGCATAATGCGATTTGATTTGAATATAAGCCATGTGATTTTAATTGAGAGCTAAAATTGAAAGTAAACAAGTAAGGTTGAACTGTTGATCTATTAAAACTTAAAAGGACATCATTATTTTTTTGTAATGGTTATGTAGATGTGCATAATTACGATTTGATTTGAATCCGCATATCATTCCATTTGAGAAGTGAAATTAAATATGAACATGTAAAGTTGATCGGTAGATTTAAGAGAGCAAATGTGTCACAGCTCTTTCATGTTCTGTAAACACTTATGGTTGATTGTAAATTATGGTCCAGCAACGTAGAAGCCATGATTAGATATTGGTAGCACTAACTTAGGCATTTTTACATAAAACCTATCAGTTCTCAAGCTGTATTTCTATTGTATTTCAACTGCGCTCAGAGTAAAGTTCTAACACTCTTCATGATACGAGGATGGGTAATAACCGAAGGTCATGTGCTGAGGTAAGGGTAATATTTAACGAAAAAATTCGCGTTCCACACAATTCCATTTCGAGACCTACTGTTGAGTGTATCGTAAGACGCGTCGAGAAAACGGCACTATAAAGGATTGTAACATTCCTGGTCGACCGAAATCGGCAACAAACAGCTTGATGTTGCAGTTATTTGTTGAAAATACTCTACCCGTACCGAAGGATATGAAGCTCTACCCGTACAAAATTCATGTGAAACACCAACTGAATTAAGATGTCTTTGATCGCCGTGTAGAATTTTCTAAAGGTATGATGAAACAAACCAATGATGAGCCTACGTTTCTTGCCAGCATTGTGTTCTCTTTTTGAAGGCACGTTCCACCTAACTGGTTACATTAACACACGCAATAGCATGTTTTGATTTGACAATAATCTCATTGCATCTTTCAAACATACTCTACATCCTGAAAATTTAAATATATGGACGACAGTGCTAAATATACAATAATTGGGAACTTTATTTATTAATATCAATTTGAGTTCCGAACTGTGTGAGGAGATGCTTCGAAATCAAATAGTTCCAGCAATGAGAGACACTGCAGAAGACAAGTTTGCCCACAGATGGTTTCAGCAAGATGTACAATACCCCACAACGGTGTAAATATGCGGCAATTTCTTAACACGGAATTTCCTAAATAACGGATTTGCAAAAGAGGTGAGATTGGGTGGCCCGCTCGTTCCCCTGATTTATCGCCACTATACTTCTTTTTCTGGGTTTGTCTAAAACTCCGAGTATTTTTTCTATATCAAACAATACCAATCATTTTGGATAATCTTCGTCAAAGAGTTGTTGATGAAGTTGTACTTATTGAACTGAACATCACCAGGAATGCAGTATTTCTGTTTTACCATCGAATCGCTTACTGCCACCCCAAGAAATGTGTGCCTTTTGAGCGTATATTGTGAATCATTAGTTACACTTTGTTCATCTGCCAATTTTAGACAACCAAGTCGAGAGAGGCAAGGGGACTCATGATAATGAAGTTGTTCGAAGAAAAAAATCAAGACACTACGTGGCTAGTAAAGCTGATGTGTGGTTACGCATTCCGTAACGAGGGTAACAGTAATTTTAGATAGCAGGAAAGGAAGAAAGGACAACGTTTTTTATTATCTACTTTCATGTGAGACGGAATTTTCAACGACGTTATGGTTATCTTAAAGTCAAGTATATCAGTCACCCCTCCCTAAGAATTTAACTGAACTTTGACAACGTATTGAAGAAGCAGATGGATTTCCTGCCTCTGGAATGTAAAACATAGTTTTCCAAGAATTATATTATCAAACTGAAGTATGTTGAATTACAAACTGCACTCATCTTGAGCAGCTTCGACAAAAAACGTAACACGCATGTGTTTATAAACAAAAAAATAATTTTGAGTTTTCTCTAATTTAACATAAGCTGCATGCCATTGTGACTAAACAAAGTTGAGATTTATTTTAATTCAAATATCTCACCCGTTATCAATAGGATTAATATTCATTATCAATACTATTACCACTTATTTAGTTATTTCAACTATAAGAATTTGATATCGTGATAACTATAAGAACCTTTGAAATCTTGAAGATCATTAAAATAGCTCTGTATATCAATTAAGTTTTTTTGCCCTTTATCCAGGCTTTGTAAATTTGTTCCCCTGTGAAATATCCTTTGCTATTTGTGCTTTTACGTACTAGTCTCAAATAATGATTTTATTTAATCTGTCTATGTCACGTGATATTTAATAAACATATTGGTCTACTTGATCTTTACAATTCTAGGGAAGTTACAATGGTCGCGTTGAAATGTAAATGAAAGCAATTTTGTTTTATACTAAGCCTTTTTAAAATATTGGTCACATATTTTGTGCTTTTTAATTACACGTGTATTTCTCGAGTTATGTTGTTCATTATCAATCCCAGATAACGTACTATGATATTTCTTTTTTGCGATTACAGCGCCCTCTACGCGGGTAACGAAAAGTACTTCAAGTAAAATTTGAGTACTTCCGATCCCAAATTCGAGTCTGAAACAAAAATGAAGAGTTTCAATTTAAAATTTTCAAGTTTTACCCTTGGGCCCCACGATGGGACCCATGAGGGCACTTGTTGTTTACAGAATTTTATAGGCCCCTTATATTTGTACATTCTTATCTAAATAGATTTGTCAATTTTTTTTTATTTCAGAAGTGTTTCAGGTCGTAAAGGTACGGGACGTACGTACAGTGATATTTATTTTTTGCGATTACAGCGCCATCTATTAGAACAACGATAAAGTGATTTAAGTAAAAGTTGCTTAGTTTTGATCGTAGAATCAGAATCTTCAATAAAAATAGGGAATTTCAATTTGAAATTTCCGAGTTGGCCCTGGAGCCCGTTGGTGGGACCCTTGTGGGCCTTGTGGTTTACAGAATTTTATAGACCCCTGACATGTGTACATTCTTACGTAACTAGATTTGTTACATTTGGTATTTCAGAAATATTTGTGGTCGAAAAGTTGTGACGTACGTACGACGATATTCATTTTTTTACGATTACAGCGCCATCTTTTAGATTAACGAAAATGTGCGTCAAGTAAAAGTTGTTTAGTTTTGATCGTAGAATCAGAATCTGCAATAAAAATAGGGGGTTTCAATTTGAAATTTTCGAGTTGGCCTCTGGGGCCCTATGATTGGACCCAGGGGACACTTCTTGTTTACAGACTTTTATAGGACACTGGCATGAGTACATTCTTTGCTAACCAGATTTTGTCAAACTTTTTATTATTTCGGAAATATTTGAGGTCGCAAAGTTAGGTGAGACACCCTATATATATATATATATATATATATATATATATATATATATATATATATATATATATATATATAACTAACTAACTAACTCTATGGCCTATGGAACCCGGAGGTTCAGTGCCGCGTTCACAAAAGCTCTCCACTGACTTCTATCCTTAGCTAATTGGATCCAGTTTCTACTTTGTATTCCTATCTCTGCGAGATCCATCTTAATATTATCCTCCCATCTGCGCCTAGGTCTTCCTAATGGTCGTTTTCCTATGGGTCTACCAGTCAAGACTTTGAAAGCGTTTCTACTTTCTTCCATTCTAGCTACATGACCTGCCCACCTAAGCCTCCTTAATATATATATTTAAGTTTAGAAACATTGGCATTTCTTAGAAAAATATTATTATTTCTTTACTTTACTTTTGCAATATTTCATGAAAAAGAGAGGATGGGATCCGTGACCCACTACCATCGTTTTATTTGCTTATTGATCCCGCGTAACTTTGCTGGTAAATATGTTAGAACCTACCGGTCGACTCACACTTACCTACACGAAGTGCTGAATTCTGCTTTCCTGTTCACAATATATATTCGATAAATCGCTAAGGTAAAGGAACTTGATGAATGTTATCAAAGATGAACTGACGCACCAATTCTGCGGTGAAGAAATGTAGAGTTGTTTGCGTTAGTTGGACAGAAACTAGTCTTCTTTTTCAGCATCAAGCTCTGCTCTTTTACAGGGTAAGCTGTTTATGCGACATTATAGTGTTAATAGAGAAATATACTGGGTTTTCGGGCTAAATTTTACATTTATTTTGCTATATATAAATATGTAGTCTCTTCATGTATTAGCTAGAATATTAATATGTTTCTACTGGGTCGTTTCAAATACCCTATCAGACCTATCATGTCAAAATTAAAGTAAACGAAACGGAGAAGTGGAGGCCTTTCAAATATTAGAAAAGAATTAACTGCATTATAATGAATCGTGTTAGGTATTCAAATTAAGAAGTTAAAACAGCTCGTTAATGCTGCGTGAACACAGTAAGAGAGAGGCAACGGAAACCACGATGATATAGGCGAATTACTACAAACCCGTGACTGCTAGAAAACGTACAGAGGTCGTTTCGATTGGACCAAAATTAGTTTAGTAATTGCAGAAATAAGTTATGAAAGACCTATACAAGGTAGGTAAGTTTTAGCGTGGAAAATTGGTCTTTAAAGATCACCATGAAGCTGACTGTGGATCAGAACCTTCTCCATCACTCATGCAAGAGGTATAAATTCCAAATTATGACAGAAAAAGCACGAGCGAGCTGTCTGATGAAGACCAAGAATATACTTTAAAAAAGTGATAAATTTCTTTGCACCAGGAACATCGTGGTTCTACAACATTATGTTGCATACTTGTATTCTCTTTTTATCTTCGAGTAATATTTGTTTTATAAATATGTACAAGCCAGTTTATTTTATAGAATAAGAAAAAGATAAAATAATATAAGATTATTATATATATTTTAATATATATAATTGAATATTTATAGGTAACTAAAAACGACGAACTGAAGGTTGTCATAGAAAACACAAACAAGATATAAGGTAAGGTAATGTAATAGTATCGCTGTTATGTTGAATGTGAGTTAACGTTTTACGAAGCTTCAAAGATAATAACAGGTTTAACAAAGTAATTTAAAGTCAGACAATTTACTATTTATGAACCAGTGAATTTGTTAGATAATTTTGTTACATTAAATGGTGCCAAAAAATCAGATAACTCTGATATAGATTAGAAGAATAGTAGATCTTTATCATCGTGACCGAGACGTAAATTTTGCTTTGCTTGGTAGTGGAACTAAAATATACAGGAGCGTAAAAATGAGTGTCCCGAGAAATGACCCTATTGTGAATAAAGATATGGAAGATGAAACGAATACTTCTGAGAATGTGATTAATATAATGTCACAAGAAAAAACCCGGATTGGGTATATAGCCCGCTCCCCCCCAGTGATTTTTAACGAATCACAGTGCTTCTAAGGATTCGTATTAGTTCATAATGAATCGGAATCGTATGTTATAAAGATTAAAGGAGTAAATCTTGTGGTAAGGAAGTTTCATAATAATAATAATAATAAGTGGTAGTAGTAGTAGTAGTAGTAGTAGTAGTAGTAGTAGCAGTAATAGCAGTAGCAATAGTAGTAGGGGTAATTAGTAGCAATAGTAATAATAGTACTAGTACTGCTACTACTACTAGTAGTAGTAGTAATAGGTACGGATTAGGAGCCAAACAGGAGTTGGTTGGGTTCTGTCCTCGATATAAGTAATTGTAGCAGTAGTAGTAACAACAACAACAACACTTCCAGTCCCGGTAACAAACAACCGGGGCGAGCGGGCTATACACAAGCCAACAACCCAATAGAACGTTACCTTGGAAGTAATCCTTCAACAGATGAAACTAATGCAACAACGAGGTGATGAATGGCGGGAACAAATTCAACAACAAAATAATCTCATGAACCAACGATTGGACCAGATGCAACAACGAGGTGATGAAGGGTGGGAACAAATGCAACAACAAAATAGTCAAATGTACCAACGATTGGATCAGATGCAACAACGAGGTGATGAACGGTGCCAACGAATGCAACAACAAAATAATCGCATGAACCAACGATTTTACCAGATGCAGCAGCGAATTGAAGATCGGTGGGAACAAATGCAACTACAAAATAAAGACGATTTATAGCTATTATCTGCACAAATTGACGTTAAACTAGAATCTATAAATCAGCAATTTAGTGCGAAAATGGAGTTGAATGAACCTGAATCTTCTATAGAAACTGTAGAGAATACAAATTCTGAGTTTGCATTAATGAAATTAACTGAGTTTTCGCAAAAATATACTGCGGTATTGGTTCGATCAGATTATCCTAACTTCTCTCTTTATTCTAGTGTTTTCGTTTGTCTTACTGGTACTACGTGTAATGAAGATTCTGGTGGGTATCAATGTGCGAAAGAGTTATGGTCATTTTCGTCTAGTGAATGCTATTGTTAGCATGTATTCCCAGTATATTCAACATTATATTAATTCTGGAAATGAGGTAATGGTAACAGAACCGTTTGGTGATATGTACACGACAGTGGTTCACGTAGCAGAAAAAGAGTTGATTCCAGTATTCCTGAAATTCAGAAATAGAACGTGTGTTCCCAACAACACCAGTGATTGTTTGATTGAGTTAGAGCTATTGAAATGTTCATTCAACGAAAAGACCAAAATGATATTAATGAATAATCCGACGGTGCTTGTACAGAACGTGTTGCAGTGCGTTGATTTCAATCATCTAAGTATGACACTGCAAAATTTTGGAAATCCATCAATGGTGCAATACATTACTATCCTGAACCACACTAGCTTACATCGAAACCAAATTCGAAACAACCATGTGAGATTAAAGTGTGATCCCAATGTTAAAGGTGACGTTAGATCCATATGTATCGGTCATGTAACCGAACCTATTTACAGAAGAAACAGAAACCAGGGCAGGACAGACTACCATAGTGTCATGTAAAGGACAAGTACAGATCCGTTAGCAGGCACGATATTTCACCACCAGTGAAGCGAATGAGAAATGAACCTAATTTTACCGGTAATGTAAACGAACCTAATCCTAAGGGCAATAGTGATAATAATTGTGTAACTGAACCTTATCTTAGTAGCAATAGCAATAACAATTGCACTACACGTAGAAAACATGTAATCATTAGATCTGATTTTCCCCGAAGTGGATTTCTTAAAAATTCCATAGATGGTACAAATTCTCAAAGTAAGAAACTAAGAACTGTAGAAGTAAAGAACGCGGAAAACTGTACTCCGATTTATGATTTTCAATGCAATTTTAATCAATTTGTTGGCCACGTAACTTTAGCTAAAATTCCGGTGTCCGATAAAATCGTATCCAATTGATTTTTGCTTTAAATATCGTTATAATTTTATTTGTTATTCGTACCTTATTTGAATTCTATAAAGTAAATGTAAATGATATATATAACAGATGGCATTCAGATTCAAAATGAAGAAAACTAAAAGTAGTGGAAATATATAAGGCATAATGTTATTTTAACTTATGGCAATAAATCTTTAAATTTATATTTAATATAACAATTTCTTTATTCATGGTAATGTACGTCCTGATGTGATGTCTTGTTTTCGATCTTATCAATGTTTACGTCTTTGTTTGGTGTTTCTATTGTATATATTTGTGTTATGATTGCTTCTTATTTAAAGTATTACATAGGGAAATGACAACAAATTGAGAGTCAAAAGAACAAACGGTATAATGTTTTAGGTATCAAAGCAAGATATAATTGGAATAATTTATAAAATATTTCTTTGTCAACCTTCCTTTTGATTTAGCTCGAACAATTTTGATTTCTTAATTAACATGTTTATGGCTGAAAAATGGACCTAAAAATTATAAATTGAACTTCCGACGTGCCCTATCAACAATATCAAATGTAAGAATATACTTAATTATGAGATTGATATAAATACCATATTAATACGGATATAAAATAAATATAATGAATAATAATTATGATATGAAGTATAATTTGTATATACAAGGGTTGTCTAAAATGCGTAAAAGTTAACGGTCCAGAATTCTTTTTCTTTTAATTGATAAACTAATAAATGTCCGTCGAGCGCCATATACAACAGTATATTGTATACTTGTATTCTTTATTGTATACTTGTATTCTCTTTTTATCTTCGAGTAATACTTGGTTTATAAATATGTACAAGCCAGTTTATTTTATAGAAGAAGAAAAAATAAAATAAAATTATTAAATATTTTTTAATATACATAATTGAATATTTATAGGTAACTAAAAACGACGAACTGAAGGTTGCCACAGAATCAACAAACAAGATATAAGGTAAGGTAATGTAATGGTCTCGCTGTTATGTTGAATGTGAGTTAACGTTTCACGAAGCTTCAAATATAATAAAAGATTTAACAAAGTAATTTAAAGTGGATCAATTTTAGTATTTATGAACCAGTGAATTTGTTGCAATTATATTTGTTAGATAAATTTTTTGGAGTTCTTTTCTGATGAACACAACTTTCGTAAAGACTAAGTACACTACTCGTAAAACAGATGGTTTTCCTATAATCCATTGGATGTTCTTCGTGTCATGCACACTGAATAGGCTTAAAATTTGGAGATAATTGAATGTGCTACATCTTGCAGTGGGCTTTTCTCTATTATTATTTTATACTTATTTAATAATTTTATTTATAATAACGGTGTAGGCACGTAGTTATTACATGTACTACGTGTTTTTATTTGGGTGGTTAGTTTGACCCTTTCATTAATATTGCTCTATTTTGTTGGAATTTTCTTCAAGGTTTCATATTTAAGTGATGATAGTTACTGTGAGTAAGAATATGAGCCATGTTGTTGAAGCAATGTTACACGTAGGTAAGCAAGTAAATGTCGTGATTAACATTTTGATCAGGTAAGTAGTGTGAACTTGCTCAACCCTGATTTGGATCAAAATTGATTGGGTTAGTGTTTCTCATCAGTGCATTAGTTCTGGTCGTTTCTGCAAGGAAATCCATCAGATACAAGCCAAACACTGAAAGCAGAGATGGAAATTGGATACAAATTATTGTTTCATCTACTTAAATAAGGGTTTATTGCTTTTACGCATCAAGCACAAACAATTATATTAGTGCCAAATGTTATTGCTACTACTTTGAGCACGGAAGACCATCGTTTGCACTTTATTTTTCGGAGATATAAGAATAAACTGGTAAGTGGTCCTCCGACTTCAAGCACTAACGATAAAAATATTGTCACTCGCTAGTGCATTGTTTTCGCACGAAACCCCGTCGTTTTGCTTCAGTAGTTCCTGAGATTTATTTTGTTAAACAAAATGTTTGATTACTCACCCACTAGAAGTTCTCCACACCTGGAGCACAAACAATGGTATTAGCAATATGGTTACTGCATCATCCTTGCTATTTGTATAGGTAACCCCATTATTTGTTCTATTAGTTCCGGAGATATAATACAAACTGTTGGGGCTTAAATAACTCTGGTCCCACGACTTCAACCACAAGCGCTGAAAATATTGTTGTTCGTTGCTTCATCATTTATTCTCGTGTGTGCTCCAATAGTTCTTGAGATATAAGCCAAAAGCTGAAAGCAAAGTAGGAAATTGTTTACAAATATTTTTATTTGCTTTTACATAAAATGCTTATATACCATTTACAGTTAAGCAGACATTTAATATCATAGATTCGTGCCTCGCTTGTGTTCATTTATGCACCTCATTATTTATACTTTTTATTACTTTTAAAGAGAAAAGAAGTTATTTTTGCGTTACCAAGGTTACGCTAGGCCCCATCTTCAGGCAATAACGATAAAAATAGCGGCGTCCGTTAACCCTCTTTTGTGCGCGAAACCCAATCGTTTGTGGTTGAGTAGTTTCTGGAGGAATGCTTGCAAATTTATGACTTAATTGGATGTGCTTCGTTGAGAGACGTCACTTGGAGTTACGTCATAGAAATCAGTGCCCTTTTGATTTTGATGCTGTGCCATGGGAGAAGTACTTGGAAACAAGATATATATTTGTACGTAGTACTATTTTATGGGTAAAAGATGCAAAGTACACAAATTCCGGAGGTTTATGACCTATTTTACCCCATTTTATTAGGTTTTATTAGGTTACATGTTTGCACACTTTAGTTTGTTTTAGCGAGGCATTCAGCAGCGATATTATATGAGTAGTGGACCTACAGTTTAACGTGCGAAACCGCATGAGCTCCCGCCGGGAAACGAACCCGGGTCTTCCACGCAAAAGCCGAGTGCGCTAACCGCTTAACCATGAGGGAGCTCTGCATAGTTTAGTGTAGGGGTTAATTCTCTTTAATAGAGCGTGCATTGACGCATCAGTCTAAAATTTTGGGACAAATACAAAGGTTAACCACATAAAGTTGAGAATTGTAAGAAAATAAAATTTGATAATTGTTCTCCAGGATGCATGTACATTATGGAAATTTAGGTTGTCCATATTGTTCTATTTTATGAGCAAAAAATATTCTTTTAACGTAATTTGTCTTTCTTTATTACGGTTTTCTTCTTTTATGTTTATGTGGTTAAATATAGGGGTACATTCTCTTTTAGAAAACATTTATGCATTGCTATTATCTTTCGAAAATATAAGGGGTACATAGCCCCACACCTTAATTTGGGAATTGCCGACTGATAAACGGTCTCTAAAATTTTAATATATACGTCTCTAAATTTCGTTTTTTCAACTTGTACCCTTCTATGGTTAGAAATTGTCAAATTATATGATTGAAAGGAACACCTTGTATTTGGCGGAAAACAATTATGAGATTAAAATGATGCGCTAAAATTAAATGTTATTCTTAATTTTCTCTAAGATAGATTTGAACATAAGTGAATATTAGGTCCTATTGTCTTTCATTGGATATGAGTACCTTGAGACACAGTTCTCAAATTTGTAGACGATCACATTTGGCCGAATTTTTCATTTTTGTATTGTAAAAAAAACGAACACCTCTCTAGCATTGGATATATATATACAGGATACATAATTTATAATGTTCAACTACGATAAAGGAGAAACCAAAAGAGGAAGAAAGGCGAAATTTTGCACGAAGCAACTATAATAATAGGGAAGGTTTTGCAGGTGTTAAACAGAAACACCCATCCGTGTTACCTATCCAATGTTATGTTCTGTTTGGTTCAAATCGCATTGTGTCAGATCGTTACATATTTCGAATCAACATGTTAAACGAAAACTTATAGTACCACATTTATTATTCAGTGTAACAAACTAAAGATGATATAGTATCACAAACGTCTAAAGTTTGGAACTCTCTGTTACCCATACAATACAACAGAGATGAAAAAGTTATTGCACATCGAAAGTATCTTAGCGTTAGATACCGGGTTATGGTATGACTTGTTTCGAATGAATAGAAACGAAGTTACAAGGGCTTGAAAAAATTCGAACATGCTTAGATAAATATCATATCTAGCTACTTGTATGGTTTGTAATTTGCAAGTAAATCATTTCCATTTACAGCACTTCGATATCTAAAACCTTTCCAGAGACATAAACATTAATAAAGTGGTTCTAGGGCAAAACCCCCACAGCCAAAACCCCCACACTCAAAAAATGTCAAAACGCCCACACGATCGGTCATAACTCCCACACAAATGGACAAATCTCCCAAAAGCACGAACGGTCAAAACCCCCACTGCCAAACCTCCCACACTCAAATGTCAAAACACCCATACGATCGGTCATAACTTCCACACAAATGGACAAATCTCCCAAACGCACGAACGGACAAAACCCCCATAGCCAAAACTACCACACTCAAGGAATGTCAAAACGCCCGCACAATCGGTCATAACTCCCACACAAATGGACAAAACAGCCACATATAGCAACGGTCATAATCCCCACATAAGTGGACAAAACTCCCACACAAATGGTCTAAACTCCCACATGCAGAAATTGTCACAACTGCCACACAAATGGACAAAACTCCACACAACCGGACAAATCCTTCACAGTTTGAAATGATCGTGATTGCACGTCTTTGTTGTGGCTCATTATGAGGCCCACTTTAATGCTTCTCTCATTAGAAAACAGTGCAAGAAGAATAGTTGCAACATCAGTTTAAGTGAAATAAAAAAATGTTATTAAAAGTATAAGGGCAAGACATGCAACCAGGATCATTTCCGAGTGTGGGAGATTTGACCGATTGTGTGGGGATTTTGTCCATTTGTGTGGCAGTTGTGACAATTTCTGCATGTGGGAGTTTTGTTTATTTGTGTGGGGGTTTTGTCCATTTATGTGGGGATTGTGACCGTTGCTATGTGTGGGAGTTTTGTCCATTTGTGTGGGAGTTATGACCGTTGGAGGTTATGACCAATTACCAGTTTGGGGGTTTTGGCTGTGGGAGTTATGACCGTTCGTGCATGTGGGAGGTATGACCGTTCGTGCATTTGGGAGATTTGTCCGTTTGTGTGGTAGTTATGACCGATTGTGTGGCGTTTTGACATTTCTTGAGTGTGTGAGTTTTGGCTGTGGAGATTATGACCGTTCGTGTATTTGGGAGATTTGTCCATTTGTGTGGGCGTTTTGACATTTCTTGAGTGTGGGGGTTTTGGCTGTTTGAGTTTTGACCTGTTCCCAATAAAGTTTGTAACACTGGTGAAAATGGGGTTAATGGAAATGTTTAAAATGATTGTTTTTCATAACATTACAGTAATAGTTTTAGTAACTGTAATGTACAAGAAGTTCTGATAATCACATTAGTTAAGCAGCTATATATGTATTAAATTTGTATGGTATAACTTATGCCCTTGCATGGCTAATGAATGATCAAAATTCAAATATGGCGATTTTTCCCTTTAAAACTTAGGGGAAACTTATAGCCAAAGGTCATTGGTGCAATCTAATTCACTGTTCCTAACTCAAAATGCATACTTTGAACATTAATAATTGTAGTCTAAGGTCATTTGTGGAGATTTGAGTTCGGTAGAATTTGATTGATTGTTCACTCCCTCTGATTAAGATCGAATTTTGGACTTGGAAGTGGCATTTAAGATATAAAATATACACAGAATTATTATAACCGATTGATATTCTATAACATAGTCTCAAATTAGTGGTAAAACATTATTGTTGATTAAATGATCACTTTGAAATATTGGATTTTTTTCAGAATGTTTTGATAATTATTTACAATTACAGTTTTTTCTATCACTGTTTGATTTCATTTAATTTTAGTTACAAACCTGCTATAGCTAACATTGATAGTCTAAATCATTGTAGACAATTTTTAATTTGGCACATTTAGAATGGCTGATAACCTTGAAATCTTTGATTAGAATCTTCTTAAAATTTCTGAAGTGTTTCGCTGAAATGTTTAGTTTCAAAAAATATGTCATTATTATTTGATCTTTTTAAATTTTAGTTTCGAAATCTTTGAATCCTACTCAGTATAAGGTCATTAGTGTAAAGTTATTCTTGACGCAATATGATTAGCTAATTATTTTCAATTCTTTGTTTAAAATATTTAAATGATGTCAAAATCTCTCGTCATTTTTTTTTTTTGGATTATTGTTATAAAATGTTTAAAATTGAAACCTAAGATCATCAACGATACAACAATAGAAGATATATTAAAACTAATTAGAACTTATTCTTTTGTGAAGTGTTATTATGATACAAGTATTAATTGTTATAAAATTTTCCGCACTATTCACATCATAGTAATCCCCGAATACTAAAGAATATCTCCAAATGATTTTTTTATTGTCTGTTGCTGATCGATGCTCTGATTATCCATAATAAAACTAGATTTTCTTCACATTTGTTACTGACATCTAGTATATATCTTTAACTCGTCACGTAGCTGAAACGCGAATTTCTGTGACTTGAATCAATGTACTAAATTATTTGTCTTTACAAATTGAAAGTCTTAAGGGGATCTGATACCTCTTCGCTTAGGGTTCTAACTCAACATTTGATAACCTGTAAAATTTAATATGGTAATTTCTAACAAAGTATTGCAGGTAATGACTTGAAATGTTTAATACAAATACACAAGACCCATATAAATCCAACCACGGTCTCCAATTTACGTTACATGCGTTAGATTAATTGCAATATATTCTTCAGTAAGTTTGGCAACACAGAATAAAAAGTATGCTGCACAGGGGAGAGGGCTGACCATCTGTTTGCTTGTTAGCTGCTTTTAAAAGGACGCTCTTACCAGAAAAATCACGTTGTGATTCTAACTTCTCAGTGGTTAGAATGATCTGGACTGTAAGAGCCCAAAACCACTTCTTACTTGCTTTCACGGTTTGTTTGTTTCTTCCATCCCCTGTAGTCACAAGAAGACAACTTGTTTCAGAAAGCATTTTCAATTAGTAGCAAAAAGCAAAACTGAATGACACCACGGACGGATTAAAGGGAGGGGCGGTCACTCCCTCCGAGAACATTTGAATACTTTGAATAATCGGAGTAAGAAACTAGAAATTGCGTAATCTAATAAGAAAAGTTGGTTGAAGTGTACAGATGAAGTGTACTTGAAGACGCACTTCAAGTGTTACAATATTGTACTCTCCTTCCCTCCCCTCCCCTCCCTATTCCCTTTTGAAGAAGTTCTCTTTTGTTTCTCTGTTTCATATTAGACTTTACACTTACCTTTTTAAAAATTGATAATTATAATAAAATTTATCGAAAACAATTCATCTCAACGATAAAGACTTATACACATTCATTATTGCAATCTTAAAATAAACTCGCCGCCTGTCGCGTATGCTAACGATCTAATATATACGAATAGATGAAAAGTTAGTTTGAAGCCTTATAAGTCCCTGCAAATAAGTCCGAATTCATATTTGTTTCTATTGTTGCATCGACAAAAGTGAGTGCCAAATCGTTGTAGGCTCGTTGGTCTTTGCGAGGTCCCTAAAGATGCAAGGCCGTGGGCAGTCGCCCACCACTTGAAACGCCTCTGCACTAGAGGTCTGCACGTGCTCGGGCCTACAAAGCATGCATCACTTCGGGCCCGGGAGGGGTTCGGGCAGTAGCGTCATTTCAGATTTGGCTTGGGGGGGCAAGACCCCTTGATATATGATAAAATTTCGCGTTTTTCACTGACTTACTACTATTCTATTGATAAAATCTATATAAATCTCAAAACTCAGATTGGAAAATGCCCCTCCCTGCCCCCTAAATGACGCCCCTTGGTTCGGGCTGTGCATTTTTAAATATACAACCATATTTCTCGGACTTTTTCTGGCCTAACTTTGTAAATATTGTGTAAAACGATACAAATTGCACCTTTCTTTCTGGAGGACTTTTAAAACACAACTGCAAAATCAACCCTCGAATTCCTGTAAATAAAAATACAATTTTGCATTAATAATTAAGTTTCTGTAATTCGGACGTATTTCGGGCTCATTTGATTATCACAGAGCTCAGTCCGGGCTCGGGCCTAAATACTAAAACATATTTCGGACTGGGGTCGGGCCTCACATTGTAAATTCACGGGACGGGCCCGGGCTGAAAATTCCGGCCCGTGCAGACATCTGCTCTGCACCCGCACACATTCCTTTCTAGTCCAGAAAATCTCCTCCCCTCCGCATAGTCAATAATGGTAAATTTGTTCCTCGTATATTTGCTTATTATTTAAAGTTCAAACCAGAACTCTAAAATTTGTTCGTTCTCTGGGGTAATGTGAGTAATGCAAATTAAGAAAGATATGCGTAATATACACATGAAAGAAAAACTTGATATCAATTTGAATAGACCTTGTACGTAATGTTTATTTTAGAAATAATAAACTTATGCAAATATATCGAGACATCTGAAATTTAATGTTAAATAGTGGCGAGTGAGCCAGAAGGGGCGTGCACTATTCAGTTAGTCAAAGAACTCGTAGCTTGAAAACTACTATTTAAACCAATATTGAATTAGACAAATTTGTAAAAAGTAAGATAGCCATAGTTGGAAATAGTGTGTGTCTTTTTTTAGGAGGAAACCCAGAAGTACATTCTCGACAAAATAATAATAATAATAATAATAATAATAATAATAATAATAATAATAATAATAATCAGTAGCGTATTTAAGGGAGGGCTTCCGGGCTTAAGCCCCCCCTGAAATCTTACTTACTATAGTAAAGTATATGAAATATCTTGCAGAATTTTCACATTTTCATTCAAAACCCCCTAAATTTAGCAAAGCCCCCCGATACAAAATCGTAAATACGCCACTGATAATAATAATAATAATAATAATAATAATAATAATAATAATAATAATAATAATAATAATAATAATAATCTCCCTCACTTCAATCATAGGTTGATGGGTAAGAAGGAAATTTTAAAACTTTTCTCTCTCCTGGGAGAGCTGTTTTATAATTTGATAAGGTCTCTTCATCGTTACTGCATTTATCCTTAGTCGGGCCGCGGTGGCTCAGTGGTAGAGCGTTCACCTCTAAAGCATGGCGTTCTTATTTCGATCTCAGCTCGCACCAAGTAAACTTTGTGAAGGACAAACACCATGTGTG
The DNA here is from genome assembly GCF_964235325.1 of Thermobia domestica. Lineage (NCBI taxonomy): Eukaryota > Metazoa > Arthropoda > Insecta > Zygentoma > Lepismatidae > Thermobia > Thermobia domestica. The sequence continues at coordinate 260,332,818 of NC_137458.1, forward strand.
GGGGTTCTCCCGTTTCCTTCCACTTTCTGCATTCCACCATTTCCTTCATTTCTCAACATCACTAGCTCCTTTAACCTACCAGGCATAACTGTAGGATGTAAAACTTAAAGATTTTTCTATGCTTTGTCTTCCACTTCCTGGTTTTTCTTCTGCCTTTTCCTCTATCAACACGGTGTCCGATCTGAGTGTCGAATAAGATAGGTGAACATGCTCTTTCTTCTCTTTCCTATTATCTTCATGATCTGTCGTCCTTTACTATCTTCCTTTAGTACGTCTTCATTCCTTCCCTTATTATTATTATTATTATTATTATTATTATTATTATTATTATTATTATTATTATTATTATTATTATTAATCTTTCTACGGGTACATCTCACTTTTGTGGCAAGATTCGCCCATTCTAAGGTTTTAAACTTTCGCTCTTGATTATAAAAATTCATTATACATTACAAAAGTCTATACAAAGAAATGTATAGGTCTACATCTTATAAATAGTATATACACATTCTGCCATTATAAAAATAGTATACATCTTACAAAAATAAATTATCAACGAAATACCACACTACTATCAAACAACATTTGTACTGTGTATATATTTATATTAATTATATAGACTGTCATGTCTTTTAATCACATGGCTACCCAGCTTGCCTCACGGCGATGGGCCGACGCCAATAATTTGAGTATTCTAGCAGGGAATCGAACCTAGAACCAGGCGATCAGGAGTAGAATGCTCTAATCATTAGACTATTCTTACGTGTGATGAGTTATCACATTATAAAAAAAAAAAAGTTATATGGTCAATAATATCCTAGAAGGTTATGCTTTCAGTACCTGAACTACAGGGTACTAGAGCGCCTCTAGCGGAAATCTCTGAAACGCATACGTTCGAATGAGCTGTAGGTAGCTTGAACAGCCATTCGAAACGATATGTCGAACTGGGCAAGGTTAATCTCTGCTTAAGTGGTGAATCTATAACGGGTTTCGTGGAAGTGGTTTAGTCGAAAAATTATCGTGTTATAAAATTCAAGAATTATGTGAATTTGTTAATAGTTACCAAAAAATGAACATATTTATTTGTGAAAGTTCTATATTCTATATCGAAATATCTATATTTAGTGTGATAATATGCTAATCGTGTTAACAGAGGCGATACGAAACAGTCCTCCTGAAGGTGTTAGATGGTTGTTCAAAGCATAATTAATTGGGTGAGTGTTATTTCTTTGTTATATAATATTCTCGATATATTACTAAATTTCATGCAGATCAAATATTGAATTCATATTGAAATTATAAAAATTACGAGGTATTATATTTATTATATTTATTAGATTCATTAAGTTGTATTCTTGTTGTTAAGAAATCATAGTACTAGTCAACTTAATTATAATAAGCAAATTAATATTTAATTTATATTTCATTATTTCAGTTTTGGTTTAAAATTGTAAATTTTTGATTAAAATATTTCTGTATTGCACGTTTAAATTTTCACGAATTTTTGTTATAAAATTTATCAAGTTAGAAAATCAGTTATTTTTTCTTATCCATATTACCTTAGTTTTCACTATTTTTTTTATTTTTAAAGATAATAGCTGTTTACTGGAAATATTTGAGCTAGTTCTAGTCAAAAATTCAGTCTAAATATAGAATAATTTCCGATAATTCTCCATGAAAATTTTTAAATGTTTACTTGCAAAATTTAGCCATTATACATAGAAATTACGAATCCCGCAAATTAATAATTGTCCTGGTTATTATAACCAGCGGCCCAGGACGGAGCACTTAGAGGCACGTTACAAACATATCGTTTCGTATGAAACTTCAAAGAAAAGAAGTAAAATACATGTTAAGATTGCGGGTTTTGTTTGGCAAAATCTGACTAAGGTGGGAAAGTTCTTAAGTAATCTATTAAATATATGGACATTTTTCAGGATCAATCTGTATATATCTATCTATTTTGAATTATGTTAAGGAGGATATTAAACTTATCTCAGTTAAGTTTGATTAAATGTCAGTATTTTTAGAGTACGTAAAATATTTAGCCTATAGCAATAAAACTGTCAATGATTGTTAAAGGGTTGTCGCTTACCGTAAGGAATTGTAATTATTTTCGATATTTAAATTGCATAAGAATAGCTCTTTTTGTTTGCTTGGTAATTAATATGAAAATTAAGGAAGAAAGAAATCAACCACGTTTATTTTTAAATGGATTAGAAAATGGAAATTCTGGAGTTGTTGTACCGAAGACTGTAGGTCAGCGATGGGATTTATCGTATTTAGATTCCGGAAGGGAGTCAAGGTCATTACATATTTCTGCGGTAGATAAACCCAGCGAAATGGTTGAGTCATTGCCTATAGCAAGCAACACCACTGCGAGTTTAGCAGAAGGTGGAATGTTGCATAACGAATTCCAAAAGCTTTTGTCTGTAGATAGTGAAAGTGGTGTTAGCTTAGACACAAACCCGTTTATTGACCTGGGGCAAACAGCTGACGGAAAATAAAAAGAAGAAAATCGTAGAAAAAATCCATTTGTAGATAAAGAATCAATAGTGGAAAAAGAAATGAATGCCTGTAGCGAACCTTTGGTAAATAGGTTTATGCCATTTCAAATACGGGCTGATAAATTAAATGGAAGTGTTTCTAGTAATTTATTTAATGAGAAAATACAGTATATCCCAAGAACAGATGGAACAGACGATATAAAGTTATTTCAATTTCTTGTAGCAGTTCTTAGAATAATTAAATTAAAAATATTCCCGGTTGAGTCTGTTTTGATAGCAGCTTTGAGTAAAGCTGAAGGTCGTTTAAATCAGTAGCTAGTATCATTGCATGAAATGACTAATAATTGGTTGCAAATATCAGGATTTTTGTTACGTAGATTAATAACTCCTTTAGGTAGGCGAGAACTCAAATCGTTATGTGAAAGTGATACAAAGACCTAAAGAAAATTTGCTTGAGTATGTTAATAATATTTGTGATGCTTATGAAATATGTTACGGACCTATTAATGATAGTAGATCTAGCGAATTGTTGGACATTATAATGGATGGGATGCAACCTCAAATTAAATTTGAAATTTATATATATAGCTATCCAATGTCATTAGATGTCTTATGGGTAATATTATGGAGTACGAAAGATATCAACGTAATCTAGAAATGTATACCGCACTGGTGAGGAATTCGGAAAAAAGTGCAAATCCGAGAAATAAAATTAAGTGTTATTTTTGTGGTGGACAACATCGCATTGCAAACTGTGCTTCAACAAACAGTACCTTTTAAATAAACGATTAGTTAAATTGAATATGGATGTGAACTCGGAAAGACGCTCTGCAGATATTAGTGACCGGTTAAGGGCTCCGACTCAGATTATAGGAATCGGAGTTAAAACTAATCATTTACCTAGTAGTGTGGGTGAAAATAACAAACAGTTTAGATATAATGATGGCAATGATAAAAGACGCTTTGCAGGGAATAGTCGACGGTCACAGTTAAAAACTAATAGTGAGAGGTCGGAAGTTCCAAAAAGGGAAAAAAAGTTTTTGAAAGAACTTTGTTAGAAGGTGGAAACAATAATAGTAGTGCGGCTTACAACACACGTACGAAATATGATGATCGGATGAAGACTCCTATGGTGGGGTTCAGGATTCGATCCCGAGGGGAATATAATAGTGAACATTTGAGAGAAAAGAATATGGTGTTTAATGTGAATCCTGTGAATGCGGGGGAATGTGAAAAAGGGATGAGAGAGCAATATTGTGGAAACTTTAAAACCAATGGCGGCTCTAGAGGGAACAGCAGTAAGAATAGCAAACCATTACATAGAGAGAATTTGTAAACTTTTAGTAATTATAAACAAATAGAAGATAAAAATAAAAGCGAACATGCTATTGATGGGATTAAAATTAGTGCCGATGGAAATAAAAGTAAAAATATAAAAACTTACTCATCGGGAACATTGACTGCTGCTTTTGTCGATGCATTTGTCTTAGGTAAAAGTATTAGAGGAGGTTTAGATACTTGTTCTACAGCATCGTTAATTAATAGACAAAGCTTTATTCAATGGAATCGGAAGTTGAACTACCCGGTGAATATAATAAATGAGAAGTTCATTGGTATAGGTGTTGATAAACAAAAGTTAACTCTGGATCAGTGCGCAGTTATACCCATTAAGTTTAAAAATTGTGTATACAAAATGTTTTGTTTTCAAAATGAGTTCAGCAGTGCCAAATCACATCGGTGTTATTATCTCAACACAGAATTGGTTTTCAGCAGTTAGCTGTTTTCTTTATTACTGATTTTGCAGTGTGTATAATATTTATTAGCAGTGATCTGAGGATCTATTTCTTATTGACGCACTGGAATCAGTTGCGAAAGAGCCGATCTGAAGAGGAAGAAAGGGCCACATAATTTCTCGTGAGAGACATGATATCCTCATCCTCTCCAAGAGTTTTCACCGAATTGGAAAGAGAAGTGGCAGTTACGAACAATTCTCAGTCCTCTCTATTTCCCTTATCTTTGAACATAACTAACACAAATTTATCTTTTGCACAGTAAATATGACCAGAGAACAATTCCTTGAAACACTTTAGATGGCAAAAACGTATTTATTTTTTTAAAAAAATTAAAGAAATTTACTTCTTTATATATTTTAAATAGTACCTTTTGACGGATGAAAATTTTATCTTAAAAGTAAAATAAAGGATTAAATGAAATAGAATGTACAACCCATGTACTTATAGTGATACCTATTCTGGATTTAATACTCACATAAAACTAGTTAATAAATAGAACCTCGAAAATATAAATAAGTTGTAATGTAAAAGCTGTTCGTTCAGAAAAATTAAAAATTAAAGATTTTTCTAAAAAATAGATATCTCTGTTACAAAACAAATAATGCTAATGTTTTGAGATTTGATGCGTGAATTGAAAATTATATTTTGAGATATTAATTGAAAATACCACGCTATCCCCTTGTCTCTAAATTACCTGTACTCAAGAACATAAATATCAATATATTAATCAATAATATCTTAGAGCAGAATAAAAATTACCAATTCTTATTGGCAATAAATAAGTTTTATTTTTATCGTCACATTTGTTTTTATTTTCTCGAAAACTACGCCTCCAAATTTACCCTCATTTTCACAATGTCATTTTGTTAACCTTGATATTTTAGAAAATGATGCAGGGCCTACTCAATTTAGAAAACGTTCTTGACCTTCAGGTCCATTTGAATTCAAAACAAACTGCTTGTTTTGTGGTGAATCTTGCCCACTTTATCTAGATTCCAAAAACCCCACAAGCTGGAGACCTGCTAATAAACGCAGAATCACAGATCGAGGTATCAATACCAAAACATTCAAAGAGACTATTCTTGATGTTTGGGAAAATCGAAGCGATCAATGGGCTGAAGAAGTGAGTTTGAGTGTACTTTCAGTTATTTCTAATTTACGTGCGGCTGATGCAGTTTATCACCGAGATTGTTACAAGAAGTTCATGGGAAAAAGAGTAATGATAGCAGCTGCTGCGAGAAACGAAAAGCAAGATGAACAAGAAGTTGTTGATGAAGCTTTTGAAGCGGTTGTCGCAAGCATGAAGTTAGACCAGTCGCGGATATGGTCATCAGTTCAAGTGTATGAAATCTACACATCTAATTCACGAGAAACTTTAACTCGTGCAAATCTTGTAAACATACCTACAGAAGTAATCAGCGATCTTATCCTGATTTCTGCAAAGGGTTCTGCAAATTTATTAGTGTTTAGAAAAACATCTGTTACATTGCTGAACCTAACACAGGACAATGAAGATGATGATGAGGCAATGAGGAAAGTTGTGAGGTGGATATGTGACGAAACAAAGGCACTGCATACCAACAAAGTAAGTTACACCACGAGAATAAATACAGATTTTGCCAAGGTCGGAGTTAGTCCTACCCTAAGGAATCTTCTTGATTACCTGACGAACATGAAGTGTGATCTCCCTTCCGTTTTGATCGGAAACATGGTGACAAGTATGATAAACCATTGCCACTCGTCACTTCAAATCGCGCTAGGAGTATGTGTTCGTGAAAAGCAGTGATGAATATGGCTCCCAGGTTCTGCAAAAGTAAGTCAAAACTGAAACAAATATTACAGGTATAGAAGTCTATGAGATCGTACAAGCACGAAGATGCTATCTAACTTGATGGTTGTGCTGTTTTGTGGGTGATCAACTGGCCATCTAACGGGACTGTTCTTGACTTCATAAAATTGTATTGGTCATATGTGCTTGAAAAATTGAACAAATGCAACGTGTACCTGATATTTAAAAAATACAAGGAGTACAGTGACAAAGAAGAAATAAGAAGCGTCACAACAGAACCAACATGTAGCAGGTATCATAAATTGTCTTTCAACACGTCCTTGCCCTCCCAACAAGTTGTACGGAATGTTACGAAGAATAAGGTATAACTAGAACAGCTGATCTGCAAGTATCTAATGGCAGAAGGGTTGCCATCAGATTCCACCAAAAGCCTATTCATAACTGGACCAGAAGATGTTACAACAGAAGTAACTGCTGATTGTATCAAGGAATGTCCCGATATGAAAAACACTCACGAAGAGGCTGATGTTATAATTGGGATACGGACAAAATCTCGCGGCCGAAACATCGCCGCCCAAAATCTCGCCGCTCAAAACCTCGCATGGCCAAAACCTCGCCGCCCAAAACCTCGCGGGACAAAATCTCGCCGGGCCAAAATATCGCGTTGTCAAAACCTCGTCGCCCAAAACACCGCGGGACAAAATCTCGCCGGGCCAAAACATCGCGTGGCCAAAACCTCGCCGCGAATGAAACTTTTATTTAAAATTTACCCAATGAGTTTCTTAGTATGCAATTCCACATTACAAATAATAATAATAATAATAATAATAATAATAATAATAATAATAATAATAATAATAATAATAATAATAATAATAATATTAAGAAGAAGAAGAAGAAGAAAGAAGAAGATTCAAAACATCGTGTGCGCGGGCTTTCTCGGGTTATTCCCGTTTCCTCCCACTTTCTTTATTAGATCATTTCCTTCATCCTGGCCATCTACGTCTCCTTTAACCTACAGGACATAATCAAGGGACGTCGTAAAAACTCATATATTATTTCATACTTTCATAAATATTATTAGATTTTTGCTAAAATTTTAAGTTTTTGGATGTTCTAAAGTTCACGAAACTAACCCCGTTAGTTGTTATTACTTTCCTTATGCAGACTTTCTTTCCCTATAACCACTTTAAAAATATCCTGTTGCCCTACCTTGACATTGAAATCCTCTAATACAGAAATAGAATTTTCATATGGTATCGGGGGACTTGGTCAAATACCCGTTATACTTCTTCTGAAACAGCGTCTTTTATACCGTCATCCTTATCATCTGTTGGAACATTTACATTTTGGTCGGGCGAGATTTTGGGTATGGCAACGTTTTGGGGCGTGGGGTTTTGGAAGACGTGGTTTTGGCAAGGCGAGGTTATGGCCCCGCGAGGTTTTGGGAGGCGAGCTTTTGGCCCCGCGAGGTTTTGGGTGGCGAGGTTTAGGCCAGGCGAGGTTTCGGCCCGGCGAGATTTTGGGCCGCGGGGTTTTGGGAGGCGAGGTTTTGACCAGGCGAGGTTTTGGTCCGCGACTTTGTCGCCGCGATGTTCTGGCCGCAAGGTTTTGTACCCAAACCGTTATAATTATCACACAAGTAGCGATGGTAGCCAATCAGCTGGACAGAAATTGTACAATAAATGTAATTAGTGATGACACGGATGTTCTTCTCCTCCTGATGCACCACTTCCACTCACAAAAACTTACTTGTAACATTTTTATGGAGGCAACTCAAAGTCGTAGAGGAGTTATTGACATTGAATTGTCTGTGTCCAAACATGGTGATATTGTTTCAAACTTACTAGCACTCCATTCCTTTTCTGCCTGCGATACAGTTCCTACTCTTTATGGCATTGGAAGGCAACAAGCAATGAAAATACTACAAAGCGGGAAGGAGCTTTAAAAGCTTGAAAATAAGACATCACTACTTGAAGATGTGATTCAGGAGGCAACTGAGTTTATAGCTTCTTGCTATGGTAGTGGGATAAGTGGCCCTACAATTTCTGATGTCAGAAGAGATGTCTGGCTGAAGAAATTGTCAAAGAAGACCGCCCTACATATGCCGAATTTGAAGAGCTTGCCACCAACTACGGAGGCATTCTCTGAAAATGTAAAAAGAGATCATTTCCAGGCTTGTATTTGGAAAAAAAGCAGGTAAACCAGACTACCAGACATGGATCCGACACATTTTGGGTGGTATCGTGATCAGTTGAACAAAACATTGGAGCCAGTTACTGTACCACCGGGAACTGTGATGGCACCGAAAGACATCTTGAAGATGGTGAGTTGCGGCTGTTCTTCTGAATACGTGTGTAAAAGACGTTGTGGCTGTGTAGCAAATCATAATAGCTGACTGAATTCTGCAATTGTGAATCCTCTAAACGATGCCAGAATATCTTCACACGTCAAAATACTAGGAATCTAGGAGACGAAAACATGGATACTTCTTCTGACAGAAGACTGACAAGTGACTGATCTGTGATATTTATTATTTTGTTGCGGAGTAACATAGAAACATCGACATTTTGTATTGTAAATGTACATATTTCGCATTAATGTGGCCAGCTACATAATTCTTGATTAAGAAAACGTCCAGGAAAAAATATGAGAAAATCTTCAAATCTAAGCTCGTGTTATTTGTTTTCTTTTGCACACAGAAAGGAATGGTTTTGTAAATAAATATAGAGAAGCCCAAACTCTGGAAAAATGTTCTGGAGTGCAAACAAGGTGAGCTGCGGTGACGGAGAAAGCATCAACACCCAATCCAAAATTTCATTGTATCAGATATTGTTCTAAGTGTGTAACTAGCTCAAGGGTCGCGAATCTGAATATTCCATATTGAATGTATTGATTTCTATCAATTGCATAAGGTTTTTGAAGTAACTATTGAAATCTGCAACCCAAAAAAACATATAATTTGACACCCATGTCGATATAATACTCCAAAAATATTCTTCTCAATTTTACGGTCGCCGTATTGGGTGCCATATTGAACACCTCGATTTGTATCAATTTCATAACATTTTTGACATTGTTGGAATCTGCAACCCAAAAAACATATAATTTGATACACATCTTGATAAAATATACAAAAATATTCCTATCAATTTAACAGCCGCCATCTTGAATTACTCGAAACGCTCAAGGTGTACATTTGTGCACCCGGCAGATTCAGATTCAACTCTCTCAAATTAGGTAAAAGCCACCGAGAAACATTAGACATACTGAAATTTTTAGTTTCGATGGATTTCCTCCAGACTATAATAATCACATTTAGTGAATATTGACCTGTTCTTTCATTCGCTATAATCAGTGGCGTATTTACGATATTGTTTCGGGTGGCTTTGCTAACTTTCGGGAGGGGGGCTTTGCCTGGGAATTCGAAAATTCTGCAAGATATTCATTTATTTTACTATAGTAAGTAACCTTGCGGGATTCGTAAGCCCGGAATCCCCCTTAAATATGCCACTGGTTATAATATTTCAGGAAGAAGATATTGCACAACTAGGGACATCTAAATGTTCATAGCATGCTCTTGGTTTTTAGTTTAGAACTCTTTGAGCCCTAATCATGCTAATGAAAGTGATGAGGTAAGCTTATGTATATATTTACGTACATTTAAAACTTTTCTATTTATACATACATTTATTTCATAGAGTTTTATGTTGAGTTCTACCAAGTGTTAGTACATACTTTCTGCCCTAGAGAACATATAGCGTAAATGCAACGGTACCACTTCACTTAGCTCCATTGTTTATTCAATTTCATCACGTTTTCGTGCATATTTCTATTTACTTTGTCATTTTATACGTTGACAGAGACCATTATTACTAATTGTGTTATTGTTTTACTGTAGAGTTATTTTCTCTGAACAAAGGTAATATATTCCGAACGGCATGCCCATAATATTATGAAAATGGGAGATTCAAACAGTTAATAATGAATTCTTTCAGGACATAATTGGTTTCATGCTTGAGGACATGCATGTCGTAATACACTATGTGTTAATCTTCCCATGATATTTTGTTCAAGAGGAGTAAAACTCTGAAATCCTTCTCTTGTGTAGGCCAGTAGATCTTCAAAGCTATACGAGTATTTAAGTAGCAACACAACAATAACTATGTACTATAATAAAATATTAGGAGAAATATTAACAAGGAAAATTATGAAAGTTCTGCTCCAAAGGGGACCGTCACATTGTTTCTATTATTAGTTTAAGAGTTACGTACAAGTAGTAGTATCAGTCATCACAAAGTACATTTAGCAAAAAATAATAAAAGCATTAGCTTAATTAGATTAAGCACATAAATAGAAACAATCCATTATAAATGATTCAACTTCCTTAGACACAAGTATCATCGAGGTAGTAGGTTGTCATTTTGGATAAATTAACAGTTGCTATTGCTACTACCACAGGAATAATAGTTTAAAACAATCGCTTAAAACAAGCATCCTGTTGGCTCATAGTTACGGAATGTAATTACAAAGTGATATTTTAAAGCTTAAATCTTTAAAGATAATGTTGAAATTAAAATTACAGTGAGGCTAAATAAACAAACGTCTAGTTGTTTTCAAAAGCCAGAGATTTCGTATCCCCTGACATAAATATAATTAAATGGATTGTCAAATTATACCAGTTTGGCGACACATTTAAAAAAAAAATATTCTCTAAATCTGGTCATCCCGTTTACACCTATTTCAATTGCAATCTTCAAAATATACTTTACAAATCTTATTTCAACTGAGAATATTGTATATTCTTCACCAGTACTCTCCTTAATTAACACATTTAAACCACAACTCTACAATACCTTACTGACTGATTTTATCTACAAACTAACCTTCCGGGTACTTCTCTCCTACACTCTAAATTTTTTTGAACTAAAGTTTCGCACCTCATATTTTAGCAATTGCTTCTCTTCTTCAAACACAAAAATACGATTATATTGTTCTTTGCGTAAGTTCAAATTCTTCTCCTTAGAATGAGCATTTCAATCAAAGTACAACAACACAAATCCATGTTGGTTCAAGTTTAACCTTGTTCAAAAAATTATTTCAAGCGTTTCACCTCTCTTTCCCTCTGATATTGAAACTTGACAACATCGAAGTCATTTTTACAAATTATGAGAACAAAGTAGAAATTGGCTTCTTCTGTCTTTAAATGTGCAATTTCCGGAAACGCTAGGTTATATGCCCACTTATTTTAAATAAGAAGTTTATATACCAGATTCATAACCCTTATCTTCAGAGTGATTTTATTTCAAGAAATGTTTTTTTTTTAAATAAGAAATGTCATTTTATGCTACCAATTAATCCAATAATTCTTTTACATCCTTCATTTATAATGGTATTGATATCAAACACATTTTATTCTGTATTAGATTTGTTTCAATTGAACTTCGATAGGATGCGTTTTCATTTATTTCAATCCTTAAATAGTTTATAATACTTTTTCTTGTAAATATTTTTTCCTATCAACGTTGGTGTTATTTATATGATACGTATTTTTTTGCTGATGCTAGTATAATTTTCTTCCTTTTTCTTTTATTTCTTCTTCTTCTATTACTTCAGACTTAGATGGAAACTGAAATATTTGACTTTTATATCGTTTGAATCCTGTGAATTTTATTTTTGCTTGATGTGTTTACATTTGAAACATTTATTTTCAATTTGTAGTAGAAACTATACGATTCTCTTTTACAAATTATTTTTTCCTTTTCACATTTTGTAATCCACTTTCACAATATTTTCAATGGTCTGTATGATATATTTATCCTACTAGCATATGTTTTATTTTATATTTTTTGTAACAGTAATTGCATGTCTTGTTTTTTTATAATTTTTTCCTTTAATATTTTATGTTACGATTTTATATTTTCCTTACAAATTTGGTTGCAGAATTACCAAGAATCTGTGTACATCATATATACTGTATAATGATAAATTATTATAATACTTACTCTTTGAAACGATATTGTATTTTATACTTCAGCATGATGTTTATATTCTACTATGCTTGCATGCGCCTTACGCACTTCATCGTGAAGTGCTATTTTTGTCAATAAACATAAATAAATTATTATAATGTTTATACCTTATTTTATTGAAAGAAAGGCAGAAGCGAAGTATTAATTTTTTGGGAGAAGGAAAAAAGTATAAACTTTCGCATAATGTGTACAGAGCACTATAACAAGAATATTATTAGAGGAAACATAGTGTGCCATCATGACTACGGCATTTTTTTTTAATGTTCATTGATGTAATAAGCTTCAGGACAGTGCCATCGAGTTTACAATGCTCACTTCTCTATGCATGAAGGTGTATTTGAGATCTTTTACAATGTTCAATCACGTCTTTTACTTTCGAGCTACGAAATCGTGAAAGAAATATAATTCAAGGTTTAAGCGAATTTGCAGGTTTCGTGACCCCCACATAGTGTAAAATTTACTTTTGCATGTCTCTTCTGCGTTCCTCCTGACGTATTACGTTCATTCGTCTTAATACAGGCATACTTTTCAAAGTACCCACACCAAATTTTAAACTTTAGAATTTTATCAGATCCTCTATGGACGAGGTCAAATTTCCTTCCTAATCTTAAATATAAGGGAGTAAACTAATGGGAGTTAGTTAAATAAAATACTATTTTTTGAAAACTGCTCTGGCAATTTTGTTTCAAAAAGTCTCTATATACCTGAATCTTGGCAAGTCAAAGTCATATTCAAACTGATATGAAATAAAATTTTATGCGAAAGTTTGGAACACTGCTATATTATCGCCTTGCGTGAAGTTCCTTTCTTAGACTCCAGTCGGCAAAGTGATTGTTGCATCTAGTTAGCGGTCTCTGAACCAATGGTGTTATGGACAAGTATGACAATTATTTGGATAATGTTTTTTTTTTTTTTTTTACTGATGAGGCCTGGTTCCATTTATCAGGCTACGTCAATGCACAGAACTCACGTTTGTGGTATGCAGAAAACCCACATGTCATACATGAAGTTCCTCTGCATGACCAGAAGGTAGGGGTGTGGATTGCAATATCCCGAAGAAGAATAGTCGGCCCCATATTTTCAGACAAACAATAGATTCAACTCGTTGTTGTGAAATTATTCACCAGTTCATGGAAGAACTAACGGAAGACGAAATTCGTAATGCTTGGATACAACAAGATGGCGCTACAGCACATACAGCTCACCAATCCATGAGATTACTGCAAGAGGTTTTTGGAGATCGAATACTTTCAAAGGGATTGTGGCCACCTGGGTCTCCTGACTTGTCTCCTTCGGATTTTTACTTCTGGGGTTATGCAAAGAATTCTGTTTATAAAGGGAACCCCTACACGCCACAAGAACTCGAAACAGCTATTCGAGATTTTGCTCATAGCATTCCACATGAACAACTTGTGAGAGTATTTGAGAACAAGGAGAAACGTGTGCAAGCATGTTTGGAGGCTCATAGGGGACATTTCCGACATTTGCTGTGAAAATGTGTGTGTATATGCTAAGCCCTGTACATAGTCCTTTTATGCCATAAAATATAATACATTTTGAGTAAAATAATTTTCTCGTTGCTTTGAATATCTGACAATTCAGGTGTATAGAGACTTTTTGAACGCTCTGTATTTCATTAAGAACCAAATGCTGTAGTATAAGCCATTACTCCGGTATAGTTTACACTTTAGGTGAGATCATTTCAGAAAATTTTATCATAAATGTTTCAGGTTCATCATTTTCGTTTTTATAAATAAATATTTAACTAGTAACCTCTCAATATGGGAAAATTGATTAGTTATAAAGAACTCCAACAGTGGTAGTTTATTCTTGGGTGTAAGTTTTCTTCGATAATTTTCTAAAACCTAACTCAGAGGCCTTTGTTCATGTTGCATACATAATTAATTGACAACTTGATGTTATTGTCTAGTTTATCTAACCTGACGATCCGCAAAGGGTAGTTTACACTCTTGACATTGAGATTTCTTTTCTTGAAGAACATATCATAAACAACTCTTGCTATTTGGTTCGTATTCCATATATATTTTATTGATAACCTGACAATATTTTATAAAGTATTTGTGAACAAGTCTAGAACAGGGATAGTTTTCTACTTGGAATGAGTTCGTTAGGGAATGAGAACCTACGCGATACTGTTCATATTTTACAACCCAATGTTACATTATTAACACTACAATACAGGGTAAATCTTTCCCTATGAAGAAAATGCGTAACAGTAAGGTTCACTCCAGACGATATTTTCCAAATACATACCCGTCGATTTTTGTTCATATTTCGTAACTATGTCATTAAAATGCCTATATCGTTTCGTAAAATACTTTTCATGAACATTCCTCAAAGAGACTCTTGTAGATGATTTTTTTGTATCCTTAAATGCATTTCATGCATTTTTTGATATTTCCTAAGCAAATGTGTTAATAATTATTATAATATATGGCACCTAACGTTAACAAAATACAAAAAAAGTAGCTTACTTTTGGGTAAATGTTTTTGAACAAAGTTTTTGAAAAAAAACTTGCAATTTTGCTCGAATTTCATAAATAAACATAGGATTTATCCGTAAAGAAATGCGACTGACCAGTGCTCGGTGGTCCAGTCACGTCCAGCGCGCTCTCCGAAGGCGGAATTTGTAGTGGAGGTTTAAGCCAAGCAACACACCGAATAGTAGCCGCGTTCAAGCAGTAAAGATCACGCGTGGCGCAAAAGCTGTATTTGCGTTTTTGTCGCGGCAGAAGGTGTTAAAAGTCGGAGACGATTGTCTTGGTCATGGAGGCTTACAAAGACGATATCCTGTAAAGGGCCCAAGTTTCCCACTGGTTCAGTGAGTTCAAGAACGGACGGGAGACTTCAAGCTCAAACGACGCTCAAACGACGCTAGAGATCCAAGAGAGTTCTCACTTTGGCGACATTTTTGTCTGAACCGCTGCAGATCGCTCGAATTTTCAACGTTTTCCAAACGTTCTTGAACTCATTGAACCCCGTATAACATGATCCTTTGATAGGTGTCATCCTTGTAACCCTCCCTGACCAAGCCAAGAGTCTCGGAGACTGTTTCGCCTAAGTCAAAGGAAAATTTAATCAAGTAGCGCTGCTCCACCAAATGCTTAGAACGTCAGAGTTGGTTAGCGACTGCCGCCCAATGCATTGTTAACTCGGATCCCCATTACAAAGTCCCCGCCGAAGAGCGCGATGGTAAAGAATGGAGCGTCACGCGGCGGCCACTATCATCACTTTACGGGCAAACGCTGTATTTCAGTAATTACTGCAGCCTAACATTGTTTATTTTAAATATTTTGAGCCGGAATATTTAGCGCAGCGACATTTGTTTTATTTATTTTCTCCGAAGTATTTACTTGTATGTATAAAGACTAAAAAGTAATTTATTTGACGATGAGTTCATTATTCCTAAATTTCAAATTTACTGTACCGTATTCAAGCGTCGCCGCTGATATCTGGGAATCGTCCTATCACACCAATTTGCAAATTCAATAATGGAATTTAAGTCTATTATTCAATTTAATATTCTACATGTGCTTCTTTAATAGTTGTCAGTATCGGACTTCCGAAGAGAAAGCTAGTTGAATTTACTGACCGCGCCTATAGCGAGAAATCCCAGTCACGACTTCCCTTCAGTATTAGTTTAAAAGAGGAAAAGGGTGAAAGAGTTATAGAGAGGTCAAGAGAAAGGTAAAGAAAGGAAGGAAGAAGAAGAAACAGAATAGAAGGGAGAAAGAAGGTTAGAAAGATTTTCTTATGGAAATATATTATGTCAGAGATGGTGAAATAGTAGAGGGAAACGTTATGGAAAAGGAACATTGGATAGTCTATGGTTAAAACAGAAGAAGATAAAAGGAGAAGAGAGAGAGAGGAAAATATAAACGAAGAAATACAATATTTTTTTTAAATATAGTAAGGGAGCTCACATAGGTACTAAAGTTACTTCATATCCTCATTTTATTACTCGAGAATCGATTCTGAAGATCATGATAAGACACATGTTCCTTCATAGAACAATGACCTGGATACAGGAAACTACTCAAGTAGGAGTTACCCTAATCCAGCCCAGATGATGTGAAATACTAATTTGACCATTTTTGTTGTTTCTGATCATTAAAAGACTTTCATTCAATAACTAATTTTTATATGGTGAAGGTCGATCTCATGTTTTAGTTAGCCAAGAAAAAGAATCTTAAGTGATACACATATCTTCCATAAATTGGAATTCTTGTTGTTTAGAAAAAAAACTGTTATTATCTCCAGCTAATTCCATTGTTTCGGCTTGCCTCTCAGAGCTGATTCGGATTACTTAGTGATTAGTCAGTTACCTTCATGACCTTGGTCATGGCTCAGATGTTCCATTAGTATACATACGTGAATGAGGATTATTACTTCATATTAAATTTCAAAATTTACCACTTAAAACTAGAATTATCATTCATTCACACACACGTATCGGAAAATGTATGGGTACAGGTAAATAGTTAAAAATTTACTTGAAAGGAAACTATCACCTAGTTACAGTTTTGTAACATTTATTACATATAATGAGGATAAAACAGATGAAAAACATTAATTACATGGATCTATCTATCTATCTATCTATCTATCTATCTATCTATCTATCTATCTATCTATCTATCTATCTATCTATCTATCTATCTATCTATCTATCTATTTGTCTGTCTATCTATCTTTCTTTCTATCTATCTATCTATCTATCTATATATATATAAAAGTATACATAGAATGTTAAATTTTATCAGTCAACATTAGAAGGTGAAGAAGAAAAAAATCATTATAGATTGAACATTTTTAATATTAAATCTCATCTCCTATGTTAAGAAGTTTAAAAGGAAAAATGGGGAAATTGTAAAAGGAGTCCTTTTCTTGTCGTTTTAGATAATGTTTTATTCAAACGTGTCAATATTTCACACATTTGGTGTCCATGCACGTATTCCTCTTCATTCTAGTACACACATATCGTGTCTCTTATTTATTCTCAACTAACAAACGTTTAGTTTATATATAATTAGCCATATATCTATATCCATTTATCAAATAGAAGAAAACACTTGAATTTTCATAATTCAAATTTTCCTCTACTAGAACATTGGTCTCATTATTGAGTTGGCAAAATCGATGTCACTTAGGTTCCACCTTCAAGTCACATGTGTGTAACTTAGGAAGAAGAAAATTTAACGAATTCGTAGAGTATTTTAGTTGCCCAGGGTGAACTTGTCTCTATCATATTATAGACATTTCTAATCACTTTTGAAATCAAACCACGATCACTTAAATGGACACACTGTACTGTTTCTGGAGATTCACACACATCAAGATTAAGAATACACTTGATGTTAATTACGAGTTATGATAACCTGTCTCCTTTTACATGGCGCATGCAATTAATAAATAAGGTTTTAGGTACACATATAAGTTAAATGATAGTAGAAACACAAGAATGATATTTAAATCAAAGATAGAATATTCCAAATCTACGTTTTATATTCGTTGAATTTGCGAAACTAAAGCAACAAACTCAACCACTCAGGGCAGGTAACGAGACCTTTTATTTACACTAGTTAGAGTATTTTTAATATTATATTATATACCTCAGTACAGCACGTACATTCATTACATTACTACAATTCAACACACATATAGTCAGTCATTGTCTGACAGTTTCTAGTTTATAAACCCGTTTAATACAAGTTTAAGGCTGCACATCATATACCACGAAATAAACTCGACGACAAGATGGGTAGCCGTGCGACATTAAAAAACATGTTTACGACCTTAAAGATTTATAAATAATAGACAATTAAACACACTGCTGAACAAGACTGCACTTATTTAATATATAAACACATTTACACGTGACGTTTCGATCTTCTAGGCAAGATCCTCATCAGATTGTGTGTCAAATAATAGACATAAAGGGTAACAGACAGGTACATCAATTGATCTATGATACTGAAAATTTCGCAGTTTGCAATACAAATGATAAAACCCTAAGAAGTTAACAATAATTCATGGGCCTATATATTTACACAGACATATTAATCTCTATAGTATGGCATTGAAACAAACCTGGACACAATGACGATTACAATGGTGGAGCCCGAAGCATTTAGTCAGGATATGCCGAAGTTAAGAAAAATATGTGTAAAATATTTTAATGTTATTTCATTGTGAAGAAAACGGAAGCAAAGTTAAATCGTCTACCGCACGATGGTTCACGACTACATCGGGCCAACTATCAAATGGAAACGGTCGCTTGACATTTGACGAAAGAAAATAACCCTATTAATTGTATCTTTCAACACCATGTGCGAAACCAGACAAATATATAGACAAGAACATCTGAGTCTGTGTTTTACAATTTTCGATTTTGAAAAAAACTCGTTCACAAGTCATCTGAGTGAATGGAGTTGTCATTATATATTTAAACACAGTATACAAATTACTAAATAACCCAGACTGTGACGATAATTCATAGAGAATGGGAAATGCACATGAGAGACATCTGAAACATTTTCTTTTAGTAGCACATTTAGTTTCAGACTTTTTTTTGTCACACTTTCATCTGAATCACCATCACCATCATTACTGTACTTGCAATTCTCACAAATTTACACACTTCTTTCTCTTCTGGTTCTTCAGACTTGTCACTAAAATCTGCACTTAAGTTACGATACTGGCTTGCAAATTGTGCAACTCACTTCTATTCACGTTTGCTAATTGAGAAACAGTTTGCATGCAATCATCTGGAAAATCTTCTACCTCCATTGCAAGTATATCCTCGTACCTTTTTGGGTCTAACCAGGAACAATCAAGTAGTAGAGTCTTGTTGGTTACAAACAATTCTATACTTTTACTCGCATAACCGAGAATGTTAAAGTATAGTGCTTTTTATTTCTGGTCATGTGACAAATTTCTAGCCTCGTCAGAAATATGTTCACAAGGAATTTTCTTCACCTTGGGAATTCTTTTTTCTGGAAAATCACCTTCTATATCAATTTACCCATTCCTAAAATAAGCTTTGATGACTGTTTTAAGGAAGTTATACATGCAGAGAATACACATAGGAAAATATCTTGGAATTAGAAAAAAAATGTTTAGTAAACTATTTCACTCGTTTTTGTCGGGAATTAATACAAAGTTAATGTTAGAGAATTTTAGGAAAACCTGTGAAAAATACGAAAAGAAAGGAACATTAAATCTATGAAAACTGTCACAAAGGAAAGTGCGGCAACCATAAAGTCCGAAGGGAAATAGTATAACAGATAAATAGTTTTCGGTATTATATCTAGACAACGTTGTTAGAGAAGATACCGTATGAATTTTGAACTGAAAATTAAAGTTAGATAGGAAAAATGTCATTATATCCAACTTAATTTTTTAATATTTTGAGGGGCCCTACAAGAGTGGTGCCTTACGCTATACCTTGTTATATGTAAATCTGTTACTGGTTGTTTTCTAACTGGTTTTCAAGCATTACATTAAGCTATGTTGTTGTGTTTTAAAATTATCAGTAGTTAATTCTGTTTTTGTATTCTAAACATCTGATAATTAAGTTATTTTTTAAAGTTTTAAACATTTATTTTTCTATGAGTCCGGGCCCTCCCAAAGGCTCTCGGGCCCTCGGCGATTGCCTAGCAGCCAACCTAACCAGACTGGCTCTGCGTTTCACAGCGTATTTCCTTTGAATGCTGCTAGTCTGATTCATAATTTCACGATTCTAAGAATCAAAATCACTGCAACTATTAGCACCACTGTCGTTAATACTTTCCTTTGCACTATTATTATTAAATTTTGAATATGGGATATCAGAGGTCTAATTCTGCCGATGTCACTGTGACGGCTCAAGCAGTGAAATGACGAGCAGCCTTCTTATTTTTCGATAATGTTCGGATGTTACCGTTAGGTATGCATTTCAGAACAATATCTCGAACTTCATCAATAATTTAAGTAAACATTCGCACTTTACTTAAAATTTATTCAAGTATCATTTATATCAAATTTTAAACAGTTAATACTACACAAATAACATTTGGTAAGTGAAAATTTAAAATTTATAAGAATGTAGCTTTATGATGTTGCATGTTTATTATAGCTGATTTTCGAATGCTATGTTTGAAGATCCGTAAAATAAAGATGAATTCTTCAAATTGTAACACTCCTGCTCTGGCAAGAATCGATGTCTTGCTTGTGTGGTGCAGACGCGCGTCAATCCGTATGGTGTTTTCTGGATCCATCATATATGCAACCCAATCACAAATATTTAATCTTCAGCTGCCGATATCTCAGGTATGCGCAACTGTCAAAATTTAAGATGCAATGTCGTCCTTCGGGCTTAGTCTCCATCCGCGAAGAAGTGAGCATCTGTGGCCCAGTGGATACGCCACCCCATTTTCCTAAAATGGGGAAAATTCTCGGTTCGTGGTAACGATGGGAGTTGTGAAAAGAAACAATCAATCACAACGCAAGGTGAGTATTCATTAAAACCTCACGTAACATGAATCAATTTACATCAATCACTACTTGAAATAATCCTAAAATAAAATTGTTGTCAAGAAATATATTAAACTATTCTAATCCAGAACATTAATGGTTACAATCTTGTTTCCGCGAGATAATGGGAATATATAAAATACGGAAGACAATAAGGGTTAAATTCCAAAGTTGGGCGTCCGTTTCCAGCAAAATTTTTAAAATTTACAGGAAAGATATGGATAATTTGATCGTTTGTGTGCTTGATAACATATGAGTCTCGAAAAACCTGTTTATTTGTTATATATAAGCGGTTATAAACATGGGACTATACGGCGAGCGGACGGAACTACTTGGCGCAAGGTAACCGAACACTTGCATTGTGGGAAAGAAGCGAGCATTTATGTTATCAACATGGCGAATATACAAGGGCAATGAACTAGCAGTTTTAACATTTGTGAAGCAATACGTTGATAACGAGCAAAATCTTTTAAAAGTTTGTGAAGAGCACGGATTAATGAACCTAATAACAAATTGCAGAAAGTGTGGAAAGAAGATAACAGCGAAAAAACTTGACGAAAGCGGACGCCCAACTTCGGAATATATGCCGACAATAGCAAGTACAGGTAATAAAACATAGTTCACTTATTTAAATTTTACATTAGTTTTTTTTAATAGAGTAGTTTAGCTTTTTAATATATGTGTTTTATAGTTATGATTGACTTACATTTTTTCTTTACAGGATGTTTCGGTGCAACTGAGGTGTTATTCCTCCACAGGTAAGTATTACTGCTCATCTTTTATCTTCATAACTTAATTAATTATATTAATCATTATTCTATATTATTTATATTTTCTTTTAGTTTACTCTTTCTTGTTTTATGTAATATTGACATCCATCTTTTATTTAGGAAGTAGTATTTTGTTTATCCTATCTTCTTACATCCTTTGATTATATTTAATAAAGTATTTTCCTTTTTTTTCAGGTTTCAATTGCAGCAGCAATAGCAACAGCAGAGAAAACTTCTCCATTATATCTTAAATTTCATCCTAACAAAGACGACCGTCTATATCTCATTCTATTACTTGCAGATAATAATAGTAAAACACATATATTTTACTTTTCTAGTACCTCCTTTACTTCTTTGAGTTTACTTTTTCCTGACCTGTGCATATCAAATTTAAATTTGGAAATAACTGTAACATAGATGCATTTGTCCCATAATAAAACTTGTAATTTAGAAGAAGTACATTTTGTTATTTAATGTTAATTTGGTTGATTCATAATTAATAATGTTGGTGGCAGAAGAACATGGGAGAGAGAAATAGATGTCTCCCAACCTAAAATTTCTTAATGCAGCATGATTTTTATAATTATCTTCTTCGCCACAAACTATATTTATAATATTGTATAAGGTAAATCACCTTTTCCTTTTTTCTAAAATAATTCCTTCTGTTTCGCAAGCTTTTTCGCTTACCCTCGAAAAATTTCAAAACTCACACATAAACTCAGTTGCTAAATCCTGGAAAAATTCATGGAAGTATATATATCAATTTATAATTTGCTTCGTTTTCTACTCAAAATATCTTCAGTTGCAGATTAGCAGACTTATTACCTACATTTAATTCAAACAAAAGCATTAGACATTAAACAGATAAAATTGAACAAATAAATAATAATATAAGAAATACATAATATGTAAAGCATCCCGAACCGATAGAGAATAGAGGCGCATTACAAAATATCAAAACTCTTTTAGGAAGTAGTATATCAAAAGGTTCATGTCTATAAAAAGATATCCACGAATCTTACTTTTTACATTTGAAAATTTTAATTACGAAATTCACAATTTGCAATTTTGAAACATTAACATTCAATACTTTCTTTACACGTATTTGCATCGTAATATGCTAAACTCTTTATAACGCAAATTTAATTGTCATTGAATTGCTTTTTTTTTGGAAATCAATATCTTCAAATTTATCAGCGAATGTAGTCGAAGCTACAGCGTTTACCATAAGCTTTTGTGGAATGCAAAATACGTTTACTCTTCTATGTAAAATGAGAACTCAAAAATAAAAATAAACCAAAGAAACTGAACATTAAAACAAATAGATGAATGCTCGATTTTTCGCATTAAAAGTACTACAATTTCGGGTAGAAAAACGAAAAATTATCTTCAATCATCATTGCTTATTGATTTAATATAAAACTAACAACTATTCTGTCAGGCCTTGTTTCAATTTTGTATCAAAAGCAACACACCGAGCAGGCTATGTATAATATGTAACATAACACACAATCAAGTAACAGTTTTGACACAATAACTGTGTCTTCATCAGACTTCCACTAATTATGTGAGAGAAGAGAAATACCTTATATTTCGTATATTATATGTAGTATTTTGTTCTCACGTATGTCATAATTTATGATCCAGTTCGCCTACAAGTATGTTTATGATCGCAAAGATCTTAATGTCCTTCCAATAATATGTTAAATAATAAAGATTAATAAATACATAAATGATAACCCATAGCCTAACCACTCACACCTTCTTCCCATAATGCTCCTTTCAACTCCCTTCCCAAAAAAAAGGTGTAGCCCTCTTAAAGGGTACTAGCCTCCGCCTAGCCTTTCAAAAAAATGTTAAAGCAGCATCTTTACCTTTGAGCAGAACCAAGCCTCTCTTATAGCTGTCAATCTGTTAGCTAGGATCAGGCGTAGCATACGCACTTGTGGGCATCACGAATATCGCGATTTAGAGGATTGACGAAAGTTTACACTTTCGGAGGGTCGATTACATTTCTGATATATTTTTGGAGTATTATCATTATCTTTATCATCTCTGTCATCACTTTTTAATCGCTTCATGACGCGGATAAGTTGTGCTGGTCTTTGAACCGATGTCTAAGAACCTACCACCGAACTTGGGCCACCGGCTACACTAGACCGTGAAACTTTTCTCATTCCGGTCGTACCAGGCACCTTTCATGGGGCAGTCAAGCCAGTTCGTGAGCCACTAGACCCAGAGATCGTACTGATTCTGATGACTCCGCTCATTCAAGCAAACGACCTCGGTCTCCTGTAGCTACTAACATGGACTCGGCAATGGACAGTGCTTTTGACTCAGGTTCAAATTTCTATACAGATAAACAACCAATCTATTCTTTCTTACTCACCGATTTTGATACAAAGTATACTCATCCTAAAATGGTATTCATACAAGTAAATATATATTTCCCGAGGGCCAGTATAGAGAATATTGTCAAAACTAGAAATGGCTTTATTATCCGCTCAAAATTACCGAACTTCGGTATTACACTTAGGAACAAAAAGTCATACCAAATCTTTGACAAGACGGCTAAATTAACCTAACAAGCCGATCTGAAGGCAAAACAACCACCTCCTCCACGAAAACCACCAATGTTTTCTGTTATTATCCGTTGAGTGATACTAAAATCAGCGACGAAGAAGTTCTTGAAGAACTCCAACAAGAAGGCATTGAAGTTAACAAATGCATTCGCATTAAGAATAACAATGGCCCTACTTACATGGTACGCGTTTTGTCCCAAGATCAGACGGCACCAGATTATTTGTTAGTTCATAGAACTCCTATCTACAAGAAACTCCATCGAGTCGAGCCTTCCAAGACACCAGGGCCTTTGCCACTTCCGTATGAGAAATGCCAAATCTATAACGCACACTTTACTCGTCATTGTCCTAATCCATCTTAATGTGGTTATTGTGGCGAATCTCACGATACAAAAGTTTGCAAAAATCAGCAACAAGAGCCACACTGCTTTACCTGTAACGAAAATTACCCAACATACAGCTACCGCTGTAAGGAAAAACCTCAGGCACAACCGGAACGCCTGGAACTGACAGTGCCAGTACAAAGCTTTAACAAAACCACATCACCCTCACAATATCTTGCTCAACATCTTACTGTCGAATATCTTCTTCCGTACATCACCATTGTACTACAAAATGTTTTCCCTTTGCAGCATGAACACATTCTTCGTGCCGACATTCCAACAGCCAAATCTCTCTTCAACCTTCACGTTTTTGCTACCTATTCAGGACCTTTCGTTCACTTCCACATTGCACCTCTAGAGACAGAAGTATAAACCCAATATGGCAGCGGTAGTATACATTATGGCTCTTACTTTACTTTTCGCGAACATCAGATCATTCCAGCAACATAAAGTACTTCTAGCGACTCTTCGGTTAGGAGAAAAAATTGATATCGTAACTCTCAACGAAACAGCTTTGGAATCAGCCTCTTCTGAACGACTTTCTGGTTACCAAGTTCAACTCTGCGATTACCACGATATACACGCACGTGCTCAAGAGAGGGTGCTGATTGTTTTTCTCCCAAGCGTCCTTATCGACAATACAATTCTACTGCATATACAAATCTTCCTGAAGATCTCTTATTCTCTATATACTACCCTTATCTTACAGTTAATGTAGCTACCATATACATACTTCCTGGCCATCCAATACCTTTCATCTTTCTCTAATATATCGTTCAAAACTTTAAAAACATAATCATCATGGTTGGCATAAATATCCATAGCAAAAGTGCCAGGGAGAAAAAACGTTTTACGGACTTTGTTTCAGTTACCCTTCAACATCACATTCATAACCTTTCTGGTCCCACTCGACCAGCTAGCCAAACCACACCGGATATAGTAACCACGACTCTCTTGCTTATAAATGACTACGAGGTAAAAGTTTTTGACACGATTGGAAGCAATCACTGTCCTATCAAACTAACCGTTAAAAAGATTCGGCTATCTCTACAAAAGTTAGAAGCACATATTATACACCGTTACGATGAAGCTGACTGGTCTCAATTTCCACAGACCGTAAATATCCATATCTCCAATTTCCAAACACCAAATTCCGAATCTCAAATGTACAATGTTGTCAATCACATCACAGACGCCTTACATTCTGGTGCTCAACAAACTATACCTGTGGAGAAAATTTATCCGTCTCTGCCAAAATTACCTCCAACCTATCTTCCTTTAATAGAGAAATCACGACATCAATCAGAACTCACGAAAGAATATAGACGAACTGGCAACGAAAAATGTCTCCGTCAAGACAGGCACTGGGACCGAACTGTTAAAATTATCTCATAGCATACAAACGCCACACTTAATATCGTCCCCTCTGTTGGACAATGACGTTCTTCCCTTTATAGATCAAGATAAGGCAATCTCCTTTGCAACACAATTACAAACAAGTTTCAGGCCTGTAATATCACGTAATTCACATAAACGCAAAGACGTGTCTACTATTCCAGCTTTACAACCATCACACTCACATGTAATAGATATCGACTATCCTCTTACAGAACCAATCAGTACACACTTTTCTGCAAAGATACGATTACAAAAAGCGAATGAGAAACTAGATGCATTTTACAGAAAATGTTAATGAGATTTTGATATTAGATAATAATATAAAGGAAGGGAGTCTGAGAAGATGCATTATGTATGTGTACTGTATATAATGCTTAAGTTATCAAAGGTTACTAATACATACGTAAGTATTATATATATTGTATAGAAAAAAATACTTTTCTGAGCAGAAGGTAAAATCGAAAATTATAAAATCAAATGAACATGTAAGACAAGAAGAAGAGCCATTCTATATGTATAAATAATTTCAACAAAAAGATATGCGTCTGGCTTTTTTAATACCAAATGATTACATATTATTTTGTAAATTTAATAATGCATCTCCCATTCTTGTGCGTTACATTGTAGAATTAGAGTTTTACTTCACTTACTTATCAAAACCTTTATTTGAAAGAAAATTTTCTTAAATCTTTTATAAGTGTATATGTCTGACCCTTGTTACAATGCCAATACAAGAGACTAATTGAGAAGAGCTATCTATTGACTTATAGTTTACTAACTGTACTTAAGCCATGACTTACTTCATTTAGTCAACAGAAAGTTTTGGTAGACCCTGCATCAGTGCTTATAGTCTCTGGCCACGGAGACAAAGCTGATAGATAGATTGGGCCACCTCTCTAAATTTTGGTAATGGGTACATTGGAACCCCGTTTCAAAATTCAGGAGAGGTGTACAGACTACTACTCAAGTTTTGGAAATTGTCACAAGTAAAATATAATAATGTATCATAGTATAGGACGTGGGTATGCACTTTTACTTTTCGGTAATCTATGTCATTCCTATTTATGAGTAAACATTGAGGGCGTACAGAATATTAACACATAATGTACAAGATAAACACTCACAATGTAGTAATGATAAATTTACTATTAAGTTTAAAATTAAGGGAAATATATAGGTCAAAAACTTCATTTTTATGAAGAAGTACGTTGAAAATAAAAGAAAATCAGTATAGTGAAAGAAAGACTCATATATGAAACACATAAAGACCAAAACGTTTGACAGAGTGAAGAGCAAAATGCAATTTAAAATTCAGATCTACAACGACTTCTCAATATAGGCAAAAGTTGATATAACTTTATATGATACAATTTTGTTGGGTTTAGTTCGATCTTTTTGGCTTAGGTTACCTTTTATGGGTTACATCTGGAGCATCCTAGCGATTGTTCAAAATTAGTTGACCAGTTTAGTGGAAATCTAATTTTCTTTATATCTTTTCTCCATGGCTGCAATATTTTGA
Source organism: Thermobia domestica (assembly GCF_964235325.1). NCBI lineage: Eukaryota > Metazoa > Arthropoda > Insecta > Zygentoma > Lepismatidae > Thermobia > Thermobia domestica. The sequence continues at coordinate 260,360,126 of NC_137458.1, forward strand.
GACAAACGCATGCAGTTTATCACTTACTATTCCGTGAACCTCAGTTAGGAAATCTAAATGTGAATAAGTGTAGTTTTAGAAAGATATTGCAACCAAATTTATCGCATAATGACAACAACTTAGTCACAAGTGCTTTGTAATGCTTTGCTCAGAATCTTCCAAAACACTCTTAAAGCTTCCCCACACAACTTTCTCATCACTTTATAGTATTTAATTGAATTGTTGAACTTTGAATAACTCTCGAAACTGTGGGTCTACTAAGATGTGATCCTTAATTTTGACATCACGTAATCTAGTTATTTTTTCACTCAAGTGCTATTAACTAAACATTGGTACTTTAAACAAAACATGATATAAAAACTAATTCAATATGTAGCAAAGTTCATTTTGCATCTGCATGTTTTCTACATTTGGCTGAAGAGCTTTAGTGCACCAATCACTTTCTCAGCAGTGATATGCTCGATCTTTACTGTTCCATTAACCATTAAAGTAACAATATTTTGCACGGTATAACGCAACTGCTTACCTAACAACAGCGCAATTACTTTAAGATTACCACAAATGAGCCAGTGAAAGTCATAATATTTAGTGGATTGCAGTAAATGTTTCATTTTGCCAAACATTCTTTCGTATGAATTGTATCACCAACAGTAATGGAAGGAAACTCGTATCTAAAATGCAAAAGCATGCCTTTGCAACTTACCTTTGAAGAATCTACGAAGGGCATCCACTCTGTAGGCTCGTAATCAATCTTAAGAGCCTTGATAAAGATATTTATGTTATACATGCCGCAAATGTGTCTTAAATTGTACAAATGAAGTGAAAGTCTTTACTTCATTCCAATACATCTGAAATATTCACTTCTTCTGCAGTAAATGCCATTGCTGTAACCGTGAGACCAAGATTAAGGTTTTGCTCTCCACTAATCTACTTAACTCTTCTTCAGTTAGTTTATATGGTTCAAAGCTACAACAAATCCAGGGGCCTTCAACATCCTTGATTTAGGATGAGAATAACTTTTTTTTATCATCAGCCGATAGAAGGTTATATGATGGGTGGGTGAAGGGCGGGAAGTCTTTCTTCACTTGGAACTGTACACATTGGAGATGGAATGTGAGGATAGATCAATGTCCACTTATTTTTCCTTCAAATTCTGCTCTAGACAAGAGGAACAATACAAAAGTAGCAATCACTGACATGATCACTTAGCTCCCTTCAAATCATAAGTCTCCAAAATGTATTGAACCTCTCTTCCGATTTATCCAGTTTTTCAGCTGCTACAAATTTTGCAAACAATGTGAGGTTCTCGAGCTTTTTTTTTTTTTTTTTGTTATCGAATTTTACACCCGAAATGATAATGGTGATAATCTTTTATAATTTCTATTTTCGTTTTCAGATTCGTTTTCAGCAGCACACAATCAAGAAGAAATAGGTGAATTTGACCAATTGCTTATCAGAGTTAATGTAATAAATTTCGATTTCAAGCCCAAAATCAGTAGTTAACAAAATAATTAATCAACCAATGAGGTTGCACGAAAGAGAACTTTCCACAAATGTCTTTGTTCCTAAAGTCTTGAGAGGATAAATTATTTTAAAATCTCCCAAATTTGAAGTTTGTCAGTTTTTCTTTCCATAGAAATTATAAGATTCGACTCTGGCATTTTTAATCGTATATGCCAGAGTCGTAGAGAACAATTACTAATTTGAATTTTGTGGCAATTTCCAAATTTAGGGGTAGGCAAAATATTCAGTTTCCAAATTCGAAGCACTCATGTACAATAAAAGAAAATAAGATTCTGTATCCATCCAGATAATCATGCTCCAATAAAAACACACCTTAGAGAACTAGATCTCAAACTACCTAATATTATTTTTTGAATAATTTTGTATCCTTCGAAGGGAACAACATGGAAAACTCAAATGCAGAAAATAATTTGCTTTAGTTTCGGAAATTGTTTACCAATTTTAGGTTTTGGTCATTCCAAAATTTAAGAATGGTAAATTGTACACCTACCAAAATTTCAAAAGGATGTGCAACGGCGCCCATATTTTCTTCAATAAAATACAGTAACATACTTATCCAAATATTGCAATAAAACTTCCTCTGATTGAAGGAATCATTTCAAAACCCGGGCGTGTTTTAACGTATTAATTTACCTACATTTTGGCATTTTGTACTGATAGAAGCGAAAATCATTATCCATCCATGCTTACAGATATACAATCTAAGAGAACAATTACCAGTTTTTAATTTTTATCATTTCCCAAACTTAAGGGTTTGCCCAATATACAATTCCTGAAATTTAATATGGGTGAACTAAGATACCGTTTCCTTACGAAAGGAGACTGATCTCGGTATCCAACCTTATGATCATATGATGTAACAAAATATTACCTATCCGACGGATCACTACTCTAGTTTTGTGGAGTCTCTATTGTGTGTATATATATTCTCCTAATGTTTGAAACAGTTGTTGGGAAGAGAGTTATGAGTGCTTTTGTGAACTACTTTTTAAGATGGCCAGAACATACGAACGCTAAAAGTCAATACATGGTTGGCTGTGTATTGTTAAAGCGATTATTGTGATTTGAAGTGGAAAATGGAAACGAAAATGAATTACCGCAAAACGAAATGCATTCCGATAGAAGGATTACATACAAATTATTGCAACTTTATAGAAAAGAAACAAATAATGGACTCATATTGCATGGACTCATTTAATAAAAACAATAGAAACAGTTGCATCTGTCAGAGACGTGAGAACTGTTATTGAAATTAGTATATTTTATTCAACCATACTATTTAAAATATAGATATACATAAACTTCATGTACGCAACTCGTATAAAAGAGTTGAGTTTATTTTAGTTTAGCGTCCCGTTCAGCAGCGAGGCTATATGAGACGTGGACCTACTGATTAACGTGGAATCCGAACCACATGAGCTCCCGCCAGGAATCGAACCCAGGTCTCCCACGCCAAAGGCGCCTACGCTCGTATAAAAGAATTGATCATATTAACCCACATAACTCATAACCCCGGTATTAACCAATATTACCATATAGCACGATCAAATCCCATCAAAGAAAATGAATTAAGTAAAAAAAAATTTGAATATTTGAATTTTTTTACCGATAGAATGTAATGAGATGGACGAACCAAATTTATAGAGGTACGTGCTACGATCCTAATCTACCAAAAATATTTTTAATTTTCATAAGTTCCTCAATGGATGCTCATTCTTCAGCCTAAAGTTTTATTATTATTATTATTATTATTATTATTATTATTATTATTATTATTATTATTATTATTATTATTATTATTATTATCGTATATCTAATAGGCAAGTGGTTCAAAATTTCTATCTTAGAGTTTCAAAATTCAATTGAAATAAACTGAATCGTGATATTACCTTTCAATTATAAGACTAAAAAAATAATTTTATTCCAATTTATTTTAGGACTTTTCTGAACATTATATTCAACAAATATCTTACACATTATAATGTATTTGTGAAATTCAAAGGTGTTTAGCTATTTGGCCATAGTAAAGACAGAGAAAATATATTAAAATAATAATGATTACAGTCAAAGTTTTAAAAGATTTGAGAATAGTTTAACTGAAAATAGAAAATAACTCAACTGTATTGTAATTTACGTAAACTCATTTTACATTTTAAAAATGTAAAATAACATCAAATTCCAAGTACTTTAAAGAAATAATTATAGAAAGCTACACTCGCTTGTGATAATGAAATACTATTATTTTTGTAATGCTATATTGCTCGGTCTTCGATATTCTGTAAATCTGAAGAATCTAAAATATGTATTAATAAGTGGTTATTCAACACATATGTATAACTATCTTAAATTTAACCTAGCGTCACATGCACTATAGTTTTTGTTTATTCATAACATTAAAATGTAATTTCGAAGTTAATTCCAACGTAAAAATTCAATGGGTGTTCAGCATCCGTTTAAAATCTCTAATGGGTGCTTGAGCACTGGAGCACTAATATAGTCGGCGTTTATGGTGGTACTATGCATCTCTTCCGAAAATTGAGGGATGAAACAAAGTAGCTATAAAAATCTTTTAGAGCGTATAAACGCCAACGTAACTATGTACACATTGACTATTGTGTCCCCATAGTTTGGACCATGGGTTCTGAGCCAAGGACCATTAAATTTTTTTGTTGACAACGAAAGCAGGGGCATACTACTATTACGTGCAATACACTGTATATTATTTGTGAAAAATTTTCGCACGTCAATATTCATTTTTCGTGGAGAAAAGAGTACATACACTTGAGGGAAGGAGGTTTGATAAAATTTAAATTAAAATTTAGGAATTTGCTTTTTTTAATCTTTAGTAAACCCATTGTTTCAAGATATTGCGAATTCTTTTCCACTATGCTTCTATTATGTTCCTTTTCCATCTCTGCTTCTTAGTATCGACTAATTACTATTTTAATATCCTGCACTTTTTGTATATTAACTGGAGCTCTAGAAGTTTGTATATATATATATAAAAACTGATTTTCTACTATAAATTTAAAATATTATAAATGTAGTTAGACTGTAGTCATGCATAAAGCAACGTCAGCTAATAAAACAATACTTGAATGAATCACACAGTGCTTCAGTACTGATTTGGGGCTCTTATGTGCCATGTAGTGGAAATGTTAGTAATTACTGCTTATACAAGTGTTACTTTAGCCGATAGGCTACACCATAATGAACTAATTAGAGAGGTTTCATTCAGAAAAAAGGCAAATGACTGCTCTTGGAGTAATAGTACTTCGGAAAGTTTTACTGGTATGTAATGAGCGAATTTTCATGAAAAAAATAGCAGACCAATGATGATGTGTAAGTTAAACAGGTATTCCTTGACGTGATGTATGAAAATGAACGTAATTGTTGGAGTAGAAATTAACATTGAAGACAGATATAGCGGCTTTCGTAAAGATGTTGGAGAATATGAGTGTGTTGAAATGAGTGTATATTTTGTAAGGTGACCATGAAAATGAAGAGGCTGTTCTATGGTAACTGGATCTGTGGTTTGGAGGTTGGTAGGAGGTGAAGAGTCTGCAATCTTGAGCGGGACGACTAAATCAGAATATCAGGTTGAGGTATTTTCTTGAATTTATAACTTGTAGCATATTTTAAGATTAATATACTTTTGAAAAAAAGTGTTAATACTAGCGCCACTTTGAATGTGTGGTAAGAGGAGGAACTAGTATTGTCTGAAGTAAGTTAACGGAGGCTCTTATGGCCATTGGAAAATTGAATCAGACTGAGAGCACATGCTCTTGTTGAGAGTTGAAATGGTGCAATCTTAAGAGCAAGCAAGGACTTTTTCTTCAGAATTATTAAGTTGGTGAATTGTACATTTCAAGACATATTTAGATACGTATTTATAATTTTTCCTGAAAAGTGCCTAGTGACATGAATTGAAGTTGAATGGGCGTGTTAAGGCGCTATTTGTTGTTAATTAATAAGTGTATTTTGGAATTTCTTTTCCTGTTTTAACTGACAATGTGATATGCTTAGTAAAAGTGAAGATTTTTACTAAATATTAAAGGTATAATCTTTATGAACATTTAATGCTAATGAATTAAGTGGACAAAGGAAATGACAAGGTGTGATCTAAAAGAACATTTATAATAAGTTACCATTGTTCATCGAATGATTATGTTCTCAATTATTGTGTAAGTGTTAGAGCAATTCTGTGTATTCACGTAAATTTTGAACATTAATTATTAAAACGTCCAGTGAACTAGTGGAATTAGTGTAGTTTTCTTGCAATTATATTACAATTTTGATAACCTGAATTCTCTCCACAGTTTTCATAATAGTCTAGTGCTCACTCTAGTTCCTTTATAAAGACTTTAGTTTTAATAATTTTATGTGTGTCCTATGACCTTGCACCACTTCGTCTTTGTTAATAAAAGAAAATGACTTAAAAGACAGTCGTCGGCACAAACTATATGCCAGGTGTTTGTTGTGGCAAATGCGGCATTCAAGTGGCTCTTCAAGATTGCTGTAGACGCGTGTGTTATATGGTCCTGTGCAATGTCCGTACACTGGCGGATTTTTCCAATTACCTGTATTGTGATCATTGTAGATTTTACAATTTTAGCATCTTACAGGAAGAGAAGTTGGATAGCGGTAAGGTTCAACCCAATGGCTACGTTTGTAGACATATGCGTCAGTAGTGAGCAATATAACGATCGTATCTTGTGAAGAAGTGAGAAAGCATACCATGTATGTTGTCCCTTAATCGTTCTGTATGCGGATGACTGTAAATTGTATGTCCCTCATGTTGATCCTCTTCATGAATTTCGGTGTCGTAATATGTCGGGACTACTCCCGGATGACAACAGAGAGATATGGTGGACGTTTAGATAGAGGAGCTTTTTACTGACGTATAGAGCAGAAAGATGTAAGAGTAGCGTTTTTTCCAAAGATTGCAAACGGGGCCTTGTGTCTGATGTTGATAATAAAGTGTTGGCGTATAGACTTCAAGATCTAACTGTTGCCTGTTTTAATGACTTGTAGTAGTGGTGTGCTAGGTAGATATTTCCTAAGTTGAAATGTGATGAATTTCTCATTGCTGCACTTAGTGTTATAATGTTGAAGAAGGAGTGAATGTAGAATGCGGTGATTATGAGGCTGATTACTGGCAAGTAATGGTTGAGAATTTTTAATGCTTGGATTGCTATTGTCATCGTGTAACGGCATTGTGTAATTTTTATATAATGACTTGTATTCATGGGCAAAATGTGCTTTTAAAATATGCACAAGCTGTTCAAAAGGAAGAAGAAGAAAATATAAGGAGAAAGAGATGTAATTTCTTTTTTTCTGATTCTGATTATGATTGATGTCTGTTGTGATAGTGATATGACATGTTTCGTAAGTCGTCATAGCAACGGAAAACACACTGTATAGAGAATCCATCTTGTGATATATACATGTACAATATTTAAAAGTGTATAAATGTTTAATTTATTATGTACTACAATAAAAAAGGTAATATCTAAATTAAGTGCTCAGATGGATTTTGGAAACCATTTTGATTAACCTAGATTATATAAATATACGGACTGAGGGCTATAACGACATATAAAATATGCAAAACAAGCATTAAGCTAATTACAACCTGGTGTTTTTCATAATAGATGCTCTATAATTGGTTGCATCTATACACCTCTCTAAATTTGGGCTCATTTGGTGAACATTTAGTTTCAGAATTAAGTTTTACATCGTATTCTTTGATGACCGATATTGTTTCACTGTAAATTACATAGATTATCTTATTCTTATTACTTGCAGAAATCACGAAATATTGATATTCTCGTTGTTCTGCATTCACTTTCTACCTTTCGTTTCTCTTCCATATTTATATTGTTAAGGAGTTTAATATTGTTAAGGAGTGTTAGTATTTAAAATCATTGTATATTTTAATTTTATTTTGGAAAATTACCAAAGTTTCTTTTTGTTTGTTTTGATTTTGCTGTCTGTGAATGTGGTTAACTTTGAAATATGTTTGTAAAATGTTATGGTAATGTATGCGTTTTGAAATTGTAATGTTATTGTAAACATATTGACATTGCATGTTGATTTACCGTAGTTCCTATAATATCAACTGTGTCCTGAACTTCTGTGCATCTCTGTACCATCTTTTCCATATCTTCATCATAATGACCAAATTTGGCAGCCATTTGTTGGTTCATCTCATTTAATTGTTCCTGTAATTGGTCTCACTTACCATCATTGCGTTGCTGCAGTTGCTCTAGCTCTTCGTCATTGCGTTGTTGCAATTGCTCTAGTTTTTCATCATTGCGTTGTTGCAATTGTTCAAGCTTCTCATCAAAATGTTGAGCTTGATTTCGAGCTTGATCCTTGATTTGTTGCGATATTTGTCTTAGTAAGTCCACCATGTTGTCTGATGAATTTGTTACTTGAGTGCCACTCGTTTCACTATCTGTAGTACTCATAACGTTTCTATAGATAATTCGGCCACTTCTCTAAATGGTGCAATTAGTAATTGGCTCAATTTTGTTAGCTTCTACTTTACTTCAAAACAAACGATACAACTACTCACTTCCTTTCCTCATTTCCTGAGGTTCCGGCACCATATACAAGGATTCTTAAAATTATTATTATTGTTGAGCCATTAAATAAGGCAATTCTTGCAATTCTTTTATTTATTTATATCCGGTTGCCATGACAATCTCTTCTCCAGAATCCTATTATTTAAAGGGTATGACAACATATGAATATGTTCTTTATATCGATATTATATCTAACTAACTTCTTGTTCGTCTTGAAATAACATAGTTTAGTATATATATAAAAATATTTTACGCCCAAAATTTACAAGTGATAACAATGTACAAATATACAACAACGTACCGTCGTACACTAACGGCAAAGTAAATGAAAATAAGGAAAGAAAAAGTCAGAATGGAAAACCGTTCTGTAGCTTAGCGTTTTTTTTAATTATCAACTTACCCTTCGAACACATGTTTATTGGATCGAGAGAAAAAGAACCTTTATTTTCACTGTGTTGCTTACATGTATTTTAACAAAAAGTCGATTGTACCTTTAACTTATGAATTCAACGATATGTTTAACAATAAAAAAGTGCATAGATCATAGTCTCTGCCCCAAAAATGTGTATTCCGTATTGCGATAAAAAAATCTGTACGTCCACTGATAAATCTAAAACTTGACAACGCTTGAGACAAGTAGAAACTCAAGACGTTGCTTTTCTAAACAACGCCTTGGATCACAGAAGCACGATGTGGGAAACACGAAGCGCATGCGCGATATGAATCTTTAAAGCAGCTGAAGAGTTGCCAACGACTTACACGCAGAGCTGGTTTCTCAATATATGACTGTTGTCGCACAGCACTTCTATGTTTTTCTGCACTTCAATAGTTTATACTGTCTCGTTGAAAATAAAGAATCCCTAATTTAGTTTAATTAAATTAAAATATTCTCTTTTTCATGTTTGGTTTGGCGTTAAAAACACACAACTTGCACACCCAGAGAAGACGCTACTGGTATGTACCTGTTATCCTTTCCTTTTGTTGCTGGAGAACAATCACTCACTTAAACTCACACAATTCCCACATCGTTACACAAAAAACAGTAAAATACGCATATCTATGACTCGAAATACAAGTTGTCTACATCTTTAAATTGGGTTTATCATTTACATGCTTGGTTCTCATTGACCGCTAACAATCAGTGGTGGAGACTAACAGTAAATAAGAGCATATTATAGGTGTTTACTTCTAGGATTAACAACATGGGCAATACAGTATAAGACGTTCCCTGTGTTAATGAGAACAATCTTGGAGTAATCGAATTACTCTGCTACAATTAATGCTACATCTGAAACTAAATTTAGGAGAGTAATAGCCCAGATTGACAATATAAATACACACTAAAGATACGTAAGTTCAGATCAAAATAAAGGTGAATAATACAATTACAAACGTGGTTTTGAAACCATAGGAAACACTTATGTAGTCGCATTTAAATACGATGTATTTTCACTAAGAAACTGAAACTGTAACTGTAATCATGAAGCATAGTAGTCGCGTTATATTTCGCTTTTTATATTACACCTCTATCACCGAACTCAAAAATTCGATCTTTACAATTCTCGATTGTTTCTCGTATTTATAGTACCCTCTACGGTGTATAGAACATATTCAAGCACATTTCAAAGTACCCAACTCTTCCAGGTAAGTGATTACGCAGCAGAATGTTTCGATAACATGCTCTAGTTCTGCTACTTACTACAAGATGGCTCTATATACTTCGACTAACCAAGCTTAATTGGCGTTCTCTATACTTCCGGAACTTCACACTAGATGGCACAAGCGCTACGGCATGGTGGTCTCTTGAGATAGCTAGGATTAGGCCCCTGAGACATGTGAAGAATTAAGTGTACCCTTAGGCTAAAAAGTTTGGTGACCCCAAATCTGAAGTATTATGTTTTTCTGACACGGTATAGATATGTCATTGTTCTCAAAATTGGGGTTAGCGTTCTTGTATTTCGAAAGAGGAATTCGTGTTCTATTCTCCATTATGTTCTAGTGCTAAATTATTATTTTGACACGCATCGTAGTCTTGATATTAAAATGATTATTAAACTCATAAGAAACAAACAACAATTATTAGATCAAGAAAGAGAGAAAAAGACACTTGCACTTGCACTACAAAAAAGTGCATTGATCATTAGTATGTTTCTTTATAATCTGGCTAGTTTCTTAGATTCTTTCTGTTTGGGAGGTATATACAATGATTACGTAATACAATTGAATATCATTAAAATCCTCCTGATATGTTAAAAAAACGATCTGTACCAAAATATGATACTTCCGTATATGACTGAAGTGAGTAAACAGTAATTTCGAATTCGTTACCATTCGCCTACTTTCATTAAAGCGAGTGGGTTGATTCACACTTCTACATGTTCAACACCTAGAAAATGTATTAGTTCCATCTACTACGTAATTCATTTCTCTAAATTAATGCTCGTAGTAGACAACTCGAATTCTTTTTAATAATTAATAAGTGAGCAGCAAATTCAATATTATAAGCAATTCTTAACTCATTTAAAATTTTATTTGATTTCATTTCATTTCGAATTAGTAAATCAGGTGAAAAGTCCGTAATGCCTCAAAAAATAAGATGTAAAATTTTCCCTGGTAGACCGTATAGAAAATTCAACTACAGGTATTTTGATTATTGAAATGGAATTCTGAGACATTCCGTTTATTCTTCTCTCTATATTTCTGATTACAGCTCCCGAAGGCGTTAAATTCTTTTTAATAATTGATAACCGACTAACTGAATCAATTATAGGTTTAATAGATTTATTTTCTATATGTACAATTAAGAGCACCATGACATTTATTATTGAACTAAGCCTAATATTTGGTTTTGTTTCAGTGCCCTATGCGCTGTAAATGTACCCCGTTTATGTACAAACATTCCTCGTTTATGTTCTGGAGTTGACCATGTCCTTGACAGTTCTGACATGCAGAAATAACTTGATTATACTGAACAAACGGCGCTGCACTGTAGTTTAAATTTGGTTGAGGTTGCGGATGATTCTGTTGATAGAACACTGGAAAAGCTTGTACATTCTAATTATTCCAGTTCTGTTACCCGTTATTATCATAACGTTTTCTACTCTTGTCTCTGTTTGGAATATATTTTCCTCTATTTTGACCATTGTGCATTTTGTTATTTTAATTATTACCTTTCTTCTAGTATTACCTGTTTTTGCCATTTGGATTTGCGAAGCTCTTTTCCTTACAACCGCGAGTACTGTGTTGCTGTTATTGTTTTTTCTGACTATTATTATTAACTGCCTGCATCTGACTTACTGTATAATGAATAGTTTTCAAGAGGTTTCATAACCCTCGCTGTTTTTGTTCTAATGGATAGTCCTCCTTTAATTCTATCTCTTCTGCTTTTTGACTAGCATGAGACATTTTCATAGACATTTTCTCTTCCACTACATCATCCGAATCACAATCTGATATGTTGCCTACTTTTACTGATTTTCTAATTCTGCTTATGAATTCCTGTTCTGAAATTGATTCTGAATTTTCTTTATCATTATCACGTTGTTATCTCTTTTCGATTATACACTTGTTATTTTCTACTTTTAGTAAATGCTTTAAGAATGCGTCTATATAGTTATAGGATTTGGCCCCTACCTCATCTATGTATAACACTACAGGATCATAGAGTCACTTGGTTCCGTTGGGTTGGACATTATTTTCTCCTTCAAGAGGAACGTTTAGCATGGAATTTGAACCACATAAATCTTCCAAGTTGAATAAAAAAGAAAGTCATAAACTGACCATGTAAAAATGAAATAGCTCTTAACATTATCGTTTATTATTATGTAATTCGGACTGGAAAATATCTCCCAATAAGTACTATACACGTGTATAAAAGTCAACGTAACACAAATAACGAAGGGAAAACTAATTATCTAACGAACTACAGATCTGAAATGATAAATTATTAATCATATTACGATGAGAAAGTATTACTCTTCTATAAGGCTTCTATAAAATGTACGTGTTAGCATATTGTAAGAACCCCACGAAATATAGTATAATATATTCCGTATTAGCTTATTTATATTTTGCTCTTCGCTATTAGTAATATCAGTACTAAAGAGCAATTCAATTTATGCATGTGAGTAACATCTTATTAACCACCATATTCCCCCTCGCAAATGGAAATTGTTAATAAAAAAAATCAAAAAGGAGACAAATTTCAATCGATACCTCTTGTTGATCTAAGCAAAATTACAAAGTTGAAACTAAATCCTTACGCCTACTTTCCGCGAAAATAGAGACTTTGTTTTAGTATTGGCGATATACTATATCTACAGGGGCGTCACTTACAGCAGGCTAGGATGGGCAATTCCTTCCCCCTGAGATTTCTACTTGAATTGAGTTGATTTTGAGTCTAATGTCTCTTTGAGGATCAAGGCTACATGAGAAGGGACCTACTGATTAATGTCGAATCCAAGCCACATGATCTCTCGTCGGGAATCGAACCCGGGTCTTCCCCGAAATTGAGATTCATATACATTTTAGTAATCAGGAAAATAATAATGCAACAAAAACGGGAAAATCTACTTACATCTGGGTCTTGTCCCAGGCTGGTAGAAAGCCCAAAAATGTAAGGGGAGCCCGGCTGAACTTAGCTGAGGCCCGATCCAACCATATTATAGTTCATTTGCAAGCCTTCCGTGAAAATTATAGGGGAGCACCAGAAAAGGGGGGCTGCTCCCTAGACCCCACTGAATACGGGCCTGTCTTGTCCCACCCATCAACAAAATTTGAAATGACGTTACTACATAAATATGCGATCAAATCAGATCTTGTCCCATACTTTTTATTAGGATATTTCAATGATAACAGTGTACAATATAAACAATGGAGTAACGTCAAATTATAATTAACTCTATTTTATTACTTTAATATTGTACGAAGACGAGAATTAAAATATCCGATACGTTGCTTTGAACTGAATAAATTATGGTAAAATCTGATGCGTAGTTTTCGAGAAAATCAAGAAAATAATTATGGCTCTAGAAATATGCCCGTCGTTACCAACAATACATAATACTCTGTATTTTGCTACAAAAGTTTGTTCAATAATTTTCTGAGTGTTTAAATATGAAAAGTACACTGTTCAGTTAAATTTGTATGTAATGTTGTTCCTTTTCCTCTAATGGTAACACATATACTCTTAACACAGATGTATGTACCTCCAAACATTGACGAACATACTACTTATAAATGGGAAGCTAAAGCAATTCAGTTATTTTTTTAAAAATAGTTCAATCATATTTACTTTCATTAAAACTTATTGAACGAAATACTGACAATGATCGTTAACAACAAGTATTCTACTATTACTTTGTCTGTATTACTGGATGTGTGTTATCATTGTAGTTTCTTATTTATTTATGTTAATATTTCAAGGCTATCTAAGCAGAAAGTTAATACAATCAGTCAAACTGTAGTATAAAAACACAACGTTAGAAATTCCACTACGGAAGGGATGCCAAAACCGTCTCCTGAAAAGTGACACTAGAATGTGTATACTTTCATATACGCATCTAGAAGTCCCGCAAAATCATCTGCTAAATATACGTCAACGAAGAATGAACCTTGCTCAATTCTATATTCAGATGGGAAGAATGAAAGGTATTATCTTCGTCATAATTCATAGAATCGTATTTTAGAATTTCGGATAAGGGAAGGTGTTCTTAATGAAACAGGTGTCGAATTGCTGAGAATGTTGGGTAGATTTGTTAATTCGTGCGCTTTATACCCAGGATGTTTGCAGGATTACTATGATAATTGCAGTACTGAAATTGAATATAGTAATCGTGTATAGATGTGAATGAAGACATTAGTCGAAAGTCATTTTTTGGACTTAGGTCACTTGGTATTGAAGCGGCTCGCATCATATTATGTACTGTGACTTCCGAGGAACACTATCATCCTAGCTTTAAAGTTTCTTGTTCTGTCCATTCTTCAGTACACGAGTGCTGGGTAAAGCTCTGAAGCAAACTCACTCCTAGGTCGACACATACGTCATTACCGTAAATTATAATCAGGGTCCCATTACACCATGCTAGTCACAACGCACTTTCATATTTCTACTAGGTATTAAAACGTTCACAAAATTCCCTACATAATATAAAATTCTCAACCTCTGTGTCCCGATGCCTCAAAGTTCTTAATGATATTGTGTTATTTGAGTGATCGTTTCCCAGACAATATTAACAATTTGTCATTTCTTGAATTACAACTATCAATAGACATCACACTCGAAATACTTTTAATCTCGTATTATTGCAAGTAATTACAATAAACACGTTGCTATATTCATGCAAAAATAAACCAAGAGATACATACAAATATTTTCACATTGCTTTTTTATTGTATAATATAGATTCATGTTTCTATTGGTATAGAACTTATGGTAGAGATTAACATTGGCTATAGACTAAAATAGTGTGACATCACATCCATCTCGTGATCGTAGTTTTATTTTCTAAACAACATGGTCCTCAGCACAAACCTTAAACAGTGACGTGTTAACTTCCGGATTGCAAACATAAGAGTAAAAGAAACAGTTGTATATGTTTTTTAAAAAAAATCCAATGAATGAGACTACGAAAATATACAAAACGCAGAAAAATTAAAAAAAAATATGTTAAAATATATCAAACGTTGAAAGTGAAATATTTCCCCTAACACCGCAGTTTTTGTGCTTTATACATTTGGAGGTTACTTTAAATATCAAAAAATACTTAGCTTATTTATTATCGGATATTAAATTTAAAAATTGTGGAAAATTTTTATTTAGTACCATCGGTATCACACATTACATTCCAAACGTGTAGGTCTACAGAAATAAGGTTTAAAACGTACCCTGAACCACAATAGTTAGGCACTTTTTGTTGTACTCTCAGTAAATATTTTTAAAGTAAGTAGTAAATATAAGGAAATATCCGATGCATGTTAACCGATCAGAATATGTGTTTTGAGTCGATGAAACCCTGCCAGCAATGGGACACTAGCGGCAATCCTTTGACTCGTTGCTATATGGATGATCGACGTTTACCCGCAAGTGTTCCACTGTGTTGGCACGTTTATGGCATGGGGTAGGTCCATGTCTTATATAGCCTGGCTGCTGAAACGGACGTTAAACTCAAAATCAACTCAACTCAACCCAACAAAACATACTATCATATAGTAAGTGAATTATCAATAGTGCATAAAGTTTTTTTATTAACATAGAACAAAATGAACAATTAAAATAATATTTTTCAGTGCGAATAGTCAAAGCATCCAAAAATAAGAATAACCTGAGGCCAAGGTTGTGTGAACTGGAAAATAAACTTTCCCATAACAAGCTATAGCGTAACACCTAGCTGACCTCGATATGTGCATCTGTGATCTCACAATTGTTTGCAAGAAAAGTTAAAAACAAAATATCTGGTGGACACATACACGGATTTTCCGAAACTGAACAGAAAAACAAAAATAACCTTTATATTTGTATACATAATAATAATATTTATCAGAAAGCTATAATTTGAACATTTTAAGATTCAAAAATATAGTGCCAACTAGTTGTG
Organism: Thermobia domestica; assembly: GCF_964235325.1. Taxonomy (NCBI): domain Eukaryota; kingdom Metazoa; phylum Arthropoda; class Insecta; order Zygentoma; family Lepismatidae; genus Thermobia; species Thermobia domestica. The sequence continues at coordinate 260,375,835 of NC_137458.1, forward strand.
ACAAACAAGGACATTTACGAGTATAAAAAGACAGATTTTATAAACCAAGTAGACATTCTTTTGGAATCATTCATTCGGAATCCACCATTTCGGATTCACTTCGTTCCGTTCAGAGCTTCGACATGAAGTCTCTGAGTAGCTGTCGTCAGGACATTAAATATAAACTCAAAAAGAAAGTATAAGTAATGTATGGTATAGTATAACAAGTCAAAATTATCTATTAGCAATTTACATGCATTTGTAGTTATTGTATGCTTCTTTCTTTAGTACCGTAATATATTTGTGCATTTGACTTATAGCTATGTGTAATTGTTTCTTTTATTCTGAATATTAATTGATTGCATTGTGCATTCTTATTATTTTTATTCAATCTCTTTTATTTTACTATCTGTCACATCTGAATGAAATGTCATGGATCATTTGGGTAATAGTCTCCATGTGACAGGCAATACACTATAACTCTAATCCCACTATACTACCCGTTCCATTATTGAGGTACCCATTACACCGTTGAGAATTAATTTTATATTTCATTTTTTATATATGTTATGGCTTTCCCGGCGAACATAGAAGTGATACGTGACATTTTCTTTTTCATTCAGATACATTTGATGACAGATAATGTATATACTATCATAGGTTAGCATTAAACATCCCGTTATTCATGTATAACGAAATACTTTTTTCTCACATATGACCTCATTAGTCAAGGCTATGTATATTTTGTTAATTATTATTATTATTTTAATTTTTGGTAATTGAAAATTTGCTCTTGACAACATTTGCTTTAAACTCATATATTTAATTGAAATTTCATTAAACAGTGGTTTTATTTTTTATGTGTGTGCATATTTTCTGTTGCGCTTGTTTTGCCAAGTTTAGTTCTTAGAGAATTTAATGCACCAGATTTAGTTTATAATGCTAGTATAACCTTTAGTACTGTGTCCTGTCTTGTTTAGTTGTCTGTTTGGGTTCTGATTTTGGCCACATCAGCCCATTTGTATTGTGAGTTGTCACGAGCTGGTATCGTGTGTTGCCTCTGTCTTTGTTTTTGTGTTACTATTTCTTTAAGCATCCCCATTCCGTACCATTGTTTTAAATATTTTTGTTGTATTACATGTAGGAGTTTTCACAGTGGCGAGTGCGTTTTTCGCCCTTATGCATGCATTATATGTTACATACAATATCTCCGACAGGGAGCATGAGATAATTCAGGTATTAATGTACATTTTCGAGTCTGATGGTATCAGTAATACAAACTCGAACGATATACCTTATCTCCCAGTAAGTATACACAAGTTATGTTTGATTCAAAGTGTATAGGATATTTCAGGTGTAGCTGTACCTTTACGAGTCTGATGACAAGAGTCATCAAAATAAACTCGTCCAGCATACCTTATACCTGGATGTCGATTCAGACGTGATTCTGATTTATGGGGTTCTGTTTATGTTGATAAATGCTTAAAGAAATATTCAGTATTAAAGGTCTATACACATATAGTTCTTAGTTATTGGAAGTCCGTCTCTGTTACGAAACTTATAATTAATATGTTATTTAAGGTCATATTTTTACTATTTTCACCACTGCATTAACATCTTAGTATTTTATTTCAAATTTCCTTGAGGTCATGATGCTGTTTTTTCACTAAATTCTTCTGATTACTTAGTCATATACTTGCACATTTTTATTTATGCTTAAATAATTTTATGTTGGTTTATCACTAAATTTACGTTTTATTAATTTTCAACACTTTGAAGGTTACTGTCAGTTATTTATTACTTTTATTATTACAATCATCTTGTAATATTCTTTAATGCTAACCTACATTAATATTATGTCATATACCCCTTAGGCTCTTGGTGATGGTCTTAGTTCAGAATTTAATTATTTTTGTTCGGCGGGTTGAGGGCGCCGAAGTTTGCTACCTAACCCTCACCGATGTCATCTTGCTCCAAGGTAATGTGGAACAAACAACTATTTCGTTTTAAAAAAATAATTAAATTTTGAACCCTTCTGTGTTGTCTTAATCTTTATTCTTTTGGGGTTAGATTAAGATTACTCTTTCTTAGTAGATAGGCAATAATGTGAAAAGCTAATAGATATATTCTGTACAACAACATTGAATTTCTTAAATTTTTCGGTCATAATATTGATTTGAATCTAGCTTTGTGTTTGTTTCATATGCCGTTTGTACACAATCTGCTGATCATATTAAACTTCATTTTTTTTTTTACCTCAAACTTCCACCTACGTCTCTCGTTTTCGTTCTGCAATAGCCGAATTCATCTTTCATACTCTCAACATTTGTTTCCCGTATTCCAGACAAATTCGGTCATTAAGTCATTTTCAACTTCATCCTATTTATTTTCCAACAGGTATTTTCCTAGAATAATCAGTTCCAAACCATGTACTGTACTTCATTTTTCCGCCTGACAAAATCTGAGTTGAAACATACATTCTATATGTGTCGTTTTTGGGGAGTTCGACGTCACGGATGATTGTATTTGAATTTCCTCTTTTGTCGGTAGGATAATGTTTTTACAATAACCCACGGTAAGATATTTCTGAAATTGAGGCCGCAGGAATATTTCACCGCCAATGTTGGTCTTTTTTGAGGGCGGAAGGCTAACGTTCGATATTCTGTTCACCTAATCATTCTTGTACCATAGCAAGGCCAGATATTCCTGAATTGAGGGCGCGGGAATATTTCGCCTCTTTTTTAGTCTACTTAGGGAGAGGTAGGCTAACACTCAATTAATGTTCAAATAATCAAGACAGTATATAAGCAAATTTCAACATTCTAGGACCTACCTGAAGCATCACATTCCATCTATTACATAGATAAAAATACGTTACATCACTAACACAAATCACCACATCCACTCACTCACACGATTTACGCACAAGACCTTTTTGAACGAAACTTGCAGACACCACATCAGAATACATAAGAATCATAACTAACAATATTCACGCATACAATTCTGACCGATCTGTCATACACAACATCACAGGACACTTTCGATTTTCCGAAACCTAAACTTTTTCCGCTGCGATTCTTATCAAGACATTCCATCTCATAACGGTTGGTGTGCCATCGTTTCTTTTCTGGGTCATTAACCATAAATAAACAAACACACTTGCTATGCATTCTCTTTCTATTACCTAATGTTTGCAGGAAAAAAAGGTTTTTACCAACATAAATTCACTTTTTTTGGCTATTGTTTGCTTTACCATACTTTGCAGTCCGAAATATTTTTATTTTCAATACATATACATATCTCAGACTAATTCCAGTCCGACGACAAAAAGAGAAGAAAAATACATTTTTTTCAACACATAAATCTAAAACTAATGCAATCCTTTTCTTTTCAAAATGCACCTGCTTCGAGATCCCACAGATGTCACTTCCAGATGCCAGTTCATTCTCCAGCCTACCAGAAGCGGCACCATCTTCCTGCGGATGGCCATTTCCAGCATCTCCACGACTGAGTTCGAGATGTTCCTGAGCCAGCCTTCACCTGCACGATGCTATCTCCAGTTTCCGTCTCGTGACGATGCAGCGAGAACCTGTTCCTGTTCCCGGCTGCATGGCACCTCCAAGAGTTTATTTTTCAGTTCCAGACGTTCCAGAGACAATGGTTCCAGCAGCTTCCAGCATTCCCGACCCTTCTTTTCGGAGTCAGCCACAAGGTGGACTGAGACAGTATGGATTTCTGCCATGAACCAGCTCATCCTAAAGCAGAAGCTCCAGATGGTTCCAGCAGCGGCCTGACACCCCGACCACATGTATTTTTTGGGTGACCTTCATCAGGTGTGGACAGATGCTGATCCACTGCTGCACCACGGACCACATCTTCCCGTCAGTGCTTCGCCAAGATTCGACGCACCAACTCTCAGTGCATAAAGTTTTTTTTAATTATTGATGCAGACATTTTCAGTAGCCGCTCATTAATTCCCAGAGGGGGATTATCATATAGTAAGTGAATTATCAATAGTGCATAAAGTTTTTTTATTAACATAGAACAAAATGAACAATTAAAATAATATTTTTCAGTGCGAATAGTCAAAGCATCCAAAAATAAGAATAACCTGAGGCCAAGGTTGTGTGAACTGGAAAATAAACTTTCCCATAACAAGCTATAGCGTAACACCTAGCTGACCTCGATATGGGCATCTGTGATCTCACAATTGTTTGCAAGAAAAGTTAAAAACAAAATATCTGGTGGACACATACACGGATTTTCCGAAACTGAACAGAAAAACGAAAATAACCTTTATATTTGTATACATAATAATAATATTTATCAGAAAGCTATAATTTGAACATTTTAAGATTCAAAAATATAGTGCCAACTAGTTGTGACAAACAAGGACATTTACGAGTATAAAAAGACAGATTTTATAAACCAAGTAGACATTCTTTTGGAATCATTCATTCGGAATCCACCATTTCGGATTCACTTCGTTCCGTTCAGAGCTTCGACATGAAGTCTCTGAGTAGCTGTCGTCAGGACATTAAATATAAACTCAAAAAGAAAGTATAAGTAATGTATGGTATAGTATAACAAGTCAAAATTATCTATTAGCAATTTACATGCATTTGTAGTTATTGTATGCTTCTTTCTTTAGTACCGTAATATATTTGTGCATTTGACTTATAGCTATGTGTAATTGTTTCTTTTATTCTGAATATTAATTGATTGCATTGTGCATTCTTATTATTTTTATTCAATCTCTTTTATTTTACTATCTGTCACATCTGAATGAAATGTCATGGATCATTTGGGTAATGGTCTCCATGTGACAGGCAATACACTATAACTCTAATCGCACTATAATACCCGTTCCATTATTGTGGTATCCATTACACCGTTGAGAATTAATTTTATATTTCATTTTTTATATATGTTAATACAGTCCTTCGCATCACGTGTGCATATTTCCTTACCATGTGCTTTATAATAATGCTGAAGCCTGTTTATTGTATGAAGAGGTTAGAGCACAGGGCAATCTACTCATAAAGTTGTGAGAAAAATAGACATATTAATAAAATTTCCAATATAAGCTTCTGTATGTTGGTCTACGTACCTTGATTTGGGATTTTGAAATTACATCCGTTTTTCCACTGAAAAGTATCGACAATTCGACAAGGAAATAATTAGACCATAGTAGAGGATACATGTAGGTTCTAGGACACTTTCCCCCTCCACCCCCTAACTACCAAAAAATTATGAAGCCACCCCTGACTTTAACACAGAAGGATACCCCAAAGTGAGATTGAATATGCTTTTATGACATTTACAACCAAACAGAAATGATCTAACTATTTTGGATATTTTATATTTAATAAATCATGAAAAAGTGTGTAATTTGTGGAGAATTAAAACAATTCCAAGAGTTCGCTAGAAATGGAAACAAGAGGTCTGATAATTGTAAAAGATGTTATAGAGCAGAGAATCTCAATAAAGAAGCTGAACAGGGTTTAAAATATCCTGGACCGCTGCTAGATTATTCACTCTCATCAAAAGAACGAGTGGTTGAAATACATAATAAAATGTTAGAGCATGACTTTATAAAAATAATGTATCAATTCTTTAAGGATGCAGATACACCATTTATGATTCTAAGACCTGCTACATTATCAGAATGTAAGTTTGTAGATCCAACATATAACCCCGTAGGTATTACACTACCAGCACCACAAGTTATTTTATTTAAAGATATAATACGTATTGGTTTCCCACCACATTTTTCTAGAAGGAGCGAAACTACATCTTGTTATGACTTAACTAATGAAGGAAATATTAATAATAATAAGTGTGTTGTATGTGGAATTCCTGCATATTATAATGAGAACTTTTGTTCCATATCCCATATAAAACTTCATGATTGGATACAAAAAAGATTGCCAGAATTTAAAGAAAAGGGCTATAATATCACTAACTATAAATCACCACTAGATGACTAACGTAATTACTAAGCAATTTCTTTGATTTTTTTGTTCTAACATTAGTTGAATAGCACATAAGAGCCCATAACTACAATGTTAAAGTGAGATTGCATATGCTTTTATGACATTTAAAATCATAAAAACTTACATCTAAAAACTTACAATGGAATCCTACACAAAATATATTTATTGCATCTTCATCTCCAGTTTCTAAGCTTTCATTTGACACTTGAAGCATTAAAATCCGTCAAAAATTAACTTTAAAAAGTTGATGAGAAAGAATGTATAATAAAATAGCATTTACTGGAATAGGTGATCTGTCACTGATTCATTTTGAACGATTCCAGTACCAGCACAGGACCTTCCAATCCAATTCTCTTTCCTTCTCCTCACATCAACATACATATATACACATCAGCCTCTTCCTTCAACACAACTTCGAGCTAGCAGTCGAGATGGCGCTGTCAATGACGTAGTCTCCTTCGGGGAGAATACATCATACATGACGTCATTGAATCCGTGACGAAGTATCTCTCGAGTGTCTTTCTTTCTTTCCTTCCCATCAACACTCAGCAATACCAGAATATCAGAACTAAATGCTAAGTTGCAAGACAAAAAAGAAAAAAGTCAGGGTAGCCAACTCAATATTTTTTTTCGGAATGTTCCAGGATTTTAATTTTTCAAGATATCGCTTTAAAACATATCGGGATGAATTCACCCCATTACTAATAAATATGATAATTGTTAAAAATGAGATGGCAACACTGATTAGTTACACCCCCAAATAACGTTATTATTTAATACCTCGGCCCCTAATTAACCGATTTCGAAAATTCAAACGGTAAATGAATAGTAATAACATAACCAATTTTTAAAAATGTATAGACGGTTGCATAACCCAAACGATACTTTTCCATTTTTCAATATCTCCACAAAATTTCAACAAATCGAAAAAATAAAAATACTATCATAAGTCAAATAAAATTTTAAGACTTTTTTAAAGAATAACATTTTCCCGAAAACTCAAAAATAAACCCGTAAAAAATTCCCGAAATTTTGAACTTGCTATAAAATCGTCAAATATTAACCGATTTTCAAAATTCAAACGACATTCAATAGAGAAATAAATTGCCTATCTATTGAATGTTTTATAAATTGCATAACTCTAAGGATATAATTACAAAAAGCTCAAATAAATCCCTTATTTATATATGTATCTTTAAAATTCAAATGACATTATGTTCTATATACCCAAAGGTCTTAGTTTTTTATAGTCTGATACTATAAAAACACTTATACACTTAAAATTACAAGTTCGGATATTGATAATGAACACTTATACACTTAAAATTACAAGTTTTATTTTTTGAATTCATTTCTAAAGTAAAACTGATGTATTTTATAACCATTATCTAAATCTTTCAAACCTTCATACTTAACAAACAGCTTACTCTTTTTCAAAACTTTCAACACTTGCTCAGTTTCGTCATTATATCTTTGTGGTAATAACGTCTTATATTTTTCATCTAAATGTACTAAAACTCTTTGACCATAACGCTGTGTTTGAATCAATTTCCATAATGTTATCTCGTACGCTTTACCTTTTTCTAACTCATCTATGCGAAGGAATCTCAATGCTTTAACATCATTTTTTTTATTCAAATAATTAGCCATAGTTTATTTATTTGGAAAATGTTCGTTTTATGAGAAATTCATAAAAACGATTCTCATTTACATATAGAAAATTTACATAAAATTTACATACAGAACTCAACAGTTGGATAATTATCTTTTAAACCAGTGTATTTGATTTTTATTCCATCTTTAACGATCTCATCAATCATTTTATCTGTTAAGTGTTTTGTAAATCTAGGTGGAAGAAATACCTTAAACTCTTCACATTCAACTAAAATGCTCTTTCCAAACTTAGTTTTAATCTTTTCCATTTTCACAATCTTATATTCTGTATTTAATTCTAATTCTCTTAATCCAATAACTTGTTTTTGTTCAAGACTTCCAAGTTTATTTAAAAGCTCAATATGACTTGACATCGTATTTATTATATAGAAAATCAATGAACACTCTTCACCAAAAAATATTTAATCATTTTTTATCAATTTAGTTTATGGAAAAACTTTAATACATTTAACTATCTAAAACTCTTCTACTACTTTCTCATTCTTAGGGTCATATGTAAAGTTCTTTTGTCCAATTAAAATCGCATAACATATAGTATTAGCAGATACAGCTTCTGCAAAGTCTACTACAATCTTTATGTTTGTTCTTTCATTTACCGATACATTCTTCCTCTTACTACAATTAATCACATACATTGGTCTGTTATCTATAAACTCTTTAGGATCATAGTACATTTCGATATTGCCACATGTTATTCTCTTAAATGCAGTATAATCTTCGTACATCTTAAAATAATCCTTGTTAGCAATATCTAAGTTTCTTGATTCTTTTGGAAATACCTCATTTCTCCCATTCTTAAGATAGATATTCTTTACCTTACAATGATCAAACTTACTTGCATCTGCTGTTTGTTTGCCACTTCTATCAGTTTGGAACATTACAACTACGAAATCAGGCATATCAAATTGTCTAGAATTAAACTGAGTTGTAACATCAAACTCCAAGAAAGAACCTACAACAGTCTTTTGAACACATTGATAAATATGGAATGAAAACATGATTTTAGGTTCTTTAAGAATATTCAACTTTAACTTGTTTTCATAATTAGATTCGTATTCAACAATAGGCATTCTTATCTCCATACTTTTTATTGTTATTTTTCCATCATGAGGAGCTGCTGCACCTGCTCCTGATCCAGTCCATTTATACAAGACATCGTTATTGTTGTTAGCTCTTGTAAATGTTATTCTCAATCCACCTTTCCACATAACCTCTTTATAATCACTTAAGAAGCCTGGAATTAATCTTAATGGGTACAAAACACTAAAGTCCTTTCTTAGACCATGTTTATCATCTGCTTCAAATCCTGCTTGTTTTAGATATTCAACTTCTGGTTTGGAAATCTTTAATGTTCCGATAGCTGTAGATGTTATTCCTGGTAGCTCAATCTTATCTATAACAACACCATGCTTTCTAACCTCAATTTGAGAAAAGAAGAATGGTAAGAAGTTATCTACAAGTTTTATAGTATCATTTGCACCAAATGTTCCTCCAACTGATGCACCAACAACTTCAAAAGTCATATGACAATCTGCTTTGTGTGGATGTATAAAACCATCCCCCACATCGAAATCAAACTCAATATCTTTGTTAGCTTCATTCAAATTATTAAATGTTCTTGTGTTAGCTTTAAAGCTTTGTAACTCATAACTCTCAACACTATCCATTTATTATAAAGAAAATCTTGAAACAACGCTTTTATGGGATATACCCATAAAAGAATCATACATAATAACAATTAAAAACTTATAATCCCCATCCTAACTTAACCTTAGCATTCATAGCAGTACCAACCCCAAAAGCAGCTAATCGTTCACCAATTGACGCATCACTACTAAATGCTCTTTTCCATGCTTTAGTTTCTAGTTCCTTATCTGCAATATGTCTTGACTCTGTATCTTTATTGTCTCTGTAGTATATATCGTGTTCTTTACAAGCGTCATCTAATGGATTAATACCTTCATCACCTCTTTCTAACCTTTCTTGAAACTTCGTAAAAGGCCCGCAAAATCTGAAGCCTGGTATATGTAACTCTGGTATTCCCTTCATGTTTAAAATCTTATTCATTAGTCCTTTTCCAAGCTTCTCATCATTCCAGAATCGTGGTGGTAATGTATTTAAGATCTTAATCAAATAACCTATACCTTTTGGATCATTAGGAATAAATTGTGAAAGCTTATTATTAATCATACTCACTATACCTACTTTCTCATTATAAAAGTTATTATTACCAGCCTTTTCTTCTCCATCTATAACTATTAACCGATCAATTAACTTTCTCACATCATCCATCCATATATATTCTTTAGGTATCTCTGTATATTGTTTAATTCCTTCACCAGTCCTTTTAGGAGTTGGAGGTAAAGATGGTTTAATATAATTATCCCAAATAGGCTTGATAATATTAATGTACTTAGAACCTCTACTAGATGCTACTTTTTTATCTCGATTATATTTTTGGAAGGCAGCATCTGATTCTATTATTATTTCCTTGTACTGTTCAAAATCATCATCGTCATAGTCTTCAATGGTTTTATTAGTATTCATCGTTAACAATTCCCATAGACCTTCTGTTCCTTTATAAGTTTTACCATTAATTATCAAATCATCACCATTCACTTTAACTTCAGAATTTCCTATCTTATTTATTATTTTTCCATCTTCTTCTACAGTTCTTATTCCAAATACACTATCATTTCTTTTACTATAATATTTCGTTGCAATCTTACTAAATGATTGTGCTGTTGTTAAAGGCTCTACTCCTTCCACTTTGTCTTTAATTTGTTTTCTCATTTGTTTTATTTCTCCCGTTATAGGTGTATCACTACTATTTGGAGAACTATCATAAGTTATCTTTTTAGGTGTTTCTAGTAGACTAGGATCTATTGAAGCCGTCTTATGTACAACTGGAACAAGTTCAGTTATTAGATTTTTATTTTGTTCTGCTACTTCTTTGATCTCACTTCCCAAGTTTTGAATAGCATCAATTACAGGTTGTTCTTGTGTTTTAAATTTATCATATATACCTGCTCTTTCTTTCTTCCAAGATTTGAAGCCCTTTATCAAGAACTCCTTTAACTTTATATTCTTATTAATATCTTTCTCATCCATTTATTATATAGCAAACGAACAAACGTCAATGAACGTCAAAGAACATAAATAAACGTCAATAAACGTCAAAGAACATAAATAAACGTCAATAAACATCAAACGTTTAAGAAGTGTTTTATCTTGTTCCTATACTTACCATTGTTTACCTTCCTTGTCATATCAATTACTATAAAACCATAATCTTCTTGCCAACATTTTGAACATATCTCTTTAAATTTATCATAAGACATATCTCCTCCAACAAACTCATTATACACATGTTTCAGATTAGTATCATCTTGTCTGAATATGCATAGGAAGTTAACGTTATCTCTTATAAGCTTTTTAGGTACTTTTGAATATGTTTGTGCAAGATAGAAACAGTCTAAATGTCTATGTCTACCTCTTGTAAAGTAATTTCTAACAGTATCTTGATTCTCCAAAATGTAATCGTCAAACACAACAACAGAGTATTTTTCACATTCATCAATAGGTACAATAGAATCATTACCGCTTAAGAACGTTGCTATTTGCTTATTAAACTTTAGTTCTGCTTTTTCAAATCGATCTTTTAACTGCTCATACTTTGGCTGATTCATGCTTTTAGAATATATGTAGAAGTAATTATTGTTTAACCAACCTGGCTGTTATAGAAAATTAAATAGCAAAAACGTTTTACCACTCCCAGATGAACCTACGATAAGACAACGAATATCATCAGGTATAAGCTCTCCATTTCTTTTCTTAGCTGTTGTTTCTTCTATCATCTCTTTTACATCCCAATTAATAGTTTTCTTACTCATTTATTATAGAGAAAATCGACTCTTTTATGATCTTATATCTTTAAGTTGTTCTCTGATCTTAAGCAACGTATCTTTTATATATTCGCTATCCATTTCACCATTTAGTGTTATTATCATCTCTAACTGTTCTTTAAATGAGTTAATACAAGTGACAATGGTTTTATATTCATCTTTTCTTTTGCTTATGTTTAACTTAGAAGACAAACCTGTTATTATAGCACTTCCAGTTGCAAGAGACGTTGTTAATATCGAGTAAATTGTTACAGGTATAAAAATATTAATAAACCCAGTTGTTGCAGAAAGTATAACTGACAAGGTGATCAAAGTGTAGCATGCATACTTAACAATTCGTAGTTTTCTCTTTTTCTTCTTTAAACTGTATTCTAACTTTTGAATGACATCTTCAATTAACTTGATTACTTTCTCTCTTGGAATATCTCTAGGTAAATCAAACTCATTCATTTATTATATAATAAATGGCTAAGGTATTTAAGTTAACGAGTGATACTTCTGTTTTAAAGAAGAAACTCCATTACGAATTAGACAACAGTAGCAACTATTTAAGTATAGGACTAGTTGGGTTTTACAGTACATATCTAACTCCAAACATAACAACAGAAAAAAACAGTTTCTCATATGGTGATAGACAAGTTTTTATACCAGAAGGTCAATATAATTTAAAATCACTTAATGAATATTTAAAATCTCAATCCATCAACATAACATTATCAGAAGATCATTTAAGAAATAGAGTTAAAATTGAAACTGATAGTAATGATGTTACAATTGGGAGTATAGGTACTGTCCTCGGGTTTAATGTTTTTGAAGTTTTAGAAAAGAACAAAACACATATTGGAAGTAAGTTGCCAAAGTTTCATCCGTTTGATACTATAAATGTTCACTGTAATATAGCAGATGGCATGTTTGTTAAAGATACAGAATATACACATAGGGAAACAGGAATTTTAGCATCATTCAAAACAGATGCTGAGTTCAAACATAGTATTATTTACGAGCCTACTTATCCATTATTTTTCCCTATATCCAAAGACAAGGTTGACAATTTTGAGATAAGGATAACAGATGAGAATGATTCCTTAATTGATTTTGGTGGAGCAACAACAACTGTATTTTTACAAACTAAGATTTTCTCTTAAATAAATAGGAAGATGTGTTCTATTAAAGGTTGTATGTTTAGTGTTCCTTATAACGAACTAAAGGATCTAAATATTGATCATGTATTAACAAAGAAACAACTTAACGATAAATCTAAGAAAATTAAAGAAGGTAAAGGAATGGATTTAACTTTAACTACTGCACAAATGAAAAAGATTAAAAAAGAGCATATGGGTGGTTTTATCTTTACAATTCCAGCCATTTTAGCAGCTTTAGGAGCAGTTGGCTCATTAGCAGGTGGTGCAGCAGCGATTACTAAAACTGTACTGGATGCTAAGAAGAATAAACAAGAACTTGAAGAACAAAAAAGACACAATATGGTTATGGAAGAAAAGCAGGGAGCATGTAAACCAAAGAAGTCAAAAAACTAAAACCATTGACCAACTTCGATATAGAGAGGTTGGTTAAAGAATTAAAGATAAAACGATTTAGAGGCGTATTTATGAGTGATGAACTTCCACAAAAACCCCATGTACATGAGTGTGGTGTAGTTAACTTCGATAAATCAGAAAACATTGGTACTCATTGGATGTGCTATTGGAAAGATAACAGCATAAAGTACGTGTTCGATTCTTATGGTGGTGTTCCTCCTAAGCAGTTAGTACAATATCTTGGTACCGAAAACTTATTTTACAATGATGAACGAATACAAGACTTTAATTCAGTTATATGTGGTCATCTTTGTGTTAAGGTTTTAAATCTTCTAAATCAAGGGTATTCTTTTAGTGATGTTATGTATATGATTAAAAATGATTAAATATTATTAAGTTTAAGTACTTTTATGGTTTATATCCATAAAAGTTTTGTTTTAAGATAAATATGGAAGCTATACACAATAGATTTTTAGATTATTTTGAGAAGCATGAGGATGAACTAAATGCACTAGATAGATATAATTTTTATCAGTATTTTAAGTACGTTAGCGAGATAGACTTAAAAGATAAAAACAATGTATATGATGTTATTGATTTTTGGAGAATGTTAATACCTAAATTTTTGTACACAGAGGAAGAGTTGGTAAAGTTACGTCCAATAATTACCTTAAAGGATTTGTTGTCAAATTATAGTTCTAGACCATTAAAATGCAGTAATTGTGGTTGTAAGTCATTAACAAAAGGTAGGGGTACATATATTTGTGATAATTGTTCTGTAGCGAATGGTTTTGTTTACAGTACTTGTGAAGGAATGAGAGCTTGCGTAAGAAAACCATGGTATGATACTATAAAAAAGATTTAAGTTGCAGTTATCTCGTTTACAAGCTTTACAGTATAGAATTATTCCTGAAGAGGTGTTCAAGGTGTTAAATGATGAATTTAGAGATATATCAAAACATTTAATATCAACAAAAGATGTTCTAGAAGTACTAAAGAAAAACAAATACACAAAATATTATGATGATGTCTATTTAATACACCATCACCTTACCGATCAAAAACCATTAAACTTACGACATATGGAAGAAACACTTATAGACGAATTCGAAAACTTATACAAAAACTTTAAAGAACTGTATCCGAAAAGAGTATTGTTTATTAACTTAAAATGTGTATTGTACTATGTGTTGAAAAAGCACGATGTTCATGTTGATATTGATTTTAAACATTCATCTAAACAAATAGAGATGTTAAAGAAATGTTTTGAAAAATTAGGATGGACATTTTCTGTATAATAAATGAGTATGGATATATTTGGTAATGTTAAAGATAGAAAAGATAATGTTGATATTAGTGAAGAAAAATTAAAGTTGTTGGAGAATTTAAATGATGTTGTTAGCGTAAGTCAACTTAGGTCAATAGAAACCCAATTAGAGAACGATAGAAAACGATTTGAAGATGCATTAGAAACGTTACAAGACACATACATAAAGAAGATAGATTTTCAAAAGGTTAGAATGGATACTACTAAATTGATTATGCAGAAAGAAACCATACCTCTATTATGTCGATTGAGAACTCAGAATGTTAAAGACTCAATCTTTAGAATATTCAATCATTCTAATGGTTACAAATTTCTCTATAATGGAAAAATAATGCACATGGAATTAAGTTTGGATAAATACTTTCTAGATATATTTTTAAACAGCACTTTAGTTGAAACTTTTCCTTTAGACGTTAAGAAGGGTGATATAATTACGTTTCAAGCAGATAAGAATTCAGCTATCTAAGAAGGACAATTATTGTTTGTTGTAATGTACATAGAAAGAGAACTTTAATGATTTTCTATACAATAAATAATGATGATGTATTGTGTTAAGTGTAAGAAATTCACAGATACGGAGAAAGATACCATTAGAATAGAACAAACAAAGAATGGAAGATATCTAAAGAAAGGTATTTGTTCTGTATGTGGTGTTACTAAAACTCAATTCGTTAAAAAGCTCGATTGACTAGAAGAAGGTAAAGGTGTTAGAGAAGACATTATAGAAGAAATTCACAAACCATCTAGAAAAAACTTTGACAGATTAAGTGTAGTTATAAAAGGTATCGATGATCTTTGGCAAGCAGATCTTGTTGAAATGGATAGTGGAGTATTAAAAGGTGTTTCCAAATTAAATAAAGGTTATAAGTATCTACTAACGATTATAGATGCGTTCTCTAAATATGCGTTTGCTGTTCCTGTTAAAGATAAGAGTGGTAAGAATGTTACAGAAGCATTCGAATCCATATTAAAAACGAGAAAACCTAGTAACTTACAAACTGATCAAGGTAAAGAGTTTTATAATAAAGAATTTAAGAAGTTAATGGATGAAAATAAGATTAATCATTACTCAACCTATAGTGGTAAGAAAGCTTCTGTTGTTGAAAGATTCAATAGAACACTTAAACAAAACATGTGGAAAAGGTTCACAACACAAGGAAATTATAAATGGATAGAGATATTACCAACATTGGTTAGTGAGTATAATAATAGAGTACATAGAACAATGTTTAAAACCTATAGAAGTTAATAAGAAGAATGAGCAAACAATATTGGAGAAAGTGTATCAAAAAGAATATAAGCATGTTAAGCCCAAATACAAGTTAGGTGATCATGTTCGTATAAGTAAATCGAAAGGGTTATTTGAGAAAGGATATACACCTAATTGGTCAACAGAAGTATTTGTTATTAGTGAAGTTATTCCATCTAATCCACCTACATATAGAATTAAAGATTTAAAAGAAGACGATGTACAAGGTAGATTTTACGAACCAGAACTATTAAAGACGAAACAAGAAAGATGAATACTTGCTGGAGAAAGTGTTAAGAAAGAAAGGTGATAAAGTATATGTTAAATGGTTAGGGTTTGATGATTCGCACAATAGCTGGATAGATAAAAGTAATGTTTTAGTGTAAATATAAATGTTGTCTTTTATGGTTATGATTCCATAAAAGATAATTAAGTTAAAACTTTATCGATAGCTAAAATCATGGTGATAAGAATCTATTTGTATGGGCAAAAAAATAAAAAATAAAGATTTTCTATATAATAAATATAAGTACTATGGATAGTTCTCTTAGTTTAAACGATATTTGCTATGAACAGATTAAAGATGATTACTGGTATGGTCTGATGGTGATTTCAAGTTGATTATAGACAAATCAACAGGATATTTCAACGCTACTAAGTTGTGTCAAGAGGGAGGAAAGAAATTTTATAAATGGTTAGAAAATAAACAATCTAAAGAGTTAATTTCTTATATAAAGTCATCGCAACGAATTCGTAGGGATGATTTTAAGATTGTTAAAGGTGGACAATTAGGTATTATACGAGGAACATATGTTCCGAAAGAGTTAATACTTGATATAGCAAGATGGGTTTCACCAGATTTTTATATTAAATGTAATGAAATTATTATTAATTACTTCACTCAGGAATTTAGACAGTATCAGCAAGACAATGAAGAGTTGCAAAAAAGAGTAGAAGAAATAGATCAAACAATGGAGAGATTAAGAATTCAAAACGAGAGCTTAAAAGAAATTGCGGCACCATATACAGATGATGTTTCAAAAGATAATTGTCTAATAATATATATGAAAAACAAACCTAATGATCCTTTCCCTTATTATGCTATCAGATGTCAAAAGAGAAGCCTATATAAGCCTCTTAATGAAGCAGAAGAAAAATACCCGAATCATGTAATAATATATGAAAAGTTTAGAGATCCTAACAGTATTAAGCTATTCAATCTAATGCAGCAAGAACTAGATATTCGTAAAGGTAAGGGTAATGAGTTTTGGACGCCACTATCAGAAGAAGAATTGATTAAAGAAATTGATTGTTTATATGATAGGTTATTATCTGATAATTAAGGTTAATATTAAATAATTAAAATTACAACTTTTATGATATAATAATCATAAAAGATAATTAAGGTTAATATTAGATAATTAAAGTTATAAGTTTTATGATATAATAGTCATAAAAGATAATTAAGGTTACGACTTTTATGATATAATAATCATAAAAGTTAATTAGTTAAACATTAAACAAACCATCTGTTGTAACATCGAATGCTAAATTCAATATACTACCTAAATCAGGATTATTATGATATTTTCTTATTATAACTCTCCAATCTACATAATGTCTAAATAAATATATAAACTCTACAGAGAGGTGTTGAAAAATTGAAATGTTATGCCAATGAACTCTGTCTTTGAACTCTGCAATAAATCCTTCTGTTAAATCTTGAAACAATGAAATTATTTCCCAATCTACTTTATCAGCGTAATCTCTTATAAGGTTTTCTGATAATTGTTGAGTTCCAGATAAGCGTCCCCAAGAAACTTTATCTGCATGTTCTCGTATAAAGGGTTCAGAGAGTTTGTTTCTATAAGATATAGCATCAAAATCAACTTTATCTATAAACTCACTAATAAATTCTTCCGATACGTTTTGATTATACGATACTTCTCCCCAATCAACTCTATCTGCAAATTCTCTTATAAAGTTTTCTGATAAGTCTTGGCTTGCTGAAATAATCTCCCAATCAACTTTATCTGCAAATTCTCTTATAAACTCTTCCGATAACTTTTTCCATAAACATATTTCAATCAAATTAACTTTCTCCTGATATTTGCGTATGAAGTCTTCTGTAATGTGATCATAGTTATATTCCTCCTCATAATCATCATAACCTATAGATAACCATTGTTCATCAGTCAGTGAATCTAATATCTCATCAGACAAGTCCATAACGTTTGTATAGAGAATGTTTTGTATAAGAAATGAGTTGTTTTCTTTATTGGCTTTCTTGAACAAATGATCTAACATACCTATTGAGGTGCTAAAGTTTATTTTGTCTTCATCATTATAACCACCAATATCTAAATATTTACATACACAATCAAATATAGGTTTGTAAGATAATATTTCCTTAGCACTAGTCATGTTTGTTTTTATTCTTAGATTTTTAAAATTTATTTCATTTTTGTTGGTTTTCTATATAACAAATATGGAGAAAGAATTTGATTTATTACATGATAGACTTAAACTAATTCATCATGATCTTAAACTCTTAGCAGCACTACTAGAGAAGCAAATACTGTTAAAGGAAAAAGAATTATTAATAACACAGCAAAAAACATCTGATTTGAGTAGTGATGATGAATATAAATATGGCAGTGATGATTATTATGATGATGATGAGTAAGTTTATAAAATGATTTAATTTTTAATATGTGTATATGTAACTTTGATGGGATATTCTCATCAAAGTTCTAGACTAACACAGTTTGAACATATGTAGGCACATGCAGATGTTTGAACGATGTGTTAAAAAATGGACGAAAATGAAGTAAAAAATTTTGGTGTAGGTAAAAATTGAAGAGTATAAAGATTTTCTATATATTAAATAAGATGAGTAATTATAATAGATTTACTGTAGTAGAGTTAAGACGACAATGTAAAGAAAAGGGAATCAAAAAATATTCCCGATTAAGAAAAGCAGAACTAATAAACCTTCTTAAACAACATGACGATGAACAAAGCAGAAGGCAGATTAGAGATATATTCCCCTTTAAACAAGAAGTAATTGAAGAACCGAAGCCAGCACGTATACCCATCAAAGTAGAATTAGAAGAAACAGCATTCAAGAAGCGCTTACAAACCGTTAAAGTTGAAAACACAGTAGGATATAAAGACCCAATAAAATTTTTAGATACAAGTGGAAGAGTTGCTATTAACAAAATCAAAGAGGAATTAAAATTTCATCCAGTTAAAGTAAACCTTGTTCTCATTTGTGATTATATAAAAGATAAAGAAATACAAAAACGCAATTTCAAAACATCAAACGAGAGAATATTAGAATCAACTGACTTAAGTGAATATATATCTTATGCCAAACAAAAACTTCGTAGAGAAATGGAAGAATTTCAAGGCCGAGGATCAGGATGGACGTTACATCAAATTAAACACCTAGAAATCAGATTAAATAAGTATGTACCATTAAGAGCTTCTTCCTATATTGAACTTCCTAAACCAATTAAAGATAAGAAAGCAGTGATTAATGTTAAAAATAAAGACAATAAATGTTTCTTATATTCTATTGCAAGTTACTTAAAACCTGTTGAAATACATCCTGAAAGACCTTCACACTATAAACAGCTTGTTAATGAGTTGCAAAAGAAGTATTGTGATAACATTGAATTTCCTGTACAATTAAAAAATATTCCAAAATTTGAAAGAAGAAGTAATATTTCTATCAATGCTTACAGCTATGACAAAAACTATAATGTATATCCACTTCAAATCACAAAAAATAAGCAGGAAACTCATATCAATTTATTATATGTAAAAGATGAAAAAAACAGTCATTTTTGTTGGATAAAAGACTTATCACGATTAATAAGAAGTCAAGTGACAAAACATGAGGAAAAACTATACTTCTGCGACAGATGTTTAACAAGACACTTTCGAAATGAGAAGCAGTTGCAAAACCATGAATTAGATTGTAAAGAGCATGAGGCTGTTAGAATAGAACTTCCAAAACCATACGACAATCAAATAAAGTTTCAAAACTATAATCGATCATTAAGAGTTCCATTTACGATAATTGCTGACTTTGAATGTATCTTATGTAAGTTAAAAATAGAGCATAATTGTAGTAAAACAGTAAAATATCAAAAGCATAAACCAATGAGTTTTTGTTACTATGTCAAATATTCAAATGGAGACTACAAAGCCCCTGTTAGTTATATAGGTCCAGATGCTGCGAAAGTATTTATTGAAATGTTACAAAAAGAAGCAATAGAAATTATGGAAATATATAAAAGGGTAGTTGATATGATCCCGCTTAGTGAGGAGGAAATAGAAGTTTATAACAGTTCGGATACTTGTCATATATGTGAAAAAAACTTGAATGACTTACCACCAGCTGTTGAGAAAAAAATAAATATACTGAAGAAGAAAATACAGTTCTACAAGGATAAAGATGATATGAGTGAAAAAATAGAAGAATGGAAGCATGACTTAAAAAAGTGTTTGTATAAGATAAATAAAAATAAAGCAAAAGTAAGAGATCATGAACATTTAACTGGAAAGTTTAGAGGTGCAGCTCACAGTTATTGCAATTTAAACTATAAAAATCCCAACTTTGTTCCTGTATTTCTTCACAACTTAACTGGCTATGATACACATTTGTTTATTAAGGAGTTAGCTTATGATACACAGAAAATTAAACTGATTGCAAACAATGAAGAAAGGTACATAACATATGAAAAATATGTAAAAGCAGGACCAAAAAAAGATGGAATAAATTTAAGATTTGTTGATTCATTTAGATTTATGTCAAAGAGTTTAGCAGAGTTAACAAAGAATTTAAAGCCAGAACAATTTCGAGAAACATTAAAATTTTTCCCGATTGATAAACTTGATCTAGTTAATACTAAAGGTGATTATCCATTTGATTATGTTGATTCATTTGAAAAATTGAAAGAACCTGCTCCATTATCTCCAGACAAATTTACAAACAGATTAACAGGAGAAAAAATGAGTCCTGAACGTCATAAGCTTCATGTACGAGTTTGTAAAGAATTCAATCTAGAGTTATTGGAGGACTTAACTGAACATTATAACAAAACAGATGTCCTTCAATTAACAGATATATTTGAAAACTTTAGAGATGTGTGTTTAAAGGCATATGGATTAGATCCTGCTTGGTATTATACAGCACCAGGTCTATCGTGGGATGCAATGTTAAAGATGACTAAAATTAACTTAGAAATGTTGACTGATTATGATAAAATACTAATGTTAGAAAAGGGTATACGAGGAGGAATCTCACAATGCAGTAAAAGATATGTAAAAGCTAACAACAAATATATGCAAGATTATAATAAAGATGAGTGTTCAACATACCTAGCATATCTAGACGCAAACAACTTATATGGATGGGCTATGAGTCAATACATGCCTTATAAAGATTTTAAGTGGGTTAAACCTTACATAGATATAATGAACATTCCGGATGACTCAGAAACTGGTTACATATTAGAAGTAGATTTAGAATATCCAAAGCATTTACATAACAAGCATTCTGATTTACCATTAGCTCCAGAGAACATGTGTCCACCCGGCTCAAAACAATCGAAATTATTAACAACGCTTTACAATAAGGAAAGATATGTAATTCACTATAGAAACTTAAAACTTTATATGTCACTTGGAATGAGATTGAAGAAAGTGCATAGGGTATTAGAGTTTAAACAATCAAACTGGCTAAAGAAATACATTGATTTAAATACAGAGATGAGGACGCAAGCTAAAAACAAGTTTGAAGAAGATTTTTATAAGCTCATGAATAACTCGGTATTTGGAAAGACTATGGAAAATATTCGAAAAAGACAGCCCATACAATTAGAATTTGATCCTAAGAGGGTAGAAGCATTAATTGCTAAACCTAACTTTGATTACAGAACAATATTTAGTGAGAACTTGTGTGCTATACATATGAAAAAAGAGCGATTAACATTTAATAAGCCAATATATGTTGGTATGAGTGTGTTAGAACTATCGAAGCTATTAATGTATGATTTTCACTATAACACGATGAAGCCGAAATATGGAAACAATATAGATTTATGTTATATGGATACTGATAGCTTTATATATGAGATTGAGACTGAAGACTTTTACAAAGATATAGCAGAAATAGTTGACCAGTTTGACACGAGTGAATACAAGGAAAATAATATATATGGACTACCACTAATAAACAAAAAAGTAATAGGTAAGATGAAAGATGAGAATAAAGGTAAGCTAATGACAGAGTTTATTGGATTGAGATCAAAGATGTATGCTTATAGAGTAGAAAATAAAGAAGAGAAAAAAGCTAAAGGAATAACTAAATGTGTAGTTGCCAAGGAGTTGCAGTTTGATGATTATAAAGAAAGTTTATTTAAAAATGTTAAAACGTATAAAGACATAAACCTCATTAGAAGTTATAAGCACGATATATATAGTATAACCGTTCATAAGCTAGCATTAGATTCATCAGATGATAAAAGATATATATTAAGAGATGGTGTAAATACATTAGCTTGGGGTCATTATGGGATAGAAGAGGAGTAGATGCAGTTTTAGTTATAAGTTTTAGATGTTAAGTTAGTTATAAGTTTTAGATGTAAGTTTTTATGATTTTAAATGTCATAAAAGCATATTCAATCTCACTTTGGGGTATCCTTCTGTGTTAAAGTCAGGGGTGGCTTCATAATTTTTTTGGTAGTTAGGGGGTGGAGGGGGAAAGTGTCCTAGAACCTACATGTTTCCTCTACTGACCATGATAATTTATTTGAAATTCACCGTAATTTTGCCCATTACAAACACTTTACCATTTTATATCGTAAAGGTCAGATCGATCATTATTGTATCAGAGCGGTGCTTGAGGGATTCGCAGTAGAAATTCAAACTCCGATTAGTTAGAATTTAACAACTGGTTTTATTACAAGTATAAACTCTTTAGTCGGTAGAAAAGATGCCGTGGATCATGTGTGAGAGTAGATGACGGTGTGTTTGGGTGGGTCAGTGGTTCATGGCGGGTGGTGGGTCGGAGTGGGTCATGGTAGGTAGAGAGTCAGAGTGGGCCTAATTGTGTGATGAATCATGGGTTAGACTGGGCTACGGTGGGTGGTGGTTCAAGTTTTGATTGACCCACACCATCTCTGATCAAATCTGTAAAACTTACCAAACAAAGAGCAATATTAATTTACAAAATGCTCTACATCTTAGCTATTCATGACAACTATTGCTTGATCCGAAAAACTCTAGTTTATCCACAAACCATCATTTGTCATATTTTACCGAAATAAGTTTTGACTTATCTGTCAACATGATACTTTAAATGTTGTTAATACGCAAAGTTGATTGATCTCATCACTTATTGACTTATTTTCTTATGATCATCACAATCTTTAGGGTACTTCCCGTAGATATACAAAGGTGAAATGTAGTATCCAGACTTGGTGTAGCGTGAAAGTAAACAAATGAAAAGCAACAGAATAATATTTCTCTCCCCCAAACCACCTAAAGTAGAGTGTGTTGATTATTCAACAAAGAGAGTTCAAATCCAATCAGAAAATTCATAAAATATATAATATGTAGCCAAGTCTCGACTTTGCAATAATAATAATAATAATAATAATAATAATAATAATAATAATAATAATAATAATAATAATAATAATAATAATAATAGTAATATTAAAGGAACAACAGAATTTCAAATTAAATTATTAAAACAATGCCTTCCAATTAAGAAAAAATGATTACCACGACGCAGGGCCGTAACGTGTGGGGGCAGGGAAGGCACTGCACCCCAGGGAAGCTCCCCGCAGTTGGAGGGGTTCCCATTTTAAGACAAAATTGTTTTACTCCATATACGATACGAAAATGAAATTATAAATGTAGCATCAAACTGGTTCACTACATTACATAAACAGAACAGCACACAAAAGGTATATAAAACTATAATGAGTCGTGGGCCCATTTGAGTAAAAAATGTCTAGTATTAGATGCAGATTAGTCAATATTGTCCACTTAATTAATTTGTCGTGTATGTAACGGGCCAAAAGGCGTAACTAACGACCCCGCAGACCTTGCTGTGCGGGAGGGCCTACAGGCTCCGGAGGCCCATAAATAGTAAGAGAAGGGTGGAAAGAGGGGGCCCAAGAATTAGAAAAATGACTTTTTTATGTTGCGCAAATACGCGTATTAATGCTTGTCCCCTCACCAGAAAAAAATCTAAGTTACGGCGCTGCCACGACGGGATTCGAACTCGTGTCTCCGCCATTCGCGTTTCATAATTTGCCAATATACCACAATTTTTTTTTATATAAGCAAGTCTAACCCAACTTTTTTGCAACCTGTAAAGAACGAAGGACTATTAAATAAGAGATTTTAAGTAAAAATAATATGCTTGAAAAAAGAAATGTTTGGAAAGAATTAAGTAATTGTATACTATCTTGTTATACAGAACAATGTCTGGCCCCAGATATGTTCCGATGGCACATATAGCATTTCTGCTCATCCGTGGCCTACTTCTAAACAATTAAACTCATTATTTTATGTTTCCATGAAAAATTCTATTTCCGCAAATATATATATATATATATATATCGGGTGTTGCAAAATAAGTGTTACAACTCTTGGGAGGTGACTCCTGCCACTGAGACAAGAGAAAAAGTTCTCTTCAACTTTCTGCTATCGGGCATAGTTTCAGATCTACAAGGTGCCGAAAGCGTGGAAAAATGACTTTCGGACGCCAATAGTTCGGAAACTATCCAACATAAAGAGAGCGGGTAAAAGATTCACTGAAGAAATCATACCTGCTCTATTGAATTTTGTATGTTTCACAATCCTACCGTGCACGCGCAAGGGATTCTCCAAATGAACGTAGGGAGTCCCGGATAATCTACTAAATGAAACTTGGTCTAAATGGATATGAATTGATATGCTTTCTAGCAGGTAACAATAATTTGCTTGTATTAAGTCGATATCTGGAACAAATACAAAATGGCGGACACCTTCATGCTCGTTGTGTGTGGTTGCATAATCGCCAGGTACAGTTGCTGACCAACAGTGACGTTCTGAGTATTAAGTGTAGCGAATTTATACTCAAATGCTCTAGAAAGACTTCTGGAGTGTCGGTAGAACATAACAGATGAAGCAGGGTGATTCACATGTGTGGAAACACTTAACGAAAAATGTCCAGAAATGCACTCATACTCAGTAAACGTGAGTTGAAAGCGTCAGAAATGTAAGGATTAGCGTCAAGAACATGAAAGGCATTGCCAATTCACCAATAATATTCCTTAAAAGCGATGCAATATGATGTGCACTGTTGCATACCAACAAGGATGCAACAACTGAGGCCAAGTTCAAATTGTGCAATGGACTCACAAAGAAACTGGGTAAATTAAAGGAATGTCACTAGTGGGATCGCATGATCGATATTGAAATGTTGCCAATGTGTGTGTTGATATCAACATGCAGCTAATAAATAAATATTAACATGTCGCACTACTGCTGGGACACCATCTCACGTGCGAAAACTAGGAAAATAACGTTGTACATTCTGCTATTACATCTGATGCACCTTTTGATAGAACGTAACTAGAACACGATTGTATCAATGTCCCTCTTTGTTTGGGACATTGTCCCACAGTCTACACATATGAAAAGAAATCTCTTAATGCATGGTTCAAATTCTGATAGAGCGTGAAAATAACAATCTTGTATCATGTCCCATGTCTTCTGGGACATATGACGTACTCGAAATATAGGAAAATACCTCCAGAAATTCGTATCTTACACATAGTGCACATGTCAAAACAAAGACGAAAATGAACCGATTTGGCACATTTAACACTACAGCTGGAACACCATACATATGGAAAATAAAATGACATGAGAAATAGGAAGAAACGTCTTAAAACTCTGATTGTTTACAACTGTGCAGTAGGAGTAACAAAATGAAACACACAAGTATGTCGAGAGGCTGTACAAGAACGCTTGCCAAACAAAGTGGGTACTCCTCAAAGAAATGAATACAGAGAAAGTGAGGCTCCTTCGAACCTCAGGGCTAGGGCGGTCGCTTTTGCTCGCGTAGTCGCAGTTTCCAATACTACTGGGAGCCCATGGCCTCAGATTCAAGACCCGAGTAGTTACTTTCCTATTTTTCGCACGTGGGATGATGTTCCAGCAGTAGTGGGACATGTTGACATTTGTTCATTAGCTACATGTTGATATCAACACACACATTGGCCACATTTCAATATCGATCATGCGATCCCACTAGTGACATTCCTTTAGTTTACGCAGTTTCTTAGTGAGTACAATTGCACAATTTGAACTTGGCCTCAGTTGTTGCATCCTTATTGGTATGCAACCGTACACATCATATTGCATCGGTTTGAAGGAATATTATTGGTGAATTTGCAATGACTTTCATGTTCTTGACGCTAATCCTTACATTTCTGACGCTTTCAACTCACGTTTACTGAGTATGAATGCATTTCTGGACATTTTCCGTTAAGTGTTTCCACACATGTGAATCACCCTGCTTCATCTGTTATGTCCTACCGACACTCCAGATGTCTTTCTAGAGAATTTGAGTACAAATTCGCTACACTTAATACTCAGAACGTCACTGTTGGCCAGCATCTGTACCTGGCGATTATGCAACCACACACAACTAGCATGAAGGTGTCCGCCATTTTGTATTTGTTCCAGATATCAACTTAATACAGACAAATTATTGTTACCTGCTAGAAAGCCTATCAATTCATATCCATTTAGACCAAGTTTCATTTGGTAGATTATCCGGGACTCCCTACGTTCATTTGGAGAATCCCTTGCGCGTGCACGGTAGGATTTTGAAACATACAAAATTCAATAGAGCAGGTATGACTTCTTCAGTGAATTTTTTACCCGCTCTCTTTATGTTGGATAGTTTCCGAACTATTGGAGTCCGAAAGTCATTTTCCCACGCTTTCGGCACCTTGTAGATCTGAAACTATGCCCGATAGCAGAAAGTTGAAGAGAACTTTTTCTCTTGTCTCAGTGGCAGGAGTCACCTCCCAAGAGTTGTAACACTTATTTTGCAACACCCGATATATATATATATATATATATATATATATATATATATAACAGTTCGAGATGGTGAATCCAAATGAATCAGAAATAGGTACACAAAAACACACTGAATACTACAATATGGCGAATGGTCCTTATACAAGAAAGATAGCTATATTTTGGACACACGTCATTCTCCTAAGTAAAATTTTATTTTAGGGAAATAACTATTTTGATAGTTAATAGCTTTCATTCTAGTGCATATAAATAATTAGTGGCTTAAAATAGGTTATTGTTTAGTAGTGATGTAATACTGTTATCGGAATTAAATGAGTACCTATGGAGTCAAATCATTGAAACAGATTAATTTCCTAAAGTAAAATCTTATATTTTACTCTAACCTCTCGAATGCAAATACGAGGTGCATTCAACTTATAACACTTCCTATTTTGTCCTCACTAGATAATCACACTGAAACTATGAAACTTGTGTCACTTCTCGATGTAATCTCGCTGCTGCTGTGCACATTTTTCACAACGTCTACGCTATGATTCCATGGCCCCAGCGAACGTTTCTTTAGGAGAATATCTATTTTAACCACTGGAAAATCACTTTAAACCGATTTAATCACTTTTGGAATAGCAGCATGGCCATTGCATGTACGACCACGGAGACTGTTTTTCATCGTCGGAAAATGCGAAAAAATGCTAGGAGCCAGGTCAGATAAATAGGGAGAATGAAAAAAAAAATCACTCCAAAATTGATGTCACGAAGACACTGCAACGTCACCATCGTAAGAAGAGCTGGTACGTTGTCTTGATGGAAGAGCAAATGTGCAGCTCCTTTCCGGCCGTTCTTTTACGCAATACTGGAAGGAGCTTCTTCTTCAAAACATCTTCGGTGATGCACCTGTCACCGTAGTGTCCTTTGGGACGCAATGTATAAGGATTACTCCCTCACTCCCAGAACGTGATCACCATATTTTCAGCACTAGCGCTTACCCGAATTTGTTTTGGTGGCGCTGAATCTGTGTGCTTCTATTGAACAGCTGGTGCTTCAATTCAGAATTGAAAACGAAATTTATCGATTACAAGAAAGTCTCTTTCTTACCGTCATCATGTGTCAACATCGCCTGACAACGTGTTACGCGCGCAACCTTACGGTCATCCGTCAGCTTTGGGCACCCACCCAGGGGACACTTTTCGCATTTTCACGTCTTTATGCAAGTTTTTTTAATGCACGCATTTTAACGCTACATGACAGTTTTTTTAGACTAAGCGTTCGACACTTATTTAGCGATCATCCAAAGCAACTTTCTCCACTCGTTCGATCTTGTCGTTAGACCGGCTTTTGTGTGGCTGATATTGTCTCGGTATGTTGTTACATGACGTTCTGCTTAATTTGAACTGTCGTACACATGAATGCATATCAGAAACATCATTGACATCATCAACACATGTTTCACTCAACTGGCGGTGCATTTCAAGCGGTGTCACACCGCACAAATCAACAAAACGAATGACTACACGCTGTTGTAATAAAAACGTTGTCATTTTACGAGTATAGTGAGTTAACGAAAAGAGTAATCGCTTTCATCGCTGCCGGTAGAGTTCCGTGTAACTTACGGTTTTGAAATCTCTGTCATGCATTGACAAGCTTGTGCTTGCGCATTGTATACCAATAACATGTTTCTATCTCTTACCAGTCCTGCGAAAAAAGTTGAATGTTTTTTAACTTGAATGCACCTTGTAAATTATTTCCAATGATTAATAAAGCTTCAAGCATATAGATGGTTCGAAACATTATATTTTCACTGATTTAATGATGTTTGTGGTCATTGTTAGGCCAGTTCTCTCACATTGTTTTAGTTTAAAGTCGAAGGAGTATTCACAAAGGCAAGGGAAGCAGTAACTGTGATATAGGTGATAGTAGTGGAATAAAGAAAGTGTAAGAAAACACGGTATCCCTGAGAAAACGTACACACAGTGTCTTTGCAGATTCTCACATGCAAGAAGATGAAACATTATATCATAACGATATTTTGTGCAAGGTATTAGTTAGATTTATAAGTTACTTTTAGAAATTGTATCCCTAATGAGAGGACGAGACCAGTGGATTAGTGAGAAGAAGGAACCAGTGTTGTGTACCAGACGGTGAATTTCACGAACGCTATCGAATGTACCGTATTCACTTGATAAGGGAAAATTCACTAACTGCAAGTAAAGCTCTGATAATTAATATATTGTATAAATATTAATTAAGAGTCAGTTTTTTCACAGGAAAAAGTAATAATAGTCAAATGAAAGACAATTTTCTAAAGAGTACGTCTATTTCTCTTGTCACTACATCCAGCAGCGGATCTGTTTAAGGGGCACCCGGTCACGTGAACTACCATTCATGACCTAAATAGAACTGCAATTATTAAATCAGTACTAATACATTAACAGAAACTTTTTCTTTCTTTCTTTTTATTTTTCCTTTTGTAATGTTTGGATTTGTTCCGCCACAGCCGTGCTTGCGAGTGAAGGAGGCTGTGGTTATGCGCTCTCGTAGGATAGACGAAACTTGGCAACACAGCGACGGTTGTTTTTTGGCTGCGGACTTACAATCTCTATGCTTTGACAGTAGCCCTATCATCAGAGGTGGCAGGGGATCTTATGGCTATGTCCATTGAAAATGGGCACAGTAATGTTGAGACCTGTCGCATGAGGCGCTATGCTCTGTCTTATGGAACATACATTGGTAAGAAGGTCGCGACAAGGAAACCCAACTCTGTAGAGTGGAACGTAAGAAGGGAGAAGGGGGAGGAGGGTCAAGCCATTTTCAGAATTTGGGGATGGAAAAGGTTTATGCTTGGCCTTTCCGGGTATAGCGAATGACAAGGGTTGCCACCATGGTGCAGTTAATTTACAATACATTGACCTAAAATTTACACGCATAAGTTATCAATCGGCATCTGCAATCGTATTTTCAAATAGTGAGCTACACTTTATGTATATAATGTTTCCCAGGAAAGTAATTAAGAAACCACCATAATTGAAGGAAATTGACATATAGTAGTTGAAACAAATTGTTGTTGAAAACAAATAAATAATTCGTTACCCAAAATATCAATCAGGGGCGTTTTTAAAACTGGGCCAACATGGGTCATGGCCTGGGACGGCGAGTTTTCTGAGATCATTTTTTTAATACCAGCTTTGGAAATTTCAGGTATTTATTTATTATGCATAGTTATGGTGATATGACACGGAATTATTGCATTTGTAAATAAAAAAATCTGCTTGGCAAGAAGTAAGTAATTAACATTCTAGTTATTAATTTACATCAATTATTTCCCCTCTCGTATTGTTGACACCTTATTCTTTTATCGTAATTTTAAAACATTTCCATTGTTGATAAACTTCCAGAATTACCTACAGTTTTCAAACATCAACCGAGCAGCCAACGCAAGAAATGTGAATGTTTCAATGTTGTATTATTATTCTTGAACTTGCCTGATCTCATGAACTTGGTTTCATAATCAGCAACTGTCTCAGAATTTCTATACTGCAAAGGCGCCCATCAGGGGAAGCAAAGTGGGGCGTTCGCCCCCTAGAGGAAATTGTACTTCAGAATATCGAAAATCCAATAGAATTGTTACATTAGTTACAGCAAAATTTGAAACTATTTTTGAAACGTCGCTTATACTTGTCCCCCCCCCTGGAAACCACAACATGGGCGCCCTTGCTATACTGGTATTTAGGCCTAATTTATTGTTATTGACGGGGCGGCATTTTTACATTGGCTCGAAGGTGGCAAAAATGTTAGGTACGTCCTTGAATATCACGCTGCTGATCTTCAACGATGGCAGGATTCAAAAGAATGGTCACTCCTAATGTTATCCTAGTGTGTAGCAGTAGATTATTTCAGATTATGGTAGGGGGCGGGAGGCAAGACTATCCACCGACATAATTAAAATTTTTAATATTTTACTATAGTAGATTATTATTGATATATATATATATATATATATATATATATATATATATATATATATATATATGACGCCCTAGTATGTAGGTATTTTGGATGTGCCCCGCCATTTTTAAATTCCACGAGCCGCCACTGACTACATCTAGATAAAGTAAATGCAACGGTCGTCAAATTTTATGTTTCGAGAATGATAAAAAGCTCAATATATAAAATGGAACTTCGTCAACTTATATTTAAAAATGTTGTTCTTCTCTAACTCTTTCTGCTTTTCCAATCCAGATGTAGCCTTTTCAACAATTGCTTATAATCGTTTTGGAGGAAACAATGAAAAGAAATAGAGTTGGAAATGATGCTAGTGGACCTGAGGAAACATCATAGAGAGTCCAAATTACTTTAACAAAAAATTAAAAAAATACCAAATGTTTCTTACAACATTAGATACCTTAGTGTCATTATTGTTCACTAGATGTCGTGTTTCGTTGATGAGTTTCTTATCGTTCTTCATTATAATATTGATCTTAGTAGTTGTAACGGGAGCTAGGGGCCAGTTTCCCCCTAAATTTTCTTTAGCCTTTCCAGGCCAGAATGTGTCATTATGTACTACACAATTCAAATATAAAAAATATAGTTTATTTTAAATTCAATTTAATCTCTTTGAGAATATACGATAGGAAGAAACGTAAACAGGTATAGGATCGAATATTAGAAACATAGATATACATGTTCTCTTAAGCTAGTTGGTGGTAATTGTTAGAGATTATGCCATTTTTAAGAAAGGGAATTAATTAGAACATGAGGTAATATATATATAAAAGGTAGATAGAAATTTTACCTTTATTTATTAATGCTATGGACAGAACATAAGACAAGGCTATTTCAGTTTTAATATGTGAGTTGTAAGAGATACAAAATAATACAGGTACAACTTATAATGTACCACGCGAAGCCAAGTGGAAAAATGCAATGCGTATAGAAAGAATGTTATGAGCAAATGGAATGAGGTAAGAGATACAATATTCTCTTAAATACACATTTCTTGAGAGTGTCTCAACGGAAATAATTAATTTTAAATAACCTATGACGGTAGTGACGGTATGAGTCGAATGACGGTAATTGTATTACGTAAAATATCGGGAACCACGTACGGATCTAAAAAAGATCGTGTTAAGAAAGGATACAAAATAAGTTTGAAAACCCATGTATCGTGTCTTAAGTTGAAATGTTCTTTCTATGTCTCAAGAGACATCTAAGATCTCGCATTAGAGAAAACATTTGACAACAATGTGAAGCAAAATGAAAGATGTAGTTTTTTCAAAACGCAGTTCATGTTTTTTTCTCTTTCTTCCTTTTCCAATTACCAGAGGTTAGAGAAGTGGGTATGATCAACATTCAGATTTAATGAGTGCTATTATCAAATACCAAATCGAATTTTACAAAATTCTTTTGAAAAATGGTACTTTACTCAGGGGTGCCCACAAGGGGGGGGGTTATGACGCAAGCTGCGTCATTGAAATATTTTGGGGGGGTTAAAATCTATATAAATATGTTTGATGAGGGTGGTAAAATTAATCGAAAAGAAGATTTTTTTCATGGAAGAACACCTACGGATAGACAATTGGGGGATGCGTCATAGACATAAGGGGGGGTGGGCACCACTGCACCAAATATTAGTGCCACTGTTCCGAAGTTGTGCAAGTTGACGTGATTAAGAATGTATAATTTCAGGAAGCTTATACAATACGACGCTACCCTCCGTACGTTCGATTCTATTCATTTATCTATTTATTTAATTATCTGAATTTTTACTTTCAAGCGCCGGTCGGAGGAAAGTAACTAAGAAATTCGTAAAAATAATGTTCGAAATTCAGTTCGATGTGTCAACGATTTATAGCTCGAATATCGAAAAAGAGGATTCTGGATACATTCTGTTCATACATTTGTCCATTTTGATCATACCTTTGTTCGTTCTTCCCGTTGTATATACACTCGCCTGATATCCACACCTTTCCCATACCTTTCCCATACTGAATTATAACTTATAAATTTTCTTAGTTTCCCTAGTTTCTAAGAGATATTTTCGAATTTTCCTCCTAGGAAATTTTCTACAAAATAGCTTAAAGGGATCACTTTTCTTAGGACGATTGTCTTAAAGTGGATTTAGGGTATTTAGTTCACATTATTCTAAAAGCGGCTCAGAGAATTTTCTTAATCTTTTATAAACAAATATTTCATATGCAAACTATGCTGTAAGTTACTCCTGTTTTTTTCATCCACAACAGTTATTTTGCTCCTGGGGTGTCTTTCCGTGTGCTATTTTACGAACGGAGGCAATTTTGTTCGTATTTTATAAATAAATATTTCAATAATTTTCCTTTGGGGTGACGTAGCATTTTCCTCAGAAAAATTCGAAAGAGGTTGGTTTATTCTACGTTATATTTTTATACGATTTTTTCTAGAAACTTCTCTGATGATTTATACATCAGTAGTGTAGCAAAAAATCATGGAATTTAAGAAGTCATTTAATATGTCCGGTGAAGTGCATTGCCCCATAACCAAAACAAAACATTATATGACATTAATAATATTACTATGACTGCCCTGAATCTAACGGAATTATTAATATATAATTCCATGGAGTAACAAGAATAATTATCCACAATGGGATATGTAACTTTTATTTATTTATATCTCAAATCTGAAGTATTATTTCTTGTGATTCCATGAGCGGATATATTTTCTTCTTGTTCACCTCAACCACTGATTGGTTGGAAACTTGGAAATTTTAAAACTTTTCTCTCCCGTGAGGGAGCTGTTTATTCGTTGATAAGGTCTCTTCTTCCTAACTGCGTCTAGATATTCTATCTTTGGTTTGCCTCTTCCTGGTTTTCCTCCTGTCTTTCCCTCTATCAGTACGGTGATCAAATCGGGTGCCGAATAAGATGGCCAAGCATGCTGTTTATTCTTTTTCCTATTAGCTTCGTAATCTGTCGTTCTTTCTTTCGGTCCATGATATGCGCAGCATTCTGCGCCAACACTATATTTCAAATGCTTCCAGCTGGGACGTTTAAGCTGTTCTCAGTGTCCAAGTCTCTGATCCGTAAAACTCCATGCTCCATACCATGGTTTTAATAAATCGTTTACGGACGTACAACGACACATTTCAAGATGTTGGTAGTCCCCTTTTCTTATTGAATGCTTGTTTAGCCCGTGCTATTCTGGAATTTATGTCTTTTTCACTTCTTCCGTCCTGTCAGGATGTTACACTTCCTAAATAGGGGAACGTCTTAACGTCCTCCCCTCCTCCCTACTAAAACGTTTGCCTCTTCCCGTCCTACTCTTGTGCACTTTACCATTGTGGTTTTCTTGTTATTTATCTTTATTTTGAATGTCTTTTCAGTTGGTCGTTCAAGTTTGAAAGTGTTTCCTGCAAGTTCTCTGCGTTCTCCGCTATCACTGCTATTTTATCAGCAAACCTTATTGTGCTGAAAGCCTGGCTACTTACTTTTACGTCTTTTTTGGTTTTATGAAAGAATTCTTTCATAGCCTCTTCTTTCACCTGCTAAAGCTAACTTAGACGTATCTTTGTGTTGCAAATTCCCTTTTCGTGTTTTCATATCTTTTTAGCTTGATTGCGTTCCATGTTTTGTGTGGTGCTACCACTCTTTTCATTTTTAGTCGGAGTTCACTCAACATCAAAACTATATTGTGGTCTGAGTGTCAACGTCTGTACCTAGATAATTCTTACTGTTTTTCACTTGATTTCTAAACGCTTGTCGGACCAGTATATACTCTACTTGGTATCTTCCTTTGTCTACTGGTCTTGTCCATGTCTATCATCTTCTTAGAGGTTGTTCGAAGAGAGTATTTGTTACAGTCAGATTTTGGCTTTCGCAAAAGTCAACTAGTGATGCATCTCTCGCATTCGTCTTTTCTAGGCCGAAATTCCCAGTTACATTCTCTTCTTTGCCTTTGATGACTACTGCGTTCCATAATGATTGAATTGTCCTGGTATCGAACTTTCATCAACAATTCTTCTATTTGCTCATAGGATTCTTCTACTTTCTCATCTGTGTAGCTTGATAAAGGCATATGTACTTGGATAATAGTCATATTCTTCGGTTCGGTTGCTATTTTCAACCTTACAATCCATCTGTCTTGTCTTCTTATTCAAGACAAAACCGATTCCAGGTATACCGTTTACAGCTCCTAAATAAATCATTATGAAATCACCTATCCACATGTCTTCTCCATCAGAAAAACTAACTTCTCTGATTCCTAACATAACATCTTCATGCGTTCCGTTTCTTTGTTCAAGTTTTCCATTTTCCACATTGCAACAGCGATATCACATTCCAGATTAATATCCTGCACGGGTTTCGTTTGATGACGACCGAGTAAGTCCTTCTTTGTTTCCCTCCACTGTGAGGACAACCCTCTGTGAAACTGTAGTGTCGTATTTCCTAATATTTTATTTTCTTATTTTTCTTTCCATGTTGTTTTCTAGGGACTGAGAAATGTGGTGGTGTCCCAGGTCCTTCCGCTTTGCAGTGAGAAAGGAATAGAAAACATCCTGTCTTTGCCTGCTTTTGTGCATATCTGAGCGGTGCCGATTTTAAACATCTTCATCCTCAGTGTGGTAATGATAGAGCTGCTGCCTACTTCGTGTAGCTCCTACTCTTAATGATCTGTCCAGCATTAGAAAGCCTCTGATAGTGATACTATCTCCGGTATAACCCTTTTGGTCATTAGATCGTGAGAGATAATCCCCCGGGAAATTTGAGGTATAGTTCAAAAATTTCAGGTCTTCAAATTAATATTAAAGTGAAATTGGAAATTTATCAACTTATGAGTGATTTTTGGGAATAACATGAGCGGTTGTTTTCTAAACTTCAAAATTTCCGAGAGAGACAATTTTCTGTCAACTGTTGAGAGGAATCTAAATATCTTCTGATGGTTTTATCTTAAACGACCACTGAACGACGATCACTATAAAATACTGCTTGATAGCACTTGTCTCTGTCCAAACACATATAGATGGTGATCAGAAAAATGGAAACACCTGTAGTTGGCAACACTTCAGATATATGGGTTGGCAGTGCTGTTGTGGTGCCCGCAGCACCAGACCGCTGGTGATGGTGTGTTAGGTCGGTCTCCATACTACGTGAGGTGTAGTGGAACAGCAGTGTCCAGTGGCCGCAGCAGACGGAGGTAGTGTAAAATGGGAGACCTCTCAGATTTTCAAACAGGGCAAATTGTTGGTGCGCGGTTATGTGGAGTGAGTGTGACGGCAGTGGCTACTGTGTTAGGTGTGTCGCGTGGGACAGTGTGGGAAGGTGATGACGGCCTACACAACACACGGGAAAACAGCATCGGGGAAGGCGGAACAGTGGGCGGAAGAAAATCATGAGTGACAGGTCACGCCGGGTGTTAAAGCGCATTGTCATGCAGAACCGTCGTGCCACTGCGGAGCAAGTGATGGAAGAACTCAATCAGCACCTCCCCCACCCTGTTTCCATAATCACAGTCCGCCGCGAATTACATGACATGAACTTACGGGGTAGTGTTGCACGGGCCAAACCTCTCATCAGGGACCATAACGCTTTCGCACGCCGCAAATGGTGCCGCGACCATGCAACTTGGACCGTTGAGGAATGGAAACGTATGATATGGTCGGATGAGTCATCCTTCACCCTATTCCTAACCAAGGACCGTGTTTATGTGCGGAGAACGCCCAAAGAAGCTTATGATCTGCAGTGTCTCCGCCCAACTGTGAAACATGGCGGCGGCTCGGTGATGCTGTGGGCCGCCATATCATGGTTCTCATTGGGTCCTGTTGTCACACTTAGCGAACGAATCACTGCCAACGATTATGTCGCAACTTTAGGAGACCACTTGCATCCTATGGTCCGGATGTTGTTCCCGGACAATGACGCCATCTTCCAGGATGATAATGCACCCATTCATACAGCTGGCGTTGTTGCAGCGTGGTTTGAGGAACATCGGGATGAATTTCAACACCTCCCTTCGCCCGCCCAATCCCCAGATCTCAACATAATTGAACATCCGTGGTCCGTCTTGGAAACACGATTCCGGCGACGATTTCCACCTCCATCCTCTCTCACAGAACTGGCCGATGCCCTGCACGAGGAATGGTGTAAAATTCCACTTGCTACCATTCACGATCTCTATGCCTCTATCCTACGTCGGATCAAGGCTGTCTTGAAGGCGAAAGGTGGCCCGACACCATATTAATCTGGTAAGTTGCAATTTCGTTCAGGTGTTTCCATTTTTCTGATCACCATCTGTATGTATACGGGTATTAATAGTGCGTATATTAAGTAAAATTTATGTAACATCAGCAACAATATGTATTTCCTTTTCCTCATATGTATAGTCCGTGTATATGCGTTTCTGAGGAGTTTTCCAGCTTAACCTACAACCTTTGTCACATTATTTCGTTCATTATCATCATACGTGTTTCATGTAAACAAACCAATCTTGTGTGTTCAGAAACACTAAGGTAGGTGCAGGTAAATACGCCAGGTTAAGGGTATTTGCTTTTGTACGGCCTTAATTTTCGTGAAACACAACGAACAAGACATTCCGCGAACAACAAAATGTGACAATGAAGCGACTCACTTCTAGTTTTACCCAAATTAAAAGAAAAAAGTGTTACAAAGTGGCGTAAAGACCAAGACGCCAAGTCTAGGATACAACTAGTAACCTGTAATAAATCTTGCAACTGCTTACATCGACTCTATTACACAAACTCAAAAATTACCTCACAACATGGCTGAAGCAAAAAATAGAATAAGCAAATTGCAAAATGATGATAAAAAGATAAAATGTAAGAACAAAATTTTTCAAAGTTCATAGGAAATTCCAAACCGAAATGTTTTAGTCCATAAGAAGATAAACAAACAGTATCTCTTTACTGTGGCTTAGAAAAACAACACCAATATTACATGGAACACTTGTGACAAATGAAAACATCTTTGTCTTCTGCAGTCTATCCCGCACAAACCCTGGCGAATTTCCGTGCATCATGCTTGGTATTGATTTAGTAGCCATGGAATCACAAATCCTGAAACTATACTTACAAAACAAAGCATTAATAGACAGACACGAAATAAGGTGTACATTGCTGTAAACAATCGGCAATGTTCTGAGGTAGCACTGTACTAATAACGAACTCTTATCCCTATTAATATAATAACGTCCTTCCTTAATATAACATTGATATAATAACGAACCTTCTGGAAGCAAACAAAACTACTCGACGTGGTGGTCTCAGCTCTCTCTCCCAGAGAATTCGTCAAATCGGACTTGTCCAATACCGTGGCGTATATTGGAGGATCATTTTAGCGGATTTCGTCGGAAACGTTCCAGCACTGAACACTTAGCGTATTTAGCTGTACTGGCGAATATACTTGCAGTTCCCTGACAATTCATTTCTTGCATCAGATTTTTTCTAATTTATTATATTTGCAGGAGTCTTACTTTTCTTTTATAATTTTTGGAACCTCGGTAGCTCAATTGTGGGGCGTTCAACGTTGGGTATGGAGTCCTTGGTTCGATCCCAGTTCGCGCTAAGTGAACTTTGTGGTGGAGAAACACCGTATGCTTGAGTTTACTCGGGGGTCTTCCGTTTTTTCACACGTTTTTCATTCCAACTTTCACCTATTTGTTATCATCACCGTCTCCTTTAGCCTAGCCGGCATATGCGTGCGACGTAAATTACAGATTTTATTTAATTTTCTTTTATAGTTTATGGTACGAAGGGATGCGATAAAAAAGGGTTACATAAGATAGTTATATCTGTCAGCTCGAATATCAGAATGCTAGAAGGTACGCCGTAAAGCAACAAGAGTAAACTCTACACAAATGGAAAAATAACGTCGGAAATAAACGATACGGTCCTTTTACACGTAAGATGGTTCTTAGAGATGCTATCTTATCGAAGCAATATGTCAGGACATTCCATGCTAGCTTTACTTGCCCGTCCCGGCAGAACGGATTTGGAGAAAAAGTGTTCCTCATTCGCGAGTTTGTATAAGTTAAGGATAAATATAGGGAAATGGAGTAAGGACTTTCTTCTTTTAAACTATGGCCTGTATTAAGAGTAAAGACAGGTCTTTACTCTTTCCTATTCAACTTCTTAATCAAGGCCCACTAAAAAGCGTAAATTATTGAACACTACAAAGGAACAGAAGAGCAATATACCTTACGCATCTAAATTAAATTGATCAGACGTTGATGCTTGTATATTTTCAATTGTTTAATGAATTTTTATCAATTGTTTAATTAATTTTTTATTTTCTTCTCCTAATTTTCTACCTTACTGGGCTGATCTAGAGTTTTGCTGTAGATTTCAAATTATCCTTTAATTTATAAAAAACGGGTTTAGAAATTTTTAAATGTGTGTATCTGAAATTTCTCACGGCTCATTTATCAAGAAATGTAAGTAAAAAGATTAACCTTGTGACGTTTCAATTTACTAAATACATTTACATGCAAGAATATGCAAGATTTTGGTATGTTTGTGTTATTTTTTCTTTCAGAGAAATAGTACATACGCCATAAAGTAGAAATTCATATTTTCTAATTTATTTCTCAATCTGAAGCAAATTTCTTCTTTCCAGACCATGCACATTTCTTGTTAATGTTTGTATTAGCTCACCTCTTTGTTTGATTTTTTGTGCCGTAGAACCAAACTTTACAACTTTATTTTGACTCACGCCCATACTCTCAGGAGCTCTGAAATTTTGTACAAGTGCGTAAACATGATAAAATATTATACATGTATTTTCACAAAATATTCGCTTTATCTTATTGTTCTACCCATACATGTATTGGATGTATAAGGTAGTATACTTTGTATATCGACCATGGCGAATCTAGGACGGACTCCTGGGGACGGTCGGCTGTGACAAATTCTCAGGTTTCTCTCCCTCTCTCTCACTGACTGATTGAAGCACTAGTGTCTAAGTTGCTGGAGCCAAGCAATACCTCGCCCACCTTTAATCACCCTGTTGTTTTAGTCCAGGGTAAACGCAACTTACATTTGCGAAAAAAGAAGTGTACTATATGGGGTGCAACAACGATATATTTTTCAAAAGGGTCGGACATGCCTTAATATATACCAACACTAACCAAGGGCGCCCACCAGGGGGGAAAGGTGGGGTGCTTGTCCGCTAAGAGGAAATTATAATTGGGAATATCGAAAACCCAATAGATTTTTATATCAGTTACAGCAAAATTTGAAACTATATTAGAAATGTCGTTTATACTTGCCCCCGCTTGGAA
Source organism: Thermobia domestica (assembly GCF_964235325.1). Lineage (NCBI taxonomy): Eukaryota > Metazoa > Arthropoda > Insecta > Zygentoma > Lepismatidae > Thermobia > Thermobia domestica. Next base: position 260,415,887 of record NC_137458.1, read on the forward strand.
ACCACAATATGGGCGCCCTTGCCACTAACTGCCGAATATAATATATACCTTTAACAAATTCTAGCGTTACATAATTGATTTTACTATAAAATTAAGCTGTATTTTTTAGATTCGATAAATGCCTAGACAACAGCAGTTATCTAGAGTTAACTTAATAAATGTCAGAGTGGTTTATTATTGGTTTGTGATATTTGTGTTGTGTTTTTAACGAAAAAGTTACGAACTCTTGCTTTCTACAGGTGTTCATTCATTCTTTCGAAGCCAACATAAAGAGTTGATGGCAGGACATTGAATAGTGATGAAAAGCTAAGTAATAACCCTAAAATAATAGCGCTGTGTAATTCATCTCATTGAGCATGGGAGCAACTGATTTTAATGGATTATAGCGACTGAAACTGAGTTTGCATTCGTATTTCTAAGTAGTTTGCCAGTGCATTCAGCATTCTGGAATTTCATGTTTCTTCTGTGTGATGTACAACTGTTCTCATAACAAGGAAGTACATCTTATATCTCAGTATGAATTCACCTAATGGTATTAAAAGTATGGAATAAACTAGAACCGGTATGTATAAAAAGAACAACCAGTGCTAGTTGAAGGAATTTGGTTTGTACAGCTGGATATTTTCTGAATTAAAATTGAAAACGGAAATAGTAATAGACTTGCCATTTTCGGTTTAAGTAGAGAGATATTAGGAGATATTAGACTAGAGGTGCAATATATTCAAGGAGTGCTTAATTGCAAAAAAAAATCCTTGCTATCTATTACAGTTTGTGCCACTTTGGTTTTAGTAGAGAGATTAGAGTAGAGATGGAATGTATTCGATGGAGGCTTAATCAATTATAGAACTCGCTTCTTGCTATGAATTACCGTTTTTATTCTTTAGTGATCAATCTTAGAATTAAAAGTGGTTAATTACTGGCACTTCAGTCTTTCATAGGATATGCAGAATGAAGGCGGCATCTATTTTTAAAACGTTAAATCAATTTTAAGAAAACGCATCTTGTTATCTCTTATTCTTTTTGCCATATGTAGACAAATATTGAAGCCATACATTATAGTGCACTTCAACCATTCCGGTTTTAGCAGAAAGTTAAAGATGATTATGGAATGTAATCTTGGGACGATTAATCCAGTGTGGAAAACCACTTCTCGTCAACTATTATATTCATCTATTTTATAACGTTAAAAGCGGAAGTGGCTGATTTTGTACCATTTTCGGTTGTAATAGTGAGATTAGGCTGATGATAGAATATACTTTTGTGACATTCAGTTCATGATAGAAGTTGATTATGGAAGTTCAGTGACATTCAGTTGATATACAATTTTTGCATTCCAACGTTAATACAGGAAGTGGTTGATTTCTGCCACTTCCGATTTCAATAAGGAGAATAGAGTGGAGATGGAACACATTCATGAGACACTTCATAGACTGCTGAGAAGCCTTTCTCGCTACCAATATATTATTATTTTTATTCTAAAGTGATCAACGTTGAAGCCAGAAATAGTTGAGTTCTATCATTTCCTGTTTGAACAGACGGTTAAGAGAGAAACTAATACGTATTATTAGGATGGTTAATCAATCCCTTCCCCCAAGAAAAAAACGCTTGTCACTACTGTTTTTTGTTTTTGCTCTATGTAGATCGTATTAAAATTGGAAGAGATAATGGAGTTTTACTACTTCCTGGTTCAGTAAAGAATTGAAAATGGAAGTTAAGTGTATTCTTGGAACGCGTATCTATTGTAGGAAACCACATCTCGCTATATACTACCGCTATATACTAGTGAAGAAAGTTAAAACTTGAAATGGTTTATTTCTACCACTTCTGTCTACTTCAACGAATTTGATTCCTAATTTTGACCCTCAACATCCTGATCAAATTTGATTGAGAACCATCAAGTAGTTACTAAGATGATTTTTTGTTTCCCGCACGTATAGACCAGCTATGAATACCTTGGTATGTATATCAAAATATAGAAAAAAGGATTTCTGTTAAACCAATCTCCTTAATGGAACGATTTTGAGCCAGCAAGATTGTCAGTAGTATTAGGGTTACAGTTAAGGCCTCGTTTTCCAGCGGCAGAAGCACGTGTGTATTGTCGTTTGGAAAAGACGAGCAACTATTAGGAACAATCCTATAGCAATGAATTGAATTTGTTTAAACTATTTACATCTAAAGTTTTAAAATTAGTCGCCAGCTCATGTGGTTCGAATTCCATGTTAATCAGTAGGCTCACGTCTAATATAGCTTCGCTGTTGAAAAGGGCGTTTAAATCATAATTAAACTCAAAACTATTCGGAAAAACAGTTCCTTTTAACAAAATGGGAAGGGCGACAGGCAGGAAATGACCTTTGGCAGAAAAACTATTGTAAAGAAATTCCATTAGAATGGTGTGAAAGCTGATAATAAGGTGTAAGTCTCAGAATTAGTAACAGCTCAGCGATCATGTCATTACTTTTTATCAGTACAATCAGGGGCGGATCCAGGGGTGGGAGACCGCCTACCCCAAAAGAGGAAACTTTCTTATTTTATACATAAATAAAACCTATCCCAGAGCTTGGAGCTCTTAAAAGTGGCTCTAAATAACAGTAGTACAACCCATCGACCCTATCCCTCCCCCCACGAGCTCGTACCGGATCTACCCCTGTATACAATATCCTACTTAACAGTATTTTATTTTACCAAATATACAGCATATAAATAAATCAATAATCATTTCCAGCAGACACATATTACCCGTTTATTTTGCACGCAGTGAGAAAGGATTGTTATATTTTTACTAGGAAACTTACCAAAAACTCTTTTGCTTTATTCTGCTCCAATTAACATTCAGGTACATAAGTGAGTACTTATGTGAAATACTCACTTGGATTCTTCTTCATGTCAGGTCTCGAATCCTTATTATCTCACAGTATTTCCTTCCTAGACAGGCATGAGAGGCTTTAAATATACGTGACGCCTTTCAACATATTATTCTATTCTATATCGGGTAAAGAAAACTATTGAAATTTAATTCATATACCAAAAACCAAGATACATTTTACATGTATTGAAGACTAAATCAATATTCAAAGAAAACAAAAAAAAAATAATTTTCTATACAAATCAATAGCCATACGCCTTTAACATCGTTAACTGTAGCTTGTTACTCTGATAAAGATCATGGGCGTGCGTATAGAAGCCAGGTGAAATTTCTTAATATTTTCTTAATAAAAAAAGAAAAAAGAAGACAAACGTAATATAGCAACGAGGGAGATGGTTGAAAGAGCCTTTGTTTTTCAAAATGACTCAGCTTCGAGTATTCTCGATACTCTGTGAAAATTATATGTTTGTCCCTCGCTTTCCCTGTCCTCATTTATCTTCTAAGAGAAATTAAGATTCATTATGAAACTCTACATCTTTTCGTCCTTTTTGTCTTACTTGATTGGAATTCAGTTTCTTACTTCTAAGTAAACTCTTGTATAATGGATAATCTTCTTGTCACTATTAATCTTTCAATCTTCGGGGTAGATATACTGACGATTAAGTTATTTTCGTTTCTTATTTCATTTTCTGGGTGAATTGTGAAAACTTCACCTGCTGGAACCAGAAGTCTATCACCGACCCGAAACTCATTGTTTCGAATTTAGAAATACATTGGAAAAGACAAATTTAATTTCAAACTTTATTAGCCAACCCTCGTATACAGAGGAACAATTTCCAAACTTTCCTCATCAATTTAGTATTTTGCGCTGGTGTTCGTCCATTTTATTATGACCGCCCGTACCATAACACCAGTGCCACCATATTAACATATGTCCAGTAAATGGTTTAGAGTTTCTCGTTCTTTCCACACAAATTGATTGCATCTGAGACAAGCCCACCTGAGAGTCTTATGAGGTGACTCATCTGAGAATATAATATTTGCCCAGTTCTCCTTGTCCCAACCAAGTAATACTGTAATCTTGCACGGCTGTGGGTGGGGAATATTGGAACACATTTCACAGAATTCCGAATACAACCCAACATTGATGAATCGTCGTGAAATTGATCGGGGAGACAAAAAACAGCTGATACCCCTGTAAATTCACTAGCCGTTTGCGCAGGAGTGGCACGTCTATTCCTTCTGGATAATTGGCCAATGTGGCGATCCTGACGAGATGTTGTACACCTCTAGTCTCCACAATTCGTTCTTTGTGTAGTATCATGTTGTAATGGTTTCCGTCTCCTTTTACACAGCTGTAAGATCTATTCCTTGTATTTTCCTACAAAATTATGGGTCTTCTTCTTATTATTTTTCGTATGTTTAGTGCAATCCAATATATTGTTCTTTATAATCTGTGACATTTTCATAAATTAATTTTTCTGCAAAGATAGGAACAAAACCTAACGACTGAGAAATCAGATACTCCAAATGTAGAGAAAACGTTAATAAAATTTTGAAAAGTATAATATGATCAAAGAAACAAATGTGAGAGAATCGGTATCTATGTGCTACACCTTTCTCAAAATTTCTGAAAAATGGGAGAAAATATTGCGGGGTTGAAGTGCGCGTGTTCCTCTTTCACTGAAGGGCTTCAAACTGGCCTTTCTCACCCCGCGTTGCGATGTTTCAAAAAACAGGAAAATAATCCAATCCGAGTGGTCCTGTTTCGCAAAATGAGATATTTCATTTTTTTACGTGGGTTTGTGGAAACTTTGTACTACACGAGAAGTGTGGCGATATTTGTATTACATGTTCAGAAAATGATTCAATCATAATATTGTAATCACATAATAAATTGTAAATAACAAACAAATTATTTCATAAATTATTGAGAAAGCCAAGATGGCTTGTTTATCAGCGCACCATAATGTGAACGGGAATTTCTGTAAAGTGAAATGAACGTAAAGAGAGTGATCGATGGAACATTTAAAATTTGTCCATATCTATTTTTACACTTAGTACAAATTTTCGCCAAGTATTTCAGACATTTTTGCCTCTCCTCTCCCGCTTATTACAATTCTGCTTCAGTAGTATTGTTCCAAATTTTCTGGGAAAGCTGTTTATTCATTTTGATAATTACAGAGCTAAGAGAATCACGGTACTTTTTTGTGTCTTAAGAGGGTATTTTTTTAGTTGTTTTGAAAAGATAGTGACATGATTTTATCCATACTTCAACTGAAGTTTATTTTTAGTAGACACAATCCGTTTTCATCACCCTTTATAAACGTGGAATTGATTATTTTATTTTCCCTGAGAAAGCATGCAATAGAAAGAGCTATTTGTTTTTTATCAGCTTAGATATTCTTTATTTATTTTATAACATTTGTAAGTCCTTACCAAAGACAATATATTTATTTTACCACGTCGCGTTTTTCTTTGTACATTTTTCAATCGAACTGAAGTTTTCGAAAGATGGTGAAAATTGTTGCTCAACTATCTCGGGAAATTAGAAAAATTGGATTATCATCAACCTTCTGTACGAGAAGGTCAATATCATCATTTTAATTGTCGTATGTACAAGTGTTCCTGAATGACGGCTATCTTAGTTGTCACTGGAGTGTCAATATTTGAATTTGCAAGTGTTTACCAAAACTACACTTGCTCAGGATATACGAACCAGACGAACATCAAAGAAAAACGAATGTTTTCAGAAAACAGTGAAGGAGAGAAGAGACTGATAAACTTGTGTTTCTAAGTAAACATGCAGGGTTGCAAATCAATAGATGAAATCATCAGAAAAACTCATGAAAATTACACTATTATAGGGACTGTATTTTGGAATGGCATAAAGTGGGGAGTTCATAACTGTTGTGCTGAATACTATTTAATGTTGTGAGTCTGCAGAAATATCCACAGCTATGACATTAGTGGCAGTGAAGGTTTATTGGGGTCCGAAAATTGAAGTTTGAAATTTTCATTCCATATTTGGGGCATAATATCTCAAGGGGGCAAAGTGCTGTAAAATGCTGCTTAGGCCACAAGGTAATTCTGTATGTGGATAAAATATTGCGGAAAATATCATGACTCATATTACATGGATATTAAATGTTTTTGATGTGTTTCATACTAGATGTCAAAAACTACTCATGGTGCAGAAATTAGGGCTCTTTTGTTTGAGTTCAGTTGTGCTAATCTTGAGAGTTTCGTTTGTTCAATCTTTCTAGCTCCATGGTCATTTCCAAGTCTATATGGTAATGGATTATCTCCCCCTCGTGGGAGGAGGTCAAAACTCCCACAGCCAAAACCCCCACACTCAGATAATATCAAAAGGCCCATTCAAACGGTCATAACTCCAACACAAATTGACAAGTCTGCCAAATCCACGAACTATCAAAACTTCTCCAGTCAAAACTCCCACACAATCCGTCATAACTCCCACACAAATGCACAACCTCCCCGACATTGTAACGGTCACAATCCCCACATAAATGGACAAATATATCACACAAATGGACAAAACTTCCACACGCAGAAATTGCCACAACTGCCACACAAATTGACAAAACTCCCACAGCCAAAACTCCCACACTCAAGAAATGTCAAAACACCCACACAATCGATTATCATTTCCACAAGTGGACAAATCTCCCAAATGTACTAGCGGCCAAAACTTCTTTGGACTTCTTTTTATTATTTTCAGCGTGTGAAACTTACAAGACGTGCAACCAGGATCATTTCAAAGTCTGGAAAATTTGTCCTATTGTGTGGGAGTTTTGTCCATTTGTGTTGGAGTTTTGTCCTTTTATGAGTGGCTTGTGACTGTTGCTATGTGTTGGTGTTTTATCCATTTGTGTGAGAGTTGTTGCCGATTCTGTGGGCATTTTGACATTTCTTGAGTGTGGGAGTTTTGGCTGTTGGAATTTGACCTTTCGTACATTTGGGAGATTCGTCCATGTATGTGGGAATTATGACCGATTGTGTAGGCGTTTGGGCATTTCTTGAACGTGGGAGTTTTGGCTTTGGGAGTTTTGACCTAGACCCCCTTGCACCATGACACTCATCTTCGAACTTCATCGCGATATTAAGTCAACTAATGCATCAGGAAGCTATCATTAAAATCCAATTCCAGTTTCGGAAGTTAAACATTCAGAAGCTTGCGTTACATCTACCCCATCAAAGTATAAAAATTTATGAACTGACATAAATTAGAGGGGTACTTTGGTTGACGTAAGTTGACATTCAGCATAATTGTATCTTTCAAATACTTACCTACAGGAAAATTGCTAAAAGTTAATATTTTTAATTTTTAGGAGACTAAAGAAAGAATGATGGAATTCTACATGTTATTTAAATGGACTGTTCTTCGACATATAATCTCAGGTTTTAGATACTTTTAATTGGAATAAAAACATGACATTTTATATGCGTGTACCTTTCTCTTAGTGCTACCTAAATAAATCACAAAAAATTTTAAAAAATCAAACGTACAGAGGTTTTATGGGAAACTGAAAAATCTTCCCAATGTTATTTATATAGGTTATCTATACTTGAAAAGGTTTCGGCACTTCCAGCAGGATTAGAATGATGAATTTTGGCATGATTGTAGACTTACGGTACTAACATACTGGAAAATTGTCAAAAGTGAATATTTTTAGTTTTGAAGGTATCTAAAAGGTGGATAAGTAATTCCCATTATATTAAATAGTTTGCTTTCTTGAGATATAAAATAATATCTTTTACATAGTTGTAATATGAAAAGAAACTTGTAATTCGGTAGAATTGTAGGCCTGGGAGGTTCGAAGCCGCAGACAAACGCAAGGGTATGAGGCGGAGTCCTCAGCTAGTCAGTCTAGTCTGTCCTATTTAACATAACCTTGTGAACATATTCATTTCCGTAACTTGGATTGTATTTCAATGATATTGATACATTAAATGACTTAATATCGCACTCAAGTTCGACGATGGGTGTCGTGGGTTGAAGATGGCGCTAACCCCCTTACCATATAGTGCGGTTCTCACCTTTATCTCCATGTAATATGAGTCTATTTTTTTCGCAATAGTTTATTCACATAGAGAATTACTTTGTGGCCTAAGCAGCAATTTTCAGCACTTTGCCCCCCTGAGACATTATGTCTCAAATATGGAATCAACATTTCAAAGTTCGATTTTCAGACCCACATAAACCTACAGTACCACTAGTATCATAGGTGTGGATATTTATACAGACTCTTTACATGCAATAGCATTCAAAACAAAATTTATGGATCCCTCACTTTCCGCCACTCCAAAATAAAGTCCCTTTCTAAGTGTAATTTTCATTAGCTTTTCTGCTGATTTCATGTATTGGTCTGCAACAACGCGTCTTATAAGCAAACGTTTATATTCTCCGTCTCTCCTGTAAACATTGGTTTTGTTTGATTTTCGTCTGATTCGTATATCCTGAGCAACTATAGTTATCGTAACGCTTGCAAATTCAAACACTGTCACTCCACTTTCAAAAGAGATTACCACCATTCTGGAACACTTGTACATACGACAACACGAACGATGTTATTGACCGCATACACAAGATCCATGATACTCCAATTTCTATAATTTTGGGAGGTGGTCGAGTAACCTGCTCTGGACCACTTCGTATCGATTGACTCATCCGCACGGTTGGGCTCGCTCCACGTGTCCATGTTCGTGTTTGCATCATGTCTGTGTCCGGTTGGTCTTGTCCTTTCTGATTTTTCCTTTATAGACACGACCACTTACGCCAGCTCCGCGGGGGGACCCTGATGGCATATCTTTTATACCTCGTCCGCTGGACAATATTTTTTTGTTTTGCTGCGGCGGTTTGATTATAGCTGCACGATGACATCATCCTCATTTTATTGTATATTAGGATCTTATCATAGTCAGTTCTCGTATGGACGCGTGCTTTAGCAAATCAAGAAAAAAATTGAAGATTGTTGCTTCAAGTTTCGTGTGCAAAGATTTACGACTGACTTTAAACAAGCGGCAAGAAATGTTGCAAAGAAACATTCCAGCAAAAGATATTAAGCATTTTGTGTTTCATTTACACAATCTATATGGACAAAGGTACAACATATTGGGTTGACTTAAATTTACAATGGTGGATATAAGGAAATAGGTTGCAAGAGCAGATGCGTTTTCTGAAGATTCCTGAAGCATTTCCATATATACAAGGCGATGCACCCGACATTGTGGAGGTTCAGGATTCCCTAGACTACTTGGCTGACCCCTGTGATGACGAACGGAATAAAATCTTCCACCCGTAAATACGTTTAATGTATTTAAATGTTCCACTCGTTACGTTCCACCAAATAAGTTTACTACTGTTAGTTGACTCTTTATGGTTTACTGGTTATATTTTTTATTAATGTTTCAGGGCAATAAGAAATATTTGTTAACAATAGCGAAGAAACCATGAAAAGTGTCGATATTTAGACTTTCATGTTTTATAGGAAGTAGACAAGTCATCACTATATATACAGATTCATTCTACTTTTGAAACAAGAACAGTCCGAGAATGCGGCTGCTGTAAGGAGACAATTTGACTTTGTGCAGACGTTTAGTTAATTGTATTCGGTTTCTTAAGAGTAGATTTTGGTGATGCGACGTTAGCCTTATTCCATAGTTTAATTCAGTATATCCCGTTTCATTGATCTGATTAGTTGAAATTACTATTCAATGAAGACAAAGTGTTATTAAGAGTCGCACCTGTATACTAGTTTTATTAAGATTCTTACCACCGTTATAAAATGCAAATGATATTTTATTTACGTCTGTGTGTTTGTAATTTTCATGTTGCAGTAAATCATGATTGCATTTGTGCGACAAGGCTCTATTGCGAGACGCATCACTTTAGTTTTATGTTTGTGGTTCATTCCTTACACCACATGTTTATTAATATTGAGGTGATACGAAAATTTTTCATGCAATCCTGGAAACAGGAATACGTAAATTTGGCAGCGTTGCACACTGATAAGACAGTCTGCGAAACAGAAAGTAACAAACGAATTGTATACGAGTACTTGTTCACATTTTTTACTGTTTTTGATAACGCCTTGCGTCTTTGTGATTTCCTTTACCTCGTTGTTGAGGGTCATTAACAGTTGGATAATACATACCAGGAAAATGAATAATAACTTTTGTCCTTTAATTTAATAGGTTTTTTGAAGTAATATTCGTCACCAACGGGTCTTTGCTCTTTTTTGTCCATGTTCTGAATTAAGACCCGAAAACGACTAGATATCTTTTCTGTAGTTCGATCATGTATTTTTCTCATGATATACGTAAAATTCTTATACCAAATAATGAGTTAGTTCTGTTTCGTAGAAATTTAAAAACGTATATTATAAAAACAAAAAAGAACAGGAAAATAACAGGTTTCCATATGACTAAATGGATTCAATCACTCGATACTTTCTGTTTTCTCCTTTTATATTAAAATAATTAGAAACTACTTAGTAAGTTTTGCATTCCATTTCCTAAATTTGAATCTTAGTGCTTTGAATTAGAGCTTTGCTATAGATTTCAAATTGTCTTTTAATTAGTTTTAAAAAATGCTAGAAAATTGTAAATACGTGTCTATTTGAAATTTCCGCTAGTCACTACAAAATAGTTAACTGACAAGTGTTATCTGGTGACTTCTTAATTTAGACAATTTACATGAAAGATATTATTTCTACAATGGTATGGTATTTTGATATTTTTTCTTTCAGAGAAAGAGTACATACTTGATAAATTGGAAAATTAATATCTTCTAATTCATTTCTTAATCTGAAGCAAACGTCTAGTTTTCAGACTACGCACATCTCTTCTTACACCATGCAACCTCTTGTTACAACCCCTTACTATATGTCCTGCCATATTTTTCACACCCCTTTTCTACACTTTAGCATTTGTGTGATTTATCAAAGGCGCCAAATGGCTGTGTCATCTGTTGTGTGAGATATTGAAGTGTATGAATAAGAAATTTCGGTGTCATCTGGCATGTTTATTGTGAGTTGTATTAGGCGGAGAAACGTTGACATGTGGTTTTTGTGAAGCAGTGGGTTTTTGTCACTGAAATTATTTTTTTGCGAAACATTGCGCACTTCTCTAAACAAAAAATATTACATTCAAAATAAATACTTTCAGGTGTATTTCCAACAATATGATCTTCATTTTGTATGTTAGTATTGGAGGAATGTGAAAAAAAACGTTTGTGCTATATATGTCACACCATGCGTTTACAGATATTTTACGTTCTTGAAGTGAGAAGTGACATCTTATAGTCGTTCTGCAATTCTGTTACATCAATTGATCCAGGATTTGTTTCTGTATGATGGACATTCATCAGTAGCTGTTAGAGAAGTTCCAAATGGTGAAGACAGTGAATTATCAGATTTACCCTAAGATGAATCCGCACTAGATCTAAGAAATATCAATATTTTGTTATCGGACTTGGATGAAGATTCTGTTGCCACTTGCCCTGGGAGAATCGCCATGCCCAATTCTGATTATGCAATGAATTCAGCCATTGATGATGTCCTTCTCTGTCTCATAAATAATTCTCAGGATAGGAGGTCTACGTCATCGAAAGATTTGGAAAACATCAAGTAGAGACCCAGAAACATGGAAAAGTCCCAAGAAGATGTAACATTTTAAGGACCTCAGGACTTATCTGAAGAAATAAAACAGCTATTAACGGCTATTGAATATTTCAAGACGTTTTCATTGATGAGATTCCTCATTACGCAGTTGAATAGTCAAAGCTATATTCAACGCAAGTTCGGCCAACAAATGACTACAAATAAATTTGAACAGCTTATTGTGTGGTTTTCTACATGTCAATTATTCAACTCGCAGCTAATAAAAATTACTCGAATGGAAGGCTTGGTCATGATGCGGTAATTCGGTTGTTGAGTTGTGATCGTTTTAAAGAGATCAAACAATTTATTCACTTCAATGCCAATTCAACTTTTATTCCAGCAGGAGAACTTGCCCATGGCATACTTCATAAGATTAGGCCTTTTCTTGAACATATACGAGAACGTCTGAGAGAAGTCTCCAAAGAAGAATTCTTAACAGTGAATCAGAAAATCACTACGATAAAGTGTACATCATCAATATTACACTATAACACAAAGAAACATCATAAATGGGGTTATAAAGTATTTGTTCTGAGTGGAATTTCAGATTTCAGTTATGTTTTCCAAATACTTACTGGGGCTCAAAATAAAGTGGTTCCTACTGCACCTCAAGACTTAGGCGGTAGTAGCAACGTTGATGTTTGGTTGACTCAGTCTGTATCTTGAAATATAATCCACAAAATATTCTTCGAAATTGGTTTACAATTGTACCCTTACACTTGTATCCCTACTTACTTCTAGGAAAATTTACCTTACAGCATAGTGTGCAATATGTGACACGTAGTTATTACTCGTCGGAATTAATCGAAAATTCAAAAATTCAAGTTTTAATTTATTTTTCAAGATTCCATATGAGGATTTTCAATGCGGATATTTTTTTCGCTAAAAGAAAAAAAATCTGTTTGTGTCTTAGTTACAGTCAAACTTTACTACTTTATTTTGACGTACCCTTATAAAATCAGGAGATCTTAAGTTCTGTACGTGTGCGTAAAGACGACGAAAAATATTATACATGTATTTTCACAAAACATTCGTTCTCCTTATTCTTTTACTCACAGATGTAATTAGGCGTATAGGAGAGACTACTTTGTATATCCAGCAAGGGCGGATCGAGGATGGACTACTCGGGGGCGATGGGATGTAAATGATTCTCGGTTTTCTCTCTCTCACTGGGCGTTTGCAGTTGTGGTGCATAAGCCACTGGGAGGAAGGGGACAACGATACCTCGCCCACTTTATATCCACCTGCTTTTGCGTAAACTCCACTTAAATTTGCAGAGAAGAATAGTATGATTAGTAGCCATACAGTACATTTTTGAAACGGTCGAACATACGTTAACATATACCACGATTAACAGACGAATATAATGTATACTTTAAAAAATATAGCACTAAATTATTGGATTTACTGTAGTTAAACTGTTACAGATTACTGTTACAGAATACTGATTACATGCCGTAATTCCGTAGTCAACATCAGTAAATTAATCATTAATTCAGTAACTGCTTAAGTGGTTAAGAACATATTTTACATCTATGTGATGTCTTTAACGAATATGTTAACAACTATTGCTTTCTGGAGGTAAATACCACTCTTTCTAACCCCATATAGAGAACTAACTGGAAAATATTGAATACAGATTAAATATTACATCATAAACCTAAAGAAATTAAGAGAGATGTAATGCATCACACCGAGCATGGGACCAACTGCTTTTAATGGATTATACCTATTTAGTTTGCTCTCGCATAGGTAAGTAGCTCGGCATTGTTTTCAGAACTCTGGACTTCCCTTTCTTGTTGTGTGTGCCTTACAGCTATTATCATAGCAAGGAATATCATTTTAAATCTCAATTTGAATAGTATTAACTGTGTGGGTTACACAAATACCGGTATGTACAAAAATAAGAAGCATTGTCATGTGAAAGAAAATGGTTTGTTCAACCTGCTATTTTCTCAATAAAAATGGAAACCGTAAGTGGTAATTTTTTACCACGTCTGGTTTAGAAACCACTTCTCGCTGTAAATAAAAAATACGTGATTTCTGTGCCACTTTCTGGTTTACTAGATAGTTCAGAGTAGAGGTTGATTACTGAAACCACTTCGCGCTATCAATTACGCCTTTTTATTCCTGTGATCAACGTTAAAACTAAAAGGGGTTGAGTTCTGCCACTTATGGCTTTTATAGGAGGTAAAGAATGAAGATTGTGTCTATTATTAGAACACTAAATCAATTTTTAAGCCTGGACTACACAAAGGATGCTGGATCACCCAAAATGTTATACTTATATTTACTGTGGCGCTGTTCTCAGGCACATTGGTTGGTGCTTCAGTGCATTCGGCAGCACCCCACCTGTGTACTTACGTATGTGAAATTCAATTTTTGACAAAATTCGTTTTATAGATTGTTCGGTGTAAGCTCTAAACTGCGATAAACAAAGCCACGTGAAACTAAATCTCGCTGATTTGCTGTTGTCCTACCGACGCTTGTACTCCTCCGCAAAATAGTTCATGTGATTGGATTATTACTTTTACTATGAAGCTTCATATAAAACTGCTACATTATTATAAATGACAAAAATATAATACGGATTATCTAATAATACTGCAATCGAGTGTGGCTAATGCAACAATAGAAATAAACACTAAGCATGCGCAGTAATTCTGGCGCCAACTCAACAGTAAACGGGTGTTCTGCTTTTAAAGTCTGAAAGATGGCTGGCACGAATCCCGGTTCCGCGAGTATTGTGCTGAAACACCAACAAGGTAAACTTTTACTCACTAAGTAACAATTGTATACTAGCGAAATTGAAATATATTTTTTAAACTTTCCTGTTTTTTCTCTGCAATTCTGCTGCTGCTGTAAGTATCTGGACAACACGACACAGTATTGTCAAAATGCACTTGTATAATTTGCTAATCCCCGTGAGGAGTGGGAGTGATACATCACTAGCCAATCGTATTTGTGACAAGCGGAAGGATACAAATATTTTGTTTATCGGAGTTTAGAGCTTATGCTGAACGATGTTTAGATATTTTGCGTCCATATTTGTTTAATTGCATAATGGCGAAAGTGACTGCAGATTCTAGCAAGTTCACAAAAAAGCTTAACATTGTACACTTCTACATTGTAACGAAAGGAGGCGTTGCGTGTTTCTATCAGTTACTTCACATTTATAGTGTCAGCAGAAAACCCAACGATGACCGCTGCGTTTTTCCTATCGTATGTTAAATCAGGTTTCTTTAACGCAATGGTCCTGTTCTTCAGTAAAATGAGTCAAAAGAAGACAATCATACGAAAATAGTTTTAAAAAAACACTGGGGATGCAGTTAGCTAGACTCTACATGCTAGAGCGTGTCAAGAATAATCTTCTCACTGATGTGTCTATTGGTATCAGAAATATGCGTGGTATTCAAGAAGACCCACCACCTGTAATTGGTTCAACACCTAGTTTTCCGAAGCAAACACGATGTCGCATGTGCCCTATGAATAAGGGTAGTAAAACTAAAACTTTTGGTATCAGATGTAAAGTGGCTGTTTGTGCTGAGCACAGAAAGGAAATCTGCATTTCGTGCAGTAAGGAATAGCTGTGTCTGTTGAAAAATACATACAAACTAGTATTCCATATTCTTGTAAGTGACACAGTGTAACAAATATGATTAAGTTCATGTATTATAATTTTAGTAGGGTTTAATTATATGGGGTGCACTGGCACCCCACCTGTGTATTCACAAGCTTTTTTGTCTGTGTATTCCAGGGTTGAGAACCGTATCTCACTACCTTTTATAGTTTTTGCTCTATGTAAACCAATATAGAAACCATACGTTATACTGAATTTGTATCATTTGTGGTTTTAGTAAAGAGTTAAGGATGATTACGGAATGTAATCTGCGGACGAGTAATCCATTCCAGGAAACCGCTTCTAACTATCTATTATAATTTTTGCGCTATAGCGAATAACGTTAAAACCGGAAGTGGCTGATTTTGTACCATTGCCAGTTCCAATAGAGAGATTAGGGTAGTGATAGAACATATTTTTACGACGTTCAATTGAGTGCAGAAAACATTTTCTTGGTATATATTACATACAGATTTAACTTTATAACGATCAACAGTAAAATAGGAAGTAGTTGGTTTCTGGCACTTCCGGTTTTAATAAGAGAGTAGAGTAGACATAGAACATATTCTTGAGACGTTTAATCGAATGCAGGGAAATACTCTTCGTTACTTATTATTATATTAATTCTAAAGTGATCGACGCCGAAATGAAAATAGTTTATTTCTACCACCTCCGGGTTGAATAGAGAGTTAAGAGAGACAATAATGCCTATTGTTAGAACGGTTAATCGATCACTTTCCCCAAGAAAAGCGACATTTTTCGTCTTTATAAGTCATATTGAAACTGAATGGGATATTGGATTTTTACCATTTCCTGTTTTAGTAGTACAGAATTAAGAATGAAGATGAAATCTAAACTTGGTACGCTTATCTATTGCAGGAAAGCATATTTACTTTTGCTTTGCCGTGATCAACAGTAAAACGGGAAATGATTGACTTCTATAATTTACAGTTTTATGTAAGGGCTTCATTAAGAAATTCAAATTCTAATTTTTGACCTTCAACATTGTGAGTAAATTTGGTGGACACAGCCATCAAGTTGTTTCTGAGATTTCTTTTGTCTCCTAGACGTACAGACAAAGTGCATATCGCAAACGCGGTGGAAGACTATTATGAGTCAAAATACACATTTGTGGGACAATGATTTTCAAGTTTGTTATTCTATCAAAATTGCTCCATGGAATACTGGTATTCCTCCCATCTAGAGGATAATTTATTTAGTTGCATTTGGGCAAAAATACCACCAGGTATAGCTTCTCTCTCTCTTTCTCGCTATATATATATATTGTTTTGAGCGATGATAACTCAAATTTCCATGTTTTGAGTTCTAAGAGTCTTCCACAGGGTGTGAGGTATATTTTTGGATATTCACCAAGATATAAAACAGGGTTTTAATAGAAAAAATAATGAAATGATATTTTTCCAACAAAATGCAAGTAGTAGTTATTATGTCTGTCACTGGTATTAGGGTGGAGCATTTTGCACATTTGTTGGACATTCGATGACGGCTAGTGCGGAAAAGTTGCCAGCTGGAAATATTGGAATATTTCCTGCTCAACTGGAAATATTACTAAACACAATAAAGCCATACCCCGAAATTATCTGTCTTACGGAACACTGGTGTACCCGTGATAATCTAGATAGCATAAATTTTAGTAATGACAATGTTATAAGTAGTTTTTGTAGGAGTAAAAGAAAAAGGGGGGTTCTCTAATACTAGTGAATTCAGCCAAACTAAGCAACGCTAAAGAATTAATGGAATTATGTAATATTTCCACGAAATTTGAATTTCAATGTTCAGCAGCTTTTCTGGAAAAATGTAGTTGTTGTACCAATTTATAGAAACCCACAAGTTTAACTCCTCAGTCAAAAACAACAATAGAAATGCATTAACAAATTTACATGCATACTACATAAAATATGAAATTATCGATGGACTCTCACACCACACTTGCCAATTATTAGAAGTAGAGCTGGGGTACAATCGCACAAACAATAACGTAAAAATAGAAACTACAATACTAAAGCAACAATATATCTATCTATCTATCTATATATCTATATCTATATCTATCTATCTATCTATCTATCTATCTATCTATCTATCTATCTATCTATATATATATATATATATATATATATATATATATAACTACATTTCTTGATTTTCAAAGAAACGTAAATTGGAACGTCGTGTATGAAAACCTGGGATAGAAGACAAATTTTGGAATTTTCTTGCTATGCTCAAGAATAGTTTTTACAAATCATTTCCAAAAACAAAACGAACGATAAAGAAAAAAGCGCAAAGAAGTTGGATAACGCAGGAAATAAAAGAATATAGTAAACTTACTAGGAGAAAATTACTAGGAGAAAAAATATTTCACCTTATTGAAAAATCGAAATAAATAATTTTATTAAATTCTATAAAGCATTAATTAGAAATACTAAACAGTCGCACTACACCAATATCATTACTCATTCTAGTAATAAAACCAAGTGTCTGTGGCAAGTTGTCAGAGGTCACATACACATAAAAGAGAGAAAAGTAAGTAATATTAAAAAGTCAATCACTGACGATACACATAAAGATGAACCTATTCAAATATGTGCGAATTTAATCGACACTTTACGGAAACAGCCGACAAGCTAGTTAAAACAACAGAAGGATATACAGCCATAAATAGCTAGCAAACGTGATACCGCGTTGTTTACAGTATATTTCTTACACCAATATTAGAAAACGAGGTATTTCATCAAATTAGTAAATTGCAGGAAAATGAGTCAACAAAAAACGACGAAATACCGACAAAAATAATAAAACTGTGTAAAGGTTGATTGACACCGTATCTAACGTATTTATTTAATCAATGCTTAATAAATGGTGTATTTCCTGATGCTCTTAAAATAGCTCAAGTAAGACCAATATACAAGAAGGGAGACTCCACATCCGTCGAAAATTACAGACCAATTTCGCTGCTACCTGCTTTAAGTAAAATATTTGAACATCTAGTAAAGAGCAGACTATTGGATTTTCTCATACGCCAAATTATTACAAATGAGCAACACGGCTTTGTACCCAACACAAGCACCCAAACCGTTGCCTACAGCTTAATAGACCGTATACTAAAAGAAATAAAGTACTCGGTATTTTTTACGATCCGAATAAGGCGTTGGATGTAATAAACCGTGACATTCTGCTAAAAAAAACTAGAAGATTACGGCATACGTGGAAACTATCTCAAATTATTCAAATCGTATTTAGAAAATTGGAAGCAATCAGTCGAAATTATAAGATATTCCAATAATACTCAAATAAAATACAAATCGACCTATTGAGAAATAAAATATGTAGTGCGACGAGGCTCGGTTCTAGGTCCACTCCTGTTCCTACTTGTATATAAATGATCTACCAAGCAATATAGATACCAAAATTATACTCCACGCTGATTATACTTCAGTTATTATCAAAGGAAAAGATACAAAAGATCTTGTTAACAATGTACATGACATAAAAAAAACTTCGCTTTTCGTTTGATAGTAATCAGTTGGTTTTAACAATACGAAAACACAATGTATACTTTTCCACTTAGCACACGCTAAAAATATTAACAAATACACAGTAAATCTAAATGACCCATCCTTACAGCTAATCAATACAAAACTTTTAGTCATTTTAAGAGATGAGCACTTTAGATGGAGTAGTCATATTGAATCAACTATACATAAACTAAATTCGAGAATATATGGTCTAAGAGTGCTAAAAGACTTAATAAAAGATTTAACACTAAAAGGTTTAATACAATAATACTATGGGTCGATATACCCAATCGTAAAGTATGGCATCGTATTTTGGGGTAACGCAACTGAAAGCGAAACTATATTTATTAAACAAAAACAGGCCATCCGTACCATTACATTACATTATAAACTGCAAATCGCATTTTAAAAAGTTAAAGATATTAACAGTCCCATCAATATATCTATATCTATCTATCTATCTATCTATCTATATATATATATATATATATATATATATATATATATATATGAAGCATCCGTTTTCAGGCTAACGCAAAATGAAGATGAAGCAAAAGATCAGGATTACAATACTAGAAATCAAAACAAAAAGGCTTACTTTACTACATTATCATTGGTACAACAGGGCCCAGACATATGGCAAATAAAATATTCAATGCTTTGCACTATCACATAAAGACAGACATAAATCTAAAAAAAATTAAACAAAATTTAAAAACGTATCTAATAGAGAAAGAAGTTTATAGTGTTAAATAATTTCTAGAAATATACGTATAACAATATAAAATGTTATCTATATTTACTGTATAATCACTTTGCACATCATATTATGTCTATTTATAGTCATACGTTTGAACTGTACATGTGAACTGAACCCTCCAAATACCATGACTGGTTAGATGGAGTAAATAAATGAAATGAAATGAAATATAATACAATTATTTTATTAATAGAAACTTGTAGCAATGCCAGTAAGTAATTTTAAAATGTTTATGAGTGAACGTACAGCCATATTAGCTCAGTTGTTGGAATTAATGTCCACATTTTGTTTGGAAGAAAACGTTAACGATGATTATAGGCATAACCCTTTCAATAACACGATTTTCTTTGTTGCAAATCTTCGCTTATTTTGTTCTGTACTCAAAATAAACCAGAATTCACCACAAGAAGGTGGTTCTACATCGAGTTCCGCCCACCCACAACTCAGTAGGCATACGTTGACATTTGATCTTAGGTCACGTAGTTCTTCTTGGTATCGAGGCGCGGCATTCTTGTTCTAGTCTTCAGTTTGGCTCTAACGTAGATATCTCTTGCGTTCTGGCCGCACTTTTTCGACGCTGCCTCCGACACGAGCTTTACTGTGCGTTCTACAGCTTGACTATGGCAAGAGGATGCTGTTGTTAGAGTAGCTGAAGTTCGGATGTTCTCTTCAAGCTGCTGATCCGTTATGTTTCGTGTGATTGGAGGCTCTGTTAGACATTTTGGACAATTAATCATGTAGTAATTTTTAGCTGTAAAGTTTAATTTCGGAACAATGACGTCACGTGGGCGGCTTGATCTTGGAGTCTTCTAGCTGCGACACTTTTTTATCCTTCTCCAGCCTAACGTTCAAATATGTAGATTTTCATCTGCTGTCATTGCTATCACCAGATTTTCCTGATGAGCGTTGTATCTGTTTGTTTGTAGAACAGAATGAATTATGTGTTGTAGATTTTCTGGCAGAAAACTTGATAGCTTAACTATACTAAACAGATGCATGGCGCCCATTTCGCACGAAGGATTTCGCCGTATTGAAAACCAGACCAGAGCGTATACTTTAACAATGTACTGGCAAAGTAGACACAAACTTGAACTAGGTTTATCAGTAGTGATGTAGTGCCGAAACATCCTACAGGCGAATGTAAGCCATCGTGAATGTGATAATGGTTCTGCTTTTCTGTTTGCTAGGTCGGTAGTGCACATTCCAGTAGCAACAGCCTTACAAATTTCAAAGAGATAATTCTAGTCAGTGCTTAAACCATCTGGTTTTTTCATTCCAGACACCAATTCAACGGGAATTGGTGTAAAAGAGACGATCGGTGAACGTTCACAAACCTTTAAATTCTTCCCTATGGGGCCGGAACATGCGTTGGGTCCGGTCGTCTCACCATCCAATTCGGTAACCAGGTGTCGGAAATGACAACTAGTAGATATAAAGAAGGCAAATGAGATGCTGCATTTCCTTTCCTAGGATCTTTGTATCTGACTTATCACCACGTTATCCCATTCTGTGTTCGTGGCTTTGCCATAGCCGCCGACTGCCTCAAGACTTGACATGTCGTACTGGTTCTTCTCTAAAAGCTCCAATATAGAGTCGGCAATATCCTTGCAAGTGCCTGATTTATGTGTGGCATGACCCAAGTATTCTGAACCGGGCTCCGATAGTACTGTGATATGTTTTTCCGTAACCTCTCATCTTCGTAGTTTCCCGTCAACTTTTCTTGCATAAGAGTTGCATCATTTTTTTCCTTCAAGGTAGGTACTTGTAAACGCCCGGCCCAGGTGAGCCTTTTCTTTCTGGATTTTCTCACCGAATTTATCTTTTCCTCTTTGTACCTTAGATCTGTCAACAACAAGATTTTTTTTCCTCTGGCGTTATGAGTCTCAATTCCTGAAGTACGGCAGAAGCGATCAAAGCAACCTGTCTGTCTGAAGCTCCAGTTCTAAACGCTGCCTCCGCTGTATTTAAAAGACAGATGCGCTTTAGGCTATGTTTCTTTCTCGGTCACGTCTGGGAGTCAGGTCCCGATGTGCTTCCCTATTCAACAGCTTAGCTGGATTCCCCTGATGACGCCCGTATCTTTGAAGTGTGCTTGTGTATAATCTCACTAGTTGGTTCACTGGCTTCAACACTTCCAGCGACTTTCTTGTTTGTCTGCCACTTAAATCTGTCCACTTTACATGAAAACATCTTTGACAAATTTGCTTGTTCGGAAGTCAATGTTGCCAATGCTCATTTTCCGTGATGTTCTCTGGTTCAAAAGAAACTTGAATGCTCGTTTTAGAATCTTGTGTGCCCTCTCACAGTTGCAATCTTCGGCGATTTTACATTTTCAAGACGCAATATCAAAAAGAGCCTTTTCCGCCTGTGCAACAAGACCTAAAGGAAGTGTTGCCTCTTGTCCTTGTCTAGTGAAATGTTTTTTCCTTGGTCTTGTTTACGCGAAATATGTACAGCTCTTTGTCCAACTAGTTTACAAATGTCAGTCACTGCTAATTTAGTTACGCCTTCGTCGCCACTTAAAACACTTCGAAACCAATGATAATGTTGCATAACATTAGCGTACGTGGTAACTGCGCTTCACTCATTTCACTTGGAGTGCCAAACAAGCCTCGTTTCACACTTTCCCGCGTTGGTATGCTATGAGGCTTGCTCTTCATCTTGCTTTCCATTGCTTCCGAACTTGGAAACCAAAGTATACAAAATGTCTCTGAATCGTATCGCACTAAGAAGACTGTAACTTTAGGTACCATGCACAAACTCTCTGTCTTAATAGAAACAGCGAACTAAAACCGTTAAATCTTAAGCTGCAATAATCTGGCCTGTTGGATTGTTTGGCCGATATACGCAAAATTTTTACCATTTTGCGATGGAGAATATTCTAAAAACGTCGGCGTAGGTTTTTGAGCCAACGAGGCGGCGGGAGGTGCGCGAATCTTCTGGACGGAGCTGGACGTTGCGACGACCCTCGAAGAGCGTGGACAAAGTAAGCAACCACGAAGTTGTGTAGCCTGCCGCTAGATGGAATTTGCTGTCGGTGTACATAACAAGCGAAGAGTTGCCCAAAACAAATCGTGTTATATCACGAGCTATGACTATAATCATCGTTAACGTGGAATTCCAAACAAAATCTGGACATTAATTCGAACAACTGAGCTAATGTGGCTGTACTTTGACTCATAAATATTTTAAAATTATTTGCTTTCATTGCTACAGGTTTTGTTTAATAAAATAATAGTATTATAGCCATCAGGTAACTCTCGAAACGACAACAAGTAGCTTTTCTGTCATTTGTGTTGTGCGTGATGCCTAACCAAACACTTAAAAACCTTTAAATCCGTTGGGGCAGGGTAACTAGTTGTCCAAAAAGAATCAGTAAGGTCGGTGCCACTAATTGTAACTTTTCCTACTAACCGTCATCGAATTTCCAACAAAAGTGCAAACCTTTTCAAGCTAACTGGTATACGTGCGTTGTCGTAGAGAGAAGACAAGCTAGATAGCAACAAACTTACAGCAAAAATTGAATTTTTTACACTATTTAGATCCAAAGTTTAAAAACGTTTTTTTTTAAAAAAAAACAGTTCTTTTGAACAGAATGTAAGGAGTGATATGTAGAAATGAATTACTGCAGGAAAACAATTGTAAAGAAAATTCCTTAGTATGCTCTGAAAACTGCTAATTCGCTTTAAGTGTCGGAAATTTTAACAATAATGAATCAGAATGTAGAAATGGTAATCAGCGATCACTCATTGCTATGGATCTCTACAATCTCTACTTAACAAGATTTTACTGACATAATATATGCCTGGAGGAAGTAATAAAATCAGTATGCTAGTTGCCTGCGAACCAGAAGTTTCCATTATTATTTTACAAAGTAAGGAAGGAATGGTACAATTTAATTAGAAAAGCTAATGTTAATACTCCGGCTTTATTCTGCTCTAATTAACACAAAATAACACACGATTACTAATGTTACATAACTGAGTACTTGTGTACAGGGCTATTTAGATTCTTCTTCATGCAGGTTCCTTAATCCTTAATATCTCAGAGCGTTTCCTTGCTAGACAAGTACGGGGGGCATTAAATATAAGTGCCATCTTTTGACCTATTATTCTATATCAGGTAAAGACATATTTTCAAATGTAATTCATATAGAAAAATTCAAGTTACATTTTAGCTGCCTTTAAGTCGAAATCGATATTAAACCAAAACGAAATATTAATAAATAATAATAATAATTTACTGGACAAATACATAGGAATAAGTTTTTAACACCATTCACTGTAACTTCTCTTCCCTACGTAAATGGAAACTGACAACAAATATTACAGGTCTCATTTATTAAAGATCCTTCGTTTTCAAAATTCTCTCAGCTTCAAATATTCTCCGTGCTTTGTGAAAATCATATGAGTTTTTCTCTCTCTCTCTTGATTTATCCTCTAATCAATAATTTATTTCCACTCCAAAACTCTACATCATTTTGTGCCTTTTGTCTTAATTGTTTGCAATACACTTTTTTACTTCCAAGACGGCTCTTGAATAATGCATAATCTTCGTCTTCTCCCCATTGATCTTACAATCTTCTTGGTGTTTATACTCTGACTAACTTTCTTCCATTTCATTTTTCATTATATAGGGTCACAATGACTCAATGATAAAGGGTTACTGTTGGAGCGAAAGGTCTCTGGTTCGATCTTAATTGATGTGAATTTATGGTAGTAAACATCGGGTTTTCTTCGGCTTGTCCCGTTTCTTCCCATATACTCATTCCATCTGCTCTTTCTTATTCATTTACTTCTATGAATCATCTGTATACTTTTGCGACGAAGGACGTAACAGTGGCACATTAAAACAAACATTTCATTTTATATTTTTATTACATGTAGGTTTTATGTCTGTTAACTCTTTTTCCTTTCCACACGAAGTATCGCATTGTTCCATCACAGTGCCTTCTAAAGCATATTCCTTGTCTGAGCGACAAATCATCTCTGAAAAAAATGAATGATCCTGCTTTTATCAGAATTAGTTGACAATTTTCCTTTATCCAGTCCCAATCGCTCTCTTCCATGTCTACCCTCCATAATATACCGTAGTTGCTTCGCTCTTTGGGGATGATTTGACGGTGGAGAATGAATTGACCTGTAAAACATCGTTTAGATTTAACTTGGCTGGCTGTACTATTATCTTCATCATCTCAGTGCTGACACTATGATTGCATTACTTATGTCGTATTTCTTCATCCATACTGTAACTCAGTTAACTAATCTGTTGTTAGAGTTTTGTAATGTATCCATCTGGGGGCAAGATCATAATTAAAAACTGTAATTGTGTAACATCCATAATCCTTCTTGTCTTTGAGCAGATAACTCTTGTTATATCTAGACAATATGTGAGCAATTCTTAACCCGGACATATTGTTTTGTCTTCCTACATACCTATAGATGCTATTGACAGACATTTCAGGGCATTCAAAAAATTGAAATTGATAATTCCTAATTTTCAAATTTGTTTCTCGAAAGCTGTTTAAAGTCTTAAGGGGCAATTGAAGCCCCATCCAAATAGATAAATAACAATACAACGAATATATAGTTTGCTGCATTGAACATTCCACGGCGGAGTTGTTTTCGAATTTATAGACACCACTCTTCGTTCGTGATATTACCTGGTGAGCACATACTATGGTGAACTAACTTTTATTTATGTGTCTCCAATTCTAACAAATCAAGATTTGATTGTTGAAGATATTTGAGGAAATCCTTCGACAGCCCCAGGTGATTAGTTATACAATACATGTGGCTAGGATATTTTGGTACATATTTCAGTTTCAAAGACCAAGTAAAGCTACACACTACGTGTGTGAAATGCGTCACACTGTCTTTCATCTTTTCATAACACTTAAAGCCAGCTTTTGGAGAATGTTTGGGAGAAATTGTGTCATGGTTCCTTTTTTGGCATATTCTAGTTTTGAAATTGGTGAAGGACCCGTCTCTCTTAAACGCCTCTTTTCTACAGATCAAATGTTGTGAATGTGGTTCAACTCAGGGTTTTGTAGTACCTAATCATTGAAATTACGTACACTACAACAAATTAGAACACTTTTTTTTCTGTGTGTCGTCAAGGCGTGAAGAAAGATGCTTCACTGTTTCCAAGAGACGACTCCGCTATGTCATTCATGAGCTCAAACTAGATCAACTGAATCATGGTGTGGTTTTCTAGAAGAATAACTAACTCGCTACTCTACTATAGTTAAAGGAATTCCGCACCGTAACATCGCAGGTGTTGTTAAACATTACCCCAGATATTACACAATATTTGTAATTCCTCTACGAGTATATTTATGCATCAGGAATAATCTCCTCTACACAATATAATTTGAAATGTTAAATATATAGCCATTTTTAATTTGTGTAATTACTAATAACAGCATTTATGTCTTCGTATTGAAAATAAGAGTCTGAAAAGCACACAAGGACAATAAAAGTGCACTCGAGAATATAACCATTAATTCACGGATGGCAATAATACAAAAAAAAAGAATGTGATTACATCCCTCATTAGGCATTACAACTGACTGTCTTAGTGCCCTAATCTCACCAAAATATCTTAGACATAATATGGCTAGTTTAAACCTATACCTTCCAAACAGATTCATTGCACTAGTGTAGATTGTATTTTCAAGATTATAACCACACCGTGTCTTACCAGTTATTGACATTGAACTACGTTTCCTTATTGTGCTTTTGTTGTGTTTCTGTGAGTCATGTAGTACTTTTACTAATTATAGAATTGTCTCAAATGGATACATTGGACGCTTAGGTTTGAACCTAAAGTATCATGTATGTCACACACGATATAGAATCATCGCTTTTCTCAAAATTGTGCTTGGGGCCTCGGTGGCTCAGTTGCATTGCGTTTACCTTTGGTGAAAGAGTTCCTTGGTTCGATCCCAGCTTCGTGGTGGACAAATACCGTACGTGAGTTTTCTCCCGTTTCCTCTCACATTCTGCATTCAAGCATTTCTTCATTTCTCATTATCACACTCTCCTTTAACAACCTTTATCATTTAGGATTTTAATGTCTGGGCTTTCGGCATCTATGAACATTTAGCCCGTCAGGTATGAGGGATGACGTCGTCGACGAGCACGTTACCCGGTGAAATGAAATGGAACAAGGATTGGGGAAGGAACAATCTGCCTGCGCCAGGTACCACCCCGGCATTTGCCTGTTGTGAATGAGGAAATCCCAGGAAAATCTCATTCAGTATGGCTGGCCTTTAAAAAAATATTTTTACAATTTTCTACCGACCCATCAGGAATCCGCTTCCTTTAGCTTAGCCTGCATCACCGTGAGACGTCAAATTTAAGAAAGTGGCGTTGAATGGAAGTCAAAGCTCATTCTACGTGCTTTGTTATCATGTAGACAAATCTGTGATTAGTGTACAGTGGGCCAATGAAATTCTTGATGTACAAAGTCCGTGACTTAGGCAACCCAACTGGCGACAGCTCCAAGATTTATTAAGCCTGGTAGTAGCTAGCACAGCAGTGTGAAGTTGCCCCCAATTGTTAAAAGCACAAATCGTAAAGAGAATTATTTTGCAGAAGTGCAGCGAAACGCTGGGTGACGAAATTACAAAAAGGGCTCTTTGGATGTTTTTACACACAGTAAACAGCACAATAACAGAAAAAAATATACGGACACTAAAGGCGCTGATTAAAGGTAACAGACAGGGGACTTAAATAATCTTATAATTAACTCAAGTCTGGAATGATATAAACAAGTTAACTTACTTCAAATGACTATACATATATGCGTATCAAATAATATACGGATAGATTATGTGGTATATGTATTAGGTTATTCTTTTATGTAACCACAAAGCCTTGCGCGGAGTTTTGAAACTATTAACAATAGTCCTACCTTCAAATCAGTTAAAGTGTGAATGGATCATTCAGGGGAAGAACCCATACTCTAATGAAAATTATGGGTGTCTAAAATGGTCTGAGCTCCTAGTAGTCCTGGATCCACAGTACATGCCCGAAAAATTTGTGGTTGTACGGAGTTTTATTGTTGCATTGTGCTCTTCGACCTATCGTTGTCTACTTTTTCTTGGGTAGACATCTCAATTATGGTCGCTTATCTCCACAGACGCCATTTTCCAATATGGCCGCCAAATAAGCAAAAAGCATGCATAACTAAGGAACTAGGCCACCTAGGAAAGTCATCTTGGTATCGAATCATAGGTTTTGAAGGTCAAGAAATTTAAATAGTACCATGAAATTGATATATATTGAAGAAATTTACATATTATAGACAAAAATACGCTATATATATAAAGGGTGGGTCATTTTAATTCATCCACAGAAATATCTCGAAAACAACAAACCGAAGCAAGAGAAGTTTTCAATTATATCTGTTTACCACAAAGAGAGACACATTTTGGTGTACTCTTAAATACCACGAGATTAGCAGTGTTGCCAATCCAACACAAAGATGTATTTTTTGAAATGTCACTACGTCAGGTTATTACAAATTTCAAATCTACATTAGAAAGAAAACAAACAATACCACACTTATTGTTCAGTTTTGTAAACTAACGACGCTACAGTATCACAAATATTAAAAACAACCAAACTTTGAAGGTTTCTAACATAATAATAATAATAACGCAAGTGAAACGAACAGGACAATGTATATCGAATGAACCTTAGTGTCAAATACTATCATCATGATCTGACGAATTTCGAATAGATGGTAACAAAATTATAAGAAATTAAAAATTGGACTTTTTGAAAAGGCTTTATTCCTAAAAGAAAGTGGATATACAAAATAGTTTAAGGTTTAGAATATATGTAAAAACAGTATATCAAATATTGTGCTATTAATAACATTATGAATTAATATTTGTTGATGGTCCAAAATATCCTTAATATAAACAAATTAAACTTTTAGAAAAGGTGCTGATGTGACTAAACAACTGGATATTCTTACAATTTTCCCCTCATATAAACAACATTATGCACATTTGAGCAACCACAATATCTATAGTCTCTAATATTATTTTGTCATGTTTAATGTATGCCAATTTTCTGTCAAAATGTAAAATATCAATACTAACATATAAAACCAAGTGGTTCCATAAAGAGCACTGTGTTACTGTCTTACAATTTCTTATACCTCAATTTAAGCAACTTTCTTATTTAAACTATTAAAAGTTTTTTTTTTTTTTGCGAATACAGGTTAAAGTTTACTTAATATGTGTCCAAATTTACAAGTCTAAAACAAAATACATGTGGCTTGCAACTGAGAATTTTCACAGCACGTCTGACAAAGACAGTGCACTGTACACAACACTTGAAATTTCTTACATATACATTGTTTACAGTTGTTTGCTTTGCAAGAACACACTCGCAATACAGCATCTGGCAAAGGTCGGAAACATTTTCTGGTCTCAGGAAACCGTATCTTTCTCCCATCCAAATTTCACAGGGTTTTCAGTAATGTGTTTCTTTTCTAATAATAACAAAGATTCTCTGATGACCAAGTTTGCGCCTCTAATGTGGCCTCGAATAGCAAATGAAGTGGGTGGCAAATGATGGGTTTACGCTCAGTCGATAAAGTTCATAGCGTAAAGCATCAAAAGCTTCTACTTCAGTCGATGTGGCCCTCACTTTCGTTAAATATGTTTCTGCATTCCTTATGTCTTCAGCTGAGAGACTACTTGTTTTAGCAAAATGAAGAAGATAATTTATTGATTGTGCATTCAATGCTGCATTTTTGTACCTACTTTACTTACAATGTCATTGCCAGTGAAAATGTGAGCGTTGAAGACGACGCTACTCACTTTGTCTCCAAGTGTATCATATAAGTGGTGAATAGGAATGAAACGACGCTTTTCTCCCACTCCAAACATTACCCACAATTGCTTCAGCTCTTTACTACTTAAGGTTGCAAAATATCTTACTAGTTAGTAACAAAATAACCATATCAGTATCATTGGACATCACAACTCGCTGCGCGCCGCTTTCAACTGCCCAGTACGTGTGAGGCACAATTCGTTGGTCGGCTTCTTCAATCTTTCATGTGACGGTATTCCAGAAGTTTTCAATTTGGATTGGTGTGTGAGTCTGAGATTGAAGGCAAGTGAGATGAATACATCCAGTATTGCATGATCGACGTACTCTCGCACTTTCTTTCAGTAAATTGTCAAAAATAAAGTGTTTTTCTTTGGCTGAGCACGCTTTAGTCGTTCGTTCAATAACGGTGTCTATTGCTTCTCCAAAGTTCTTAAATGATGACATCTCATCATTCTTATCTGCGACATAAAATCAAAAACTACAGTAGTCCGTTCCGGAAATTCTGGGTGAAATGAGGTACTCTTGTCAATTGTTTTCTCCAAATGTAATACTAGGTCATGCTTTGTTGGTTTCGAAGGTGCATCACCTTCAAACAACTGACTTGAATTTATGAGATCATGAGAGAGTATTTCTTCCATTGTCAAACCTCTTTCTTTTGCAATATCGATTTTCTTCTGAATCTGTGAAAAATTCCTTGCCTTGATGATGGTAGGTGTCACAGTTGTGTTGTTTGTGATAAGAGTTTTGAAGGTGGGGGACACAGGCTTTTTCAATTCTTAATCCAATGTTCTCGGGATTGCTGCCAGAGTAGGTGTTGCTGTGCGAGCTTTCGTTACCATACAGCAGCAACATCTTCAGAGCTATGTGTTGAAGTGTGCTGGTCGTACAGATTATATAGTGGTCTATAAGAATCGCTGTGTTCCTATTGGTTGTTTATGTTGGCCAATGGCGTGCTCTGATTTTGCTGGTGGAAACTGCTCTCTGATTGGCTGATGGTTCTTTTCGTACTGAGAAGCTGGAACCAGATGTCAGGTAGATGATAACCTTCGTCTCTGTTGATGGATGGCTTGTATGTACGGATGAATAAAGATTCATGTATTTTCCTGTCCCAGAACTGTTTACATTTCTTTACTACTTCAATTTGGTCCCACATGGCCGTATGATTGTATTGTATGCAGTGTTCGGCTATTGCAGATTTTTCGGGCTGTCTAAGTTTGGTGTGTCGCTGGTGTTCTTTCATTCTGTCTTCAATATTCCTTCCTGTTTCACCTATGTAAGTGGCGTTACATTCACAGGTGATCCTATAGATGCCTGATGTCTTTAATCCCAATGAGTCTTTTGCACTTGGTAGTAAACTCCTGATCTTCGGTGGAGGGCAGTGTACAGTCTTGATGTTGCATTTCTTCAATAGTCTTACTAGTTGGTTGGAGGTTTTCCCATATATGGAATAAGTGCAATGTTTTCCTTGTCTGCCGTGTTGTCCTCTTTTGTGGTGCAACTTCTGCTACTGTATTTTCTCATGGCTGTGTTGATCTGTTTCGACGAATATCCGTTGAATTTGAATACTGTTTCCAGGTGAGACAGTTCTGTGCTTATATTATCTGGATCTGCTATTTGGTATGCTCTGTGTATTAGAGTATTTAACACCCCTATCTTCTGTGCAGGATGATGAAAACTGGTCGCATCGAGGTAGAGATCAGTGTGTGTGGGTTTCCTGTAGATTGAATGGCCTAGACTTCCATCTGGCTTCTTGTATACGAGTACGTCCAGGAACGGGAGTCTTCCTTCTGTTTCTGTTTCCATTGTGAACTGGATGTTGCGGTGTATAGAATTCAGATGCTGCAGGAATTCGTCGAGTTTCTGTCTGCCATGGGGCCATATGACGAATGTGTCTTCTACATATCTGTAGAATACTGTAGGTTTGTATGTTGCTGTTTCTAGCGCTTTGTGTTCAAAATACTCCATATAGAAGTTCGCTATTACTGGAGAGAGTGGAGAGCCCATTGCTACACCATCACTTTGCTCAAAGAAATTGTCTTGGTAACTGAAGTAGGTAGACGTTAGGGTGTGTCTGAAGAGATGTACTATATCCTTGCTGAAGTGCGATTCCAGGAGTTTAATAGAATCTTCCAGTGGTACCCTCGTAAAGAGAGAAACCACATCAAAGCTGACGAGTATGTCATCTGCGTTTGTCTTGATGCTCTGTAGCAGTTGTACGAAATGGCTGGAGTTTCTGATAAGGTGTGTACACTCTCCTGTTAGTGGCTGTAGCAGTCCTGTTAATTTCTTGGCCAGGCTGTACGTGGGGCCTCCTATGGTGTTAACTATGGGTCGTAATGGAACTTCTCTCTTGTGTGTCTTCGGAAGGCCATAAATCCTTGGTGGTATTGAACCGGAAGGTTTAAGCCTCTTCTTTTCTTCTTCATTCAGACTGGAACTTTGTATTAATCTGGAAGTTTTTAGGTAATAGTAGACGCCAGCAAAGCTTCAAGATCATATATTTTTTCAATTCTGTTCGTCAGTTTCCTTTCCTTGATAACAAAGCGCTCTTTCATAACCTTCTCATAGTTACGTCTCCCATCTCTTAATACTCCTAAAAATTTGCCATCACATCCTCAGGATCAATTTATTTTGTCAGAATGTTCTGTGTGTTTTGAATGAATTACCGTCTGCTATTATGAACTGAAGCACACATGTGATATTAGAAGTGAAGTGATTGGCTTTGCTTCCTTGTTAATTGATGATGAACTGTTTCTATGTGATTCATTATCTGTGCACTTGTATGGTTGTTACACACATTGACAATGGCGAGAACTTCGTGATAGATCAGTTGCCATTCAGTGACGTACTGAGTTTTACGCTTTTGTCCTCTCGTACTTTTTGAGCTCGTTGCTTGTTTGTTACAGTTTCATATCGGGGACCACTGCGTGGAATGATGCAGTCTTTTCAGGAACTACAAACTGACCATCCAAAAACTTTTCATGCAACCAACTATTTCAAGGCGCTTCATCAACTCCAGGTACCATGATCCAAATAATTCGTGAATTGCTGAAATACAGGGATTAATGACTAAACGGTCTTATTTGAGATCAGACGTTAAAAGATTTCCTACAATGTTGAGGAAATTGTTGAGGTAACTGCAAAGTTCTTATTTCTCGGTACATTCGTTCACAAGTCTTAATTAGCAGTCTCTTCAATTGTTGATTTGAGTATGGAGGAATTTACAGTTTTCTTTTTCTTTATTTTGCAACACCAGTCGAAACTGATTTACTTTTTAAAGCAAATTGCTGCATGCTTCCTTTTCGTTACTACCCCAGAAAGCACGCCAAATTATTTTTCCGAGTACTTCGAAGACAATTAATGTTCCTTGAAACATAACATTCCTGAACATAATATTTTCCAATTAGTATACTCTTAATTCACTCCGAAGATTACTGTTTCAACCAGAGCATCGTCGAAACCGTTACCAAGTAGGCACCTTTTACCACACTGCAGAGCCACTTTTGTGCAATGAAACATTCCAAGCATTGGCAATATGCCATGCAATTCGTCTGGGCTACTGAGAACTATGTCCGCTACTGTATAGAACACTCCTTTGTCGCAGAAAACCGGAAGGTTGGGTTGTCTAAATTGTTGTCTCACAGATTCAAATTTTTAAAGGGCAGTTAACACAGTAGATGGATGAAATTAAATAGTGTATACTGCTCCACGTTATTGACTTAGGCTGAGTGTCGCCTAAAAACTCACCACATCGAGTAAGAGAAATAACAAACTCAGTTTTAAGAGCACATGTGGATGCCTATCACACGAATGAATGCCAACATCCTCAGCTAATTTAAAGTTGTTCCGAAAAGCAGGTTTGATTGTACTCTTTCTTCGATTTAGTATTTTTTGACACGGTAGCTCACACTGAAGTTTACAAGTTCTCTTCATTAGTGCAGTTTGTGAAATACTTTTTTTTTCTGTGGATCTCTTCTGATGTCTTCTGTTGAAAAAGAACGATGTTAGTATGATGACTTCCAAAGCTACCTCAGAGCGATGACTTGTCCTCAAAGCCGAAGTTGTCATGAGCTTTTATTGTGAAGTCTCTTATGTTGAAATGTCTTGGTATCGGTATGTCAGCATTGGACATCCTCCGAAAAAAAAATTCTGCGCACGACCCTGGCTATATTATACACAAAACTTCAATATATCTCAAATGTAAGGTAATATTTGAATTCTCGGACCCCAAAAACCTATGATTCGACACCAAGATCACTTTCCTAGGTGACTTAGTTCCTTAGTAATGTATGCTGATTGCTTATTTGGCGGCCATATTGGAAAATGGTTTCTGTGGAGGTAAGCGACCATAATTGAGATGTCTACCCAAGAAATAATAGAAAGAGATAGGTCGAAGAACACAATGCAACAATAAAACTCCGTGCACCCACAAATTTTTACGGGCATGTACTGTGGATCCCGGACTATAGGTTCCGGCGCCACTTATTGATACGTAATATTACTTCGAAAGATGAACTTGTCCGATTTCATTATTCGTTAAATGACTTTTGAAACTGCTAAATACTGGTATCCATTAATTTATTTGTAAATATTAAAAATAAAAAATTCGATAACACTCAAACGAGTTGGAGAACCTATCAGTACTAAGCGTATCTCCCCTTAGGTTGTAAATATAACTAAAGGTTGTTGATATGATTAATATTTGTGAAAATTTACACATTTAGACACAAGAAGAAAAGAGGAGAATATAGTGTAAATAAACAACAATTTAAAAATGCACTTAATTAACGGTTAATATCAAATATAGAACCACTAACAGAATTAACTCTGTAACTCGTTTTCTCCATTCATTTTTCTTTGTTTATTTTCAGGATTACATCATCACTGAATTTCTCCACTGGAGATTATCCTTCATTTAGCAGCATCCAACTGGAGCTCAGACTTGTCAATGAAGCATTTTAAGAAGTTGTAAATGGCGAGGGGGAGACTCGTAAACAAACTAAAGACGAATCAATCACTGCGTAGTAATTGTGGTTCTGTGGTCAAGGTGCTTGACCAGTAATCTGAAAGTAATCAACTCTTATTCACAAACTACCAGTACATTTTTTTTTACTTTAGAATTTTCGGTGGCGATTGATCAGCGATGACATGTTCTATTATCTTCAGATATTTGAATACTCGGATGTTTCAATACTTGAACTAGTAAATCTTTAGGAATAATAATAATAATAATAATAATAATAATAATAATAATAATAATAATAATTATTATTATTATTATTATTATTATTATTATTATTATTATTATTATTATTATTATTATTATTATTATTATTATTATTATTATCTCATTGAAGATTAAAAGTTAGGAGCTTATTATCACTCAAGACATAACATTACAACCAGAAACGTAATATTTGGCAAGACAATTTCAGTTTTGTTTAGTGTTGCCCACGAGAAGAGGAATTTCTCATCTCGTTTCTAAAACAAAACAAAGAAAATTGAGACGAGAATTAACATTTTACATTCGAGACGGGGCAAAGTTAACTCAAATTATCGTCTCGCTTTGGAGATGAGAATTGAGGCTAGACGAAAAGTATCGTGAATATTTCTCGTTTTATCTCGATAACGTGTACAGATAATTTTAAAATAGGTTAGGATCTATTATTTTTGAGTTCATAGTTTTCAGGCTCCTGGGATGAATAGTGGCACTCTTGGTGTCGTGTAAGTTCACAATTAGTCTCCACTAGCACTCATACGGGGAGAAAAGGAGATGGCATATAAACATTATCGAGAACGACCGACATTAATATCAAGTCCATAGTTCTTGGTGCCGATGACATGAGTAATAACACTGCAGATTCCTCGAAAGTTCAAGTTACATTGGCATGGAAGCTGAGAAGGGGTGAAAAATAAAATGTCTAAAACGATCGAAATAGGTATCGAACTCATAGTTTAAGAATCAATAAGCTGTTATCTGATAATCCCAATGACATTTATGCCCAAGTTTAAGCAAGAACGGATATAACCTAGATAGAGAATTTTCAGAGCTGCACAGGATTTTGATTGTATATATACTATATTGGAGGTATGTGTATGAATGTATTCTTTAACTACGTTGAAGAAGGTCTGAAGAAATTTCAAACTAACACTTCGTAGACATATAATTTAAAATATCGTAAAATATACTGTAGGACTATGACAACGCAAGAATTGGGAATTGCAAGGAATGACATGAGAAATAGACAAAAAGCGACCGATGTTAATTTTATGGGTCGCTAAAATAATGCTGCTTAAGTCCCAGTTGAGCCCCATCAGCAGAAGGCATGACGAGATGAAAGATAGATTGTGAAAATGGCTGTGATTAGTGCCGAATTTATAGTTTTGGAATCTAGCAAACAGCTGTCTTTATTGACATTGATTTCTCTATAAATTATATCGATTTAAATAAAGGGTATATTCTGTACGGTTTAATATTTCAAAGTGTATGCCAAAAATAATGTGTTCTTTATTTGATCATTATTGTTTAATCCAAATACGTATCGTAATGAAAAAGGGAATTGGAACTTTTTCCAGAAACCTACCATGCACGCGTGAAGATCGGAAATTGCAGATATTTTATATACATGGAGATGGATGAATTAATATGTATGTGTTTATATATGCGAGCATAAGCACGTGGGAAAATTTTAATCGCACATGGTACACATAGGACTTGCAATCTGAAAGAAAATATTCTAGAGGAAAAACACCCCTTGAATCTCTTTAGGAACGGGTTGCCACAAATGAGATAAAAAACAAATGATATTGTATTAGTGTCGAATACACATTAACCGGGGTCGTTGAGACTAATGTGTAACTATCAGTGCCGTTCAATTAAGTTCAAACCCACGGGCATGAGGGGCACGGGCCGGAATCCGACTGCTCCGTTTGAATTGGATTTTGAAACATAGTTATTACCTACCTCAAACTGGGTCTTTATAATGACACTTTGATTAAAATGGATACTCTAAGGGAAATAAGTCTTTCAAAATTTATGCCAAAAGTAAATAATCTTTTAGGTTATTATTACATAGACCATAGAATACGTTTTTCATTGATACGTACCCTTTCATACGTATCCTAAGACAGACAGAGACTCAAATATTTCAAATATACCAAACGAATAAAGTATATTTCTTCCAGTACTTATAATATTACATGTTTTAGAAGTAATATCGACCTAAGTCTTGTTGATAGATGTTACCTCAAAAAATAAATAAATTATGAGCCAAATCTTTTTATTTTTAGGAAAATCAACAGCGAACCATTTTCCTTTACTACTACATTCCTGTTTCTTAAAGAATATACCTAGGTATATAAAATTAGTGCTTTCACATTGAATGTAGTAATTGAAAGTTATATTTTGACTTTTAATTAAAAGTAATACTCCACCACCACCAAGACTTCGAATCGTCCAAAACCTTCCTGCGTACTGGAATATAAAAAGCAACAGATACATAATCAATATTTTCTAGTTGATTTAGATATTCCAATTAATATTGGTAAGGTACAACATAATTTGTAGTCCCATGTATTTTCCACTAAAACTATGGCTCATAATTTATCCTAATGAATCTAATAATGTTTAACTTCATGTCGTCTATCAACAATGTTAATATGGGTCTTTATTGAAGTGGAGCACAACATAAATATGAAGAGTTAATTATGGTTTATTTTGTATTAACCTTATCTTATGTACGTCATCTTTCTAGCATCTAATGAAGAGCTTAGTGAGACTGTTCTGGACAAGCGGACAAGATAAGGACTTGAATGTACAGTTTACTATAGTTTTCTGCCATTTTCTGGCTGATGTTCAGTTGCTCACCAGTCGAGTTCTACTTCACCACATTTCTTAAAAAAGAATTGCGAGAGTAAAAGTCAATGCTAAAATTTCTCTTCATAATTGATTATTACTAACACAAGCAGAGATTTCGGTCCCCAAGGCTACGTAGAATTCGGCATCCCTTACTCTCAACTTACCAAGCTTTTCCTTTCTTCTTGTTTCTAACATATAAGAGAAGCACCTTTTCTTGTTGTGATACGCTGGATCCTTATCAAGCTTCTTGGACAGACCATTGCAACAGAAAAAAATCCTTTATGTATTCTTTTGCATATAAGAGCTGCTTTCAAGATGCTTATTTTGTATTTTCTTCGTAAATTTGAGAAAATTATCTCTTGTTGTATATAAATCCACTTGAAAAACAAATATAGATATTTAGAATTATTTAAATGTTTCATACTATCGATAAGAAATGAAATTTCAATACATTAGAAACTATGTGTTTTAAAATGTTTAAAATGGGTGCAGAACTAATTTCCACTTTCACGCTATGAATAATAAAATGAAACTATAGTGCATGTAATCGCAGGTTAAATTTTAAAGATGCATATGTGTTGAATGATATAATTTATCAATATCTATCTCAGACTCTTTACGTTTACGACATACTTACGGTTCTGAGTGATATAACATTACAACGATATTAATAATAGATCAGTGTAATTATATATAATTATTTCTGTAAAGCACTGGCGTCTAATGTTGTTAATTTAATGTATATTTGAAAAATATAAAATGCTTTACGTAAATTACAAAACAGTTGAATCATTTTCAATTTTCCAGTTAAATTATTCTTCAGTGTTTTAAAAATTTAATTGTAATTTTTATCATTTTTTAAAAATTTTTCTTTCATTGTATTAGGAATTATTGCTTTACACATTTGAAACTCATAACAAAGTGTTAATGTTTGGGGATTTTGTTTCACATAAGCTTAGCAAATCGTTTTAAAATAAATGAAAATAAAATTTTAAACAATTGTCTTAGCAATTTGAAAATTATTCTCGACTCTTAGGAATATGGAAATCATTGATGTATTGGATCTACTAACATAACATGTATATATAACATAATATATATAGGGCAAATAAAAGTGGCCCTGATCAGTGGATACGATTGGACGTTAATGTATGCATGGAACAACACCAAGTGACGCGGACACCACATGTACACATACCACCGGTTCACATCTTGTCAAGGGGTGTGTCGGTGTGATTTGAACAGTGCACTGGTGAAGATAACACTCAGAGTAGCAGAGGGTGTTCGTTGTGGAAAGTTACGTGAAAACAAATTCGAGGAAGGATTGTGGTCAGTTGTTTGTTCATGAATTTCTTGGTGTCAAAGTGCGAGCCAAAGTGTAATGTAACGATTAGTCAGGAAATGGCATCAGACATGATTTCTTTTGAACAATTTAAAAAAAAAAAGAAAAGAAAAACGAAAATATTCCGAAAGATGTCTGAACACCAGAAATTGTATATGTTTTCATTCATGTGATCATTTGAGAGATGAATTCTGATTATTTTCAATATCTGCTATAAGCAGATTAGCGAACTATTTCTTTCCGTTCGCTCTGTTTCTTTGTATCCTGGAACTCTGTTCTCCGGGCCAGTTTTATGTCCCTAAAATGCATTCATATATATATATATATATATATATATATATATATTGGACATTAGCGTCTAAACCTGAACACACAATCAGTAACTTAAAACTCACCGGCCTTGATGTGTATCTATATATTTTATGCATTTCGAAACAGTAAGTTCTTCATTCAGCTCTGATTTCATTCAACTAGATGAAAAGCGAATTTTTTATAAATTTAAATTAAAAATGAAGCTTATAAAAATAATTGATTAAATTTTAAAATGACATAAATAAAAACAATCAAAAGTAACTTCAAAACTATTTGATTAGAATTAAGATTAAAAACTACAATTTTCACTACTGTGATACGAGAATTGAAGACTTGCGAAATTCATGCATGGGAACATTAAGTTTTATGAAGTATTAATGAAACTTGCAATCTTACTAAATGAATAAAAGTTTGTCCACACAATTGTATGTGTGAAACTTCATTAAACTTTACTTGTGTCTGCTAGTTTTCTCCTTACATTAGTCACAATGTAGGTAAATATTTAAATTTAAAGGAATAATACATATAGAGTACTTATATTAAAGCAAGAATGATAAGTGCATATACCAGTATGATCTTATTTATTTATTTTTATTTTTTTATTTACTATTTAAAATGGCGGAGTTAGGCACAACCTTTTCTTTCACTCAACCATTTACATTTTGTCTTTTAAATCGGATCTCAGAGTTTTTTTTCCAACGAGAGAAAAAAGGATATACACACTTAGGCAACGTTAAAGAGTTTCAGACGTACAGAACAATACAGAGGAAATAAAACATGAAAATTGAAAATGAAACTTATTACATATACGATACACACTAAAATAAACAACCGACAATGCTGAAAACATGTACATTTTTGGTACATGTAATAGGATTTCATCTCCATCTATTATAACCTTCTTCTGTAGAAATTCTGGACTGGATTCTTGAATTTTTAAGATGTTCTTAAACACAGCTCCGCCAACGTATTTTAGTGTGATTTGTAAAAATAGCTTATTAATTATATTATACTAAAGCAATCCGCTCCTAATATAAGATGCTTGACTGGCAACTAATATTTAGTAATGATTTTATAGGTGTAGTCTTTAATTCAATAAAACCAACTCGGTTCCAAATAGAAATGTTCAATCCTTTCCGGCCCAATGCTTTCAGAATGAAACCACATTTTAAACTTGTCTCCATTCAACCCACTTTATTTAGAAGAAGACCAACAGTATGAACTTAGCAAGATATCGAGAGACATGAGTTTAACATGATAACTCCAAACTTTTCGTTTCCGCTGAAACTATAGAGTTAATTGATGTTTAGAATTTGTTGTTTGTGGCAGTTTTGTTGCTTCATTGGAGAAATTTAACTGTATCATTCTTTCGGGACAAATGTTTCAGGAGGAAAGGTAATATATGAATAGCTCATGCTATATTATTGGTACTGTAAGTGTTTCTGTTGAATTCTCTATCCTATATATGTTATATTTATTCGAAAATACCCCC
The DNA here is from genome assembly GCF_964235325.1 of Thermobia domestica. NCBI lineage: Eukaryota > Metazoa > Arthropoda > Insecta > Zygentoma > Lepismatidae > Thermobia > Thermobia domestica. The sequence continues at coordinate 260,456,207 of NC_137458.1, forward strand.
GGGCAACGATGGCATGTTATAACGCAATCCTTTTCCTACGTTTTACCATTTTTATAAATTCATACATTTCCTTGGCTATTTATTTGTATTTCTTATGGAAACTAATATTCGCCAGTGAAGGAAACCATATAGAGCGTAATGAAATTTGATATGACTTCTTACAGATGAGAACGGGTGGAGAACAGGGAAAATATTGTGGCACCTTCTTGATGTGACTACTGTAATACATTTCTGATTCATAAAGAATAGTGGGAAGCGATTCTCTTTGAAGCAGTTCGCCTTGCTGTATTTCTGGGATGATTGACGAAAACATCATCAAAGCCCTGGAAAAGAGAGCAAAAGTAATGTCTCTGTAAATATAAGAAATATGTTCCACTTGAATCAAGATTTACAGAAGCTTCATATATACCAATAAGATGAACATCTCATAGATATGCAATCTGTAACACCGTACAGGAATCTCTCGAACGTGAACAACGTGCAATACCAGCAATACTGGACTATGTATAACATAACCACCATAAAAACTATTTCGATCAGTAGCACCATAAGAAAGTGCAGTGCTAGATATAGCCTAGTGGTTGCAAGATGAAACACAACGTTAGTTTTCTGAAAATGTTGCCGCAATATACAGTACATATTATTGTGATACTACTGCTTTGCTATTATTATAACCAAATATTTAGCAAAATATTTAGTGTAGTAAATATGTAATAGCAGTTATTGACAGTAGCATTAAATAAAATCCGGGGGACATGAGGGGGATACGTCCCCCCAATCTTGGAACTGATTCGATTTGATTTTTTTTTTTGAGAAAATATGATTATTTATGTCCGATTGCCACAAAGTAAAGTAAGATGAAATTAATATTTCCTCAGAATAAACCTCAAATCTGCCCGCTTGCCAATGCTGAAGACAACTCTGCTTTCTGCTCTATGATCCTCTGCAGGATTGGTTTTCAACTTTACAAATATTTTGAAAATCGCTGAACAAACACAAAAAAAGAAAGAAAAAAAGAAGAAAGAAAAGCTATCTTACTTGTCCCTTCCCTCCAATATTGAATACAGATTTGCGACGCTGTTCAGTAGTTTCAGGCGAAACCACGGCATTTGGCAAGACTGTAAATATTGCTCCAAAATTTTATTGTAACGTTCTTTCTTCTAGTATCTAGTATAATGTTTCATAAAATGTTGTCTTTCTTTACATATATTTATTCTTTGGGAGAAGCAAAGGCTTAAATATTTAATTATTAATTGTAGCTGAAAAATATGAGCTTTACTAATTGATTCAATTTGAAAACTACTCGTACGCGAATAGAAACAAGAGAAATTCTCACAAATATGTTGTCATGCCATGTTTACCTATTTAGCCGCATCACGCTCACACACGTTTTTGTTTCGCAATTTCGGCACAGTTTCAATTTTGTTTTGGTATCTCAACTTCACCACTTGAAATTAAGAAACATTATCATTCTGACGAAAGAAAACTTGGTCATTAATTTAAGAACAAAGGTACAGCAAAAATAACACTAGTCTACAAATGACTCCATGTTTCTGACTTGGAAGACTTTCCAGCGGTTTCTTGATGATTTGCACCGGCTGATCGCGAATTTTAAATTAGTTTTGCCGTAGTTATTCATACCATTAAGAGCATTTTTATTACATTGAAATAGTAATAATTTCTAAGTGTATGATATTTGAATATTCAACTATAATCAAAGAACAAACAGTCCGCTCTCCAAGTAATACATGCATAAAAATACAGGAATACGATTTAAATATCGTACAGAATAGGTATATAGTTTACTTTCTATTGTCAAATAACTAATATTAGAATATATGTGCAATTAAATTGAGCGGTTGCGGTGTTGCTCGGTCGCACGGATTTATAAAAAAAAAACTGTACTCAAAAGTACAGGTCCTTATCTTTTGTGGGAAACAATCACTTCGTTATGGGTTAATGTTACCCCATATCATTGTATAGTACCATTTTCTCTTTCATCTACTATCAATTACTTCAGTGTGTTTATGAAAAGCGTTCACTGTGCTCCTCACTACCATCCCCAAGTTCTGTCTAGGGAAATCCAAGGTGTATGAAGTATTTGAGTAGTGTGGTGGCACTTGGGGTCGTTTTTTGTACCAGATTTCCGATAATCTTTGTAACCAGGTATAGTAATTTTTTGTAGCCTTTTAGGACCACTTTTTTACAGGGAAAGAAGAGTACAGATACTTTATTCATTTCTTTTATGGTCAGTTTCGGTACCAGCCCGGTTCCAGTTCCGGTTACTGCAGCATTGAATGAAGAGCCCATAACGACCACTTTCTAAGACTACAAATAAAGCATGGGCAGATTCATTACATAAAACAGCAGCCTACTAACATAACAGACTTGATAAACGATTATGGCTTATTTTCTCATCCTCTATGTAAGAACAAGATTAAAGCCAAGTCATGTGTATCAGCCACCTACGGAAAACTGAGTACCGGTACCTCCGTAGAACTCGTTCTCTTTTACTACCACTTTTTTCAAACTTAATATAAGATAGAGATTACACAAGTAAGACTACAAGCATTTTTGCAACATAGGAGACCTGATAAATAAGTATGACTTATTTTTGGACTCCTATTTAACACAGGAAAGAATACATAAGACTATGAATGTATAGCAGGGCTACCTTTTATCAGCCCTATGTAACATAGCACAGAATACGCAAGACTATGATCACATATTCCAAACACTAATTAACATAGTAGACCTTACATAAAACTATGAACACCTATTTTCGCAACACCCCTATGTAACGTAGAAGAGCTGGAAAAAGAGTATGGCCACCTTTTTAAACCCCTATTTAACTTACTAGAGATTACATAGGGTAATGGTACATAATAGAAATTCCAACCTCTATTTAGTATAGCAGAGAGTAAAAAGTGCGAATACATATTACAACACAGCAACCTTTAAACCCCTATTTAGCATATAAGGGTGTACTCGTTCTCTTTTAGCCGCGGTGGCTCAGTGGTAGAGCGTTCACCTCTGGTGCTTGGGGTCCCGGGTTCGATCCCAGCCCCCGCCAAGTGAACTTTGTGGTGGACAAACACCGTGGGTTTTCTCGGGGTTCTCCCGTTTCCTCCCACTTTCTTCATTCCACCATTTCATTCATCACTCATCATCACCGTCTCCTTTAGCCTAACCGGCATAACCGTGGGACGTAAAACTCAAAGATTTATTTCGTTCTCTTTTAAGGTGCCTTTTTTCAATCCCTAATTAAAATAGCAGAGATTGTTAAAGACCGTCGAAATTTTTTTGTCTATTATTACCAACGAATACAAGAACGGGTTTTTAACCCAGAAGCAGAAACTTCGATTCTTCTACAATCCATATTTCGAACATGCTATTTACAAATATTATATTAGCTTATGTGGGATACGCCCTTTTATAACAAGTTTAGCCTATTTAGATAAAACTCCATATCTAGAGATTTTCCAACATGCTGATAAAGAATATGGTATTCATTTTTACCTAGGCCTTACAGTTTATGGGGATAGGAACTTGATGTCAATTTTAGTTTATTTAGATGAAACTGTGTATCCAGCGGTTTTCGAACACGCTGATTACGAATATCATATTAATTTTACCTAGGTCTTACAGTCCATGTGGCATACGCCCTTTCTATGACAATTTTATCCGACTTAGATGAAACTTGGTATCTAGAGATTTTCGAACATGCTGATTACGAATAGCGTATTTATTTTTAGCTAGGTCTTACAGTCCATGTGGCATACGCACATTCTATGACAATTTTAGCCGATTTATATGAAACTCTGGTATATATGGGTTATCGAACATGCTAGTACAAATGTAATATTTATTTTTACCTAGGTTTACGGTTTATGGGGTTACTACTTTTATGACAATTTTAGTCAATTTAGAAGAAACTCGGTATATAGGGGGTTTGGACATGCTAAATGTGAATATCATATGTATTTTTACCTAGGCCTTATAGTATATGAATGATACATACATTTGTGACAATTTTTGTTTTTGTAGTCTTTTATGACCATTTTCTTTCATTCATTAAATAACATACTTTGGCTATCAGTATTGGTGTAAGAAAAGACTATGGCAACATAGTAGAAAAAATATTAAAATATAACAGCTGCGTTGGCTCAGTAGTTTGCCCTCACATTGCAATTCGCCTTATTCGTAGTGGATAAACCGTCTATTTAGGTTATTCTGGACAATCATGCAGCTTAGGACTTTATATCTCTCGGTTACACCCACATATTTCACACACATGATTTACGGAGCACTTGGAGACTTATGTGCTTCTCTAATTGTGGTTATAGTTCCAATTACACATGAGCAGACTGTGAACGTTTTTAATATAACAAAAAACTGTAACAGACTATTACTAAAAGCTACTAGCACAGTTTTTTAACCATATGTATCGGGTTTCTGCTACAATAAGAGAACTGGAATTCCTGCTGTGTTGTAGATCTTTTCTGCACGTAAAGAGGACACTCGTAATTTCTATCTAATCAATTTCGTAGAGCTCAACAAAAGCTCTTAATGACTCTTATTTTAATTGCTTATTGGAGCATACCCTCATTCTGCATTTTAGACTATCGTATTTTGGGAGTACTGCAGCGTGCCAGACGATGGACAGAGTGGGTACAATGGACCACTGCGTGCGAATTGGGTTGCACGGTATCTAAGTGATAGAGGTGCGTGACACTCTTTGTGCGACTATTTACAAAGTGAATTTGTGGTGAACAACAATATGTCCTCCCGTTTCCTTCCAAATGTTTAGTTCCGCAAAAAATATCTTCCATTTATTTTGTCTCCTTTAGCCTAAAAGGCATAATTGTGAGACGTTAAACTGAGGTGTCAGATATCCAATTATTATGTGTAGTTTTCAAGTATTTTAATACCGCTAAGAACATGTTATTTTTGTTCCCGAAAATAAGAGCCTCTTTCGGAGCTCACTGTTTTTCCTATCACCCTATATTTCTTAAAATAGAAGAAAGTCTTCACCTGTGTTTTGTTCACCGTTTCCCGTATTGTGCATTTGGAATTGTTACCAGCTGATTAAAGCTGTAATACAAAACTCCAGAGCCAGTCCTCCTGTTGCGGAACAACGCTAATCACACATGGAAACAAAATAGCATCTTCCATACTCCCCGGACATTGCACCTCTTCCATTCCTTAGAAATGCCAGTACAACTACTTTCTTCGCGATGGAATTCATGACTTTCCAGAACGTTGACAGAAGGTAGCCGATGCTGATGGGTACCATTTTGATGTCTTAGGTGACATAGTGATGTTCTAAGTGGCAAATTTGAGGTCAAACAAAGGTCAAATATTTGATTGTATATAACTCGAGGTCTGTATATTTTTTAAACGTGCCACTTATTTAAGATTTAATTTTAGTTTTAATATTAGGTAAGCACGTAGATTATGTATACAAATGGAGCAGCTAAATGCTTCAGTAGAACTTCAAAATTATTTAGTTGCGTCACATTACGAAAGTGGCGTTTTTTCACTGGCAATTGGCAACCGCAGGTCTTTAATTAACCTTACGCGTAGCGTTGACAAGTTGAACCTCTTCAGAATTATCGAAACCCGTCAAATCGGAGTTCCGATACTGTGGAGTCTGATGTGTGACACCCTTACGCCTTACGCATTCGCAATTATTGCTTCTCAAACCACAGAAGAAATGACCGTGGAGTTTTCATACAGCTTAAAGACGCCGTCATTAAACATTAATTTTATATCCTAATTTCGGGAAACGCTTCCGGGTGATTGCTGCATTTATTGTTGAAGAAGAAAACGAGTACCTAATTGCTTAGGTGACAGGGTGAATTACATTATTCAATTTTTAAACTTAAATGCCTTAGTTAAAATGTGGAAATCACTAAACTAAATGCAGAAAATAAAGACACGGAACACTGTTTATTGATTGGCCCATGTACTTACAGAAATTCCAGATGCGCGTTTGTTGCCAACCTCAGAAAAGAAAATACTTCGGATATATGCACTCGAGGTGCATCACCAACCCCAAACCAACCTTTACTGGAGCTTGCATCATTTTGGTAGAGCTAACTGGATTATACACTGACCAAAGGAAGCTATTTTGGTTTCAGTGTGTGATACTATAGCGACATCTGTTAGAAATACTCTTAAAACCTCAGAAAAAATGACATAGCACTTTCAAGATTGTACCTGTCAGTGGAAAGGGAGTAGAATACTATTTTGATGTTTCCATGGACTTTTTTGCATACTTTTGTTAACTTTGCTTCAGTTTGCACTAATCTCCACTGCTCCTATACAATACTTTTTCTGATGTTATCCTCATAAAAGTATTGAAGAATACTAGCAGATGTCACTTTGAAAGTAACAACTCTACTTTACCATTTACTTCAGTTATGGTGATCTCTTTTCTGCTATCATCGTTTATTCCCAAATACCCAACTACTCGAAAGAAAGCATAATATCTTTCACATTGCATGAGGCTGCTTTATTTCTTTGTTTCGTATTCACCTAGGGACACTCGCTTTCTCATCTTCCTTGTTCTAAAATTATACTGCAAATAGTGTGGTACACTGCGTTTACGTAAAGAACTCTGGTATATTCAAGATACCGATTTTCAGTTATGACTCATTTATCATTGCGTTCTATTGTTTCTTGAAAAGTATTAGCTTTTAGTGGAATTATACACTGATAGTTTCACATACTCCCATATCTATCAGGCTTACTACAAAACAAATAGTTAAGAGCAAAATGAAATGTTGGCGAATTTGAACGCAAAATACGTTGAGATATCTCTTCACTAGACGATATCCTAGATTGCGTACCCTTCTTGATTTTACTGAAATTTACATACTTCCTTCGATATTTTTGTTTGGCTGTTAGTGCACCTGCACATAACTCACTCTCTGAATTCCTTGGCAAGATTCTGAAAATAACATTAATAACAATGCTAATCAATTGTGAAACTTTATAAAAAATAAGACTAAGCATCTTCTTGGGGCGAAATTAAATTATGAGGGACGCGAATTTTATCATAATGATGAAATAGCCAATGCTTTTGCACAGTATTTTTCGTCAGTATATGTGCCAGCTACAGGTTTCACTGACATTCCTACGAACAATTTATTAACTTATGTAAGTTACAAACTAGAGTCACTTACCATTGAGGAAATCACTCAATCTGAAGTAGAAATGTCAATCAAAAAATTATAGCCCAGATCTGCTGTTGGCCCTGATGGAATACCTAAATATATTGTAAAGGGTTGTATAGATGCGTTTACATATCCGCTAAGGATTGCATTCAATCTCGCTTTAAAAACATGCAATTTTCCGGATAAATGGAAACCATCTATAGTTTGCCCAATACCAAAAACTAGTGATAAACACGAAATAAATAACTACCGACCTATATAAATTTTACCTACTTTTGCAAGTATTTGAACAAATCCTATACCGACGGATAATTGACCACACCCAACCCGTAATCTCACCATATCAACATTGCTTTATCCCACACAAATCAACAACAAACCTTGCACTTATCACAGACTTTATAGCAAATTCGTTAGATGTAGGATGTCAGGTTGATGTATTTTAATATATATATATTTTGAGAAGGCATTTGACAGAGTCAATCACAAGGTACTATTACATAAGCTAGGCGAATATAATTTCTCTTCTCACTTGATTAAGTTCTTTTCATCATATTTAAATAATCGAAAACAAACTGTTATCTACAAGGAATATAAATCATCTGATTATATTGCATATTCTGGAATTCTCCAGGGCTCTAATCAAGATCCATTATTGTTATTTTTATTCATTAACGATCTCCCTGATCATATATTATTAAGTAACAGATTGCTTTTTGCTGATGACCTCAAAATATACGGTAGGATAAGGACCATTCATGACTGTCTCGATTTACAACGTGACATGGAAAATATTGCCAATTGGTGTTCTCTTAACAAACTTAATGTAAACAAAAACAAATGTAACATTTTATCGTTTACCAGAACAAGAGTCAAATAGAGTTTAATTACTTAATGTATCAGATCTTACTCAGTAGATTAAATTCAGTCAAAGATCTTGGAGTTATGTTTGATACGAAACTGACATTTAATAACCACATGGAGAACATAGTTAACGAATCTCTCAAGATATTAGGGTTCATAATTAGAACTGGAAAGTAATTTAACAATAGTACTACACTAACAAAATGTACTATGCCTATGTCCGATCAAAACTGGAATATGCTGCTGTGATTTGGAACCCATCACAACAGCAATACAGACACCAACTGGAAAAGGTCCAATCTAAATTTATCAAATACTTGACGTACAAGACAACTAGAATCTACCCATATTGTGAAAATTATCTAACATTAATAGACAACTTCTGTATCCCTACACTTGAACAAAGGCGAAATGTGAGAGATTTGATTTTTCTCCATAAAATAGTACAAAACGAATTTAATTGTACGGATCTCATATCAACATTAAATTTTCATGTCCCAACACTTAAAACTCGTGCCAATAACTCTGGTCTGTTTTATTGCAAAAAAAACAAGGGCCAACGTATTATTGAAATCAGCAATTTGGAAAATGTGTTCTACTTATAACAAAATATGTATCAAACACAAAGAAATTGACATCTGCAATATGAACTCTATGTTTAAGAAAACTGTTGTAAACGTATTATGTAATACACCAACACTATAATTGGGCTTATGCCTGTTGTGTTGATGGCAAATAAATAAATTCCTTCTGAGAACACTTCAGTATTCAACCATTCAGCCATTTTAAAACAATAACGACAAAAAATTAAATTTATACTTACAAGAAGCATAAAGAGCCTACTACATGTAGATAATGAATGAAGTACATAGTGTCTGAAAAGTCCCCTTGTATAGGTTAAAACTGTTGTTATCGGAGTTACAACAAAGTGTAAGAGGGGAAATCGTATAAAAAAGTTTTCAATCTAAAGTGAAGTGATATTCTAATCGGACGAGTCGTTTGGGCTATACACTGTTTTTATGCCCAATGTTAAATGAAAATGAAATGTGGACATTCACCGGGACCCGCAATATAAGTGAATGAAATTACTGTCTTTTACGCTAACGTGTCGATGGCCAGCTACTATTTGAAACATGCTCCCATTCATCATGCACTTACATAAATTATCCATCTCCCGGTAAATGGCAACGTTCCATTTTCATTTAACATAGGACACATAAAGAGTGTACGGCACAAACGGCTCGTTCGATTTTAATAAAAGACCCTTAACTTTAGATTGAAAACATCATATTTGTTGACGGAATCTAAGAACCACAATCAAGAAGAATAGGTCCCTCCTTTCCTCTTGTAATATCGTTAAATGTGATAGAGTTCGTTCTATATATATATATATATATATATATATATATATATATATATATATATATATATATATATATATATATATATATGTATGTATGTATAGGGACTTTAAAACGCTGAAGAGTCAATAGCACTTCATCATCAACCCCTGTACTTGTTTTAATTGCTCCTACAATTCTGAGCTAATTGCACATTTGTGAAAAATTACAGGACTACTAAAATTCTGTGAATACCACAATTATTGTTGTAACGAAAGTCACTGTGTTGTGATCTCTGGCCATTACCCCTACGAGGGGAAATATTACGACTAAAGTTATTATTATTATTATTATTACGTCTAAATGAATTGCGCTTATTAGAATTTTTTCCACTCTCATCTACTTTTACACTAAGCTGATTTAACTCTCTCTGAATTACAGCTAACTGATCTTTTGTATTTTTCTCTTGGCTCTGAAGCGGAAACAGTAGAGTTCAAAGTGCGAGTCGGAACTTGAGAAGACTGAGTTTGCACTAAATCTGTTTGTTGCACAGCTATAATCTCCGTAGGATTTAACTGAATCCAAAAATTTGCTAAGAATGGATTTTTCTTCATGATTTCCTCTATTGCTTTTCAAACAATACAAGAGCTTTTTCTTCTTGAAGTAAATACTGAAGCAATGCTTCCACAGTATCGTATTTCTTCTTTATAGCTAACCGCGTGTATTCAAGAATAAGTCCGTATATAATAAGCTGAATTTGTTTTGTAACCGGAACATCTTTGTCATTGCGAGGAATAAGGTTTCTCTTAGCATATAAGTACGAAACTACAGATTCAGTCTCGTTCTGCTCACGTGCCCTCATTTCCTGTTCCGTTAACTGAGATAAGAAAGAATTCTTAAACGCATCAAGAAACCTCTGTTCAAATTGCGCTGACGGTTTCGAAAGTCTGACCAAAAATAGTGTCGGCATAACACTGTAAGTAACCTGTAAGATAATTGTTGCCCAACAAATTGGGGATGTAGTCTCAGGCGCCAGCTTTATCGAAAGCTGGAAACATTAATAATAAATTGTATGGTTCTTTCACGAAATTGAAAGAATACTAAATTCGGGATGTAGCTTTAACAGAGCTACTATTGTAATTATAAAAGAAATACACAATATACAAATTTTAAAAATCAACAAAATTTGGGTAGGTAAACTAGAATCTTAGGTCTGTATAATGTAATGGTTTGTAATGTAAAGTCCCTTGAATATGTCCGCTGATTACAAAATCTTCAAGTATTGAGGTAGCTCCCTGACCTGTCATCCCACGAAGTTTCTCCGTCAAAATCTTATTCACACTACCCCGACAAACTCGGTGTTGGTGGTTATATTTAAAGGCTGGGTTTTACAAATCCCAACCAACTTTCTTCTCTTATCCGTAAAAGGTAATAAACTTCAAATGTTAGGAAACACCCCACGAATCACGTTGTCTTCAAGTAAATCGAAAGTTCTAGAGTGTTTAGGACATAAACCTTCCTAAGACCAATACCACAAGCGTTACCCTCATTCGATCTCACAGGAGGAGACATCGTCCAACGTGAACTTACAAATATGACTGATAAAGTAGAAAATAAGCATTTCCACAATAAAATAATGTTTATGTTTGCGGATATAAAACACTTCCCTCTGTATAAAGAGCATTATCTGCCATGTTAGTCAATATCAAAATATTAACTCAACAAAGTTAGAAAACAAAGTACAGCTGACATATGACATGATGTGTAATGTGTAAATGTAGCAAGTAAGGGAAGAAAAGCAGGACAAGGAATGAGATGTAGACATGTGCAGGGTAAAGGGCTTTTGCCATTGCACCTAGTTTAATGAACCAAACAAGTTTTACAAAATGCTTCAAAGAATCTTGAGGCTACTGAGTTCCAATCTTCTTGGGAAAGAATAAAATTGGTAAGTGACATCCACAAGAATCGAACGACGGACTTCCGGAACCATATCCCTCATCATGTAACACAAGTTTATTCAATTAAAGAAAAGTATATCTGTGAAAATTATGTGGGATGTTCAATTTCATCTGTAGTTTAAGTGTTGATAATACAGAATAGTCTCTTATAAAAATGAAAATTCCACGGTTAAAATTAGTGAATGTATATGACCAGAGATGTTATGTTTCTACGCAATGAAAGAAACTTACATTTTCTGTTTATCACCGTAAGGTTAGAATGACAGTGTTGAAAAGGCTTGCCTGTTAGAATGTTATTGAAAATGCTTGCCTGTCCTCTCTTCGAATTCGAATGTTTTTTAAAGTGCAATTTCATTCCCATTTCAAGATGACGGGTCGCAAAAGGTAACGTCTTCTCTTGGGGCATGGGCATTCACTTATTTGTAGTTTCATTTTTAGATAGGCAAAATAATTTATTTGGTTATTAACACATTCGAGTCGGAGGCCATCTTTACGTGATTTCTCCCTCAGGACGGCGGTTTTACCATGTTTTTGGAATTTTGTAAAAAAAATCTGCTACAAAGAATACAATCACAAAATATTTTATTTCTGAGTATATACACGTAGGACTATTGAATACAAAAATCTCAAATAATTTGTTCATTTCTATATATCTTTATTTATTTGTTACAAATGAGAATTTTTGCAATTATAAAAAAAGTCCGACGAACAATACAATTGAATACTGAGGTATCTATAATAACTTTTACAAGCAGTTACATCATTGATAGTGAAATACAAGAACCTTGCAGTGATCGGGTATCATGAAATTGCAAATTATTAGTTTACACTAAGAATTTAGCGCAAGGCTGATTTGTGATTCAAATCAATCAAACCAATGAAACCAAGATATAGAAGTTATGTATGTTGATGACGTCGAATCTCTATATACTCTATTGTATGTTGATAAGGTCCATTCTGTATATAAAATTTACAATGTTTTCCTTATAACTAACAAGTAATTCGCCTTGCACTAAAATATTATATTCATTGCATTTACAAATACAAGGATAATTATATATTTCGAGTGTACTTATTTTTATTCTATTAGTAATCAACCAAAACAGATACAACCTATATAAATCTGGAGATTGAAAAGATTTCATGTACAAGGCATTTGTTTTCAAAGTTTTAGTAATTAGCCTTGCACTTCGTTGCTACACGCATTACGTGCACAAAATTGGCAGCTTATAAACTGATGATATTTTACTTTTCATATCTGGTTCTTTGATGGTATATGTTGAAATAATCTTTCATACATAGAGTTACACAACATTGAGCACACTCTCTGCTTGTTTCTTTTCGTACCCTTTCACCTGTGGACACTTTGAATTTATTTGTACTTACATTCTACCTGATACCTGATAATTTCCCATTGTTATATGCTGCGCGAAGTTACCCTTCCTAACGCATAGTATGTAGTTCTCAATAGAAGAAACTCTCCCTCATATAATTTAACATAGTCAATGCCAATTGAAATCGTTATAGGATCAAAAGAATCAATATATTTCAATCAAAAATTTTCTTGTAGGCCTTATATCTGGAGTACTACATACAGAGTAGCAAAACACAAACGAAATTGAAAATACGAAAACTCGATTTAGGGGCATTTCAAACAATTTGCATCTCAAACATTTCAAACACTGACCAAGATCGCAAATTTAATGCATTTTTGAATCACTCCTCTAATTCTTTTCCGTGCAGTGTAAAATTAATTATTGGCCAAGATAGCAATCTTTTGATCATTTTTTACATTCGCGGTAAATATATTTCTCCCCAAAGCTCCTCAAAATATTTTTCTAGATACGCCACTATCTATCTAGAGAAAATGCTATAAACAGTTAGATGCACGAAACTCTCCTATCAATGCCTGTAAACTTGAAACATTTGTTACGATAAAATATCCGCGACTTCTATAAAATAACATTTCTCATTCAACACCCCAAAATATTTTCTGAATACGCCACTGTCTATCCGTGTGGATAACTAAATATTTGAACACACTATCGCTGTATATTGTGAAATACTACAAAGACAGACTTTTGTCCCCATCCCAAAAGTTTATTGTTCCAATTATTGCCGAGTAAATAAAAAAGAACTTATATTATTATCGTGCATTATTATTATTATTATCGTATATTATTATCATTATTATCATTATTATCGTATATTATTATCGTGCAACTCATCGATTTCAGATCCAGAATCTAAGTCCATCTGATCTAGTATATTTTGTATCTCCTCTTCGCCAAAATTGCCCATTATGAACGAAAACTCTACTAAATAGCAAGAGCAATCGTTCACAGCTGCTTCGGTTGAAGCACAACTGACAAATTCGCGCGGAAACAGTCTCTCAAGGTCAACGACCTCCATCGTTCTGGACTGGTCGAACTGCTATCTCGATTTTTTTACAAGTACTAGAGGCATCACAAAGTATAACAGAAATGTCGAAACTCAGCTACGGGCATGCGTTTACCATTCAAAGTAACGAAACCTTAGGTTCGCCGGGCAGGCGGGCTCCGTCCACTGAAGAAAGAAAAGTAGCCCGCCTACGTGGCGGGCTCCGTCTCGAATGTGTTAATGCCCTCGACGGGGTACTATATAAAATTACGAAATAGAAAAATACTGAACGATGTAAAACACAACAAGAAAAATGCATCTTATAACAAGCAATGAAGTCTGAAGTTTTCAAGTGCTGAGGGACTGAAAAGGTTTCTCGACTTCATGATAGTAATTGAGAGAGAATAAATCCATGAGAATGTTCAACTATCTGTAAAGATCCGGGGCGGCTTTCAGATTTAGCATATAGGTTCGTAGCATCTATACTATGATTGATCAGGTTTAAATTCTTCAGAAGTTGAAGAAGTTTTTTAATAATTTGGATGATGTCTTTAGAGAATGAATTATCAACAAGAGACGCCTTCGGCGTTGAAACCGCGATAGTGTGTGATATTGTCTGCTAAGGTCTTAAAGTGGATATAGCAGTGGTGTCTTGGAGAGGTGCTGATTGTGAGATTCTGTTTGCTGCTGTTGCCTTCCTTTTTGTGCTTGTTGAAATTGTTGTATCGTGGACACTCGGAATAGCAGGACGAGAGACTTTACAGTTGACACATTTTGCTGGTGTGTCTCTGTTCGTCCATTCGCATTGGTAGATCCAATGAAAGCCGGCGAAATTTAACTTAAAGAGGCAGAGTTTGGCAAGTTATTTGCGAATGCCCGAATCTTCGGCGTTTGAAGCACTGCAAGTAATTTTTCTTTTGTAGTGGTTCTATGTGGTAGCAGGTGGTATACACGAGCCTTTAGCACACACTTGAATCTGAGGCGCTTGCGTATTGTTTTGTACACAGTCGTCGATGCGAGGTGCAATCTTGGGCCCATACTACGCTGCGTTCGGGATTTTCTTTTAATGATAGTTGATGGATCCCCCTTAGTATTACGGGTGTCACATTCCTTGCAGCCTTTTTTCCTAGTGGTTTTCATGGGTGAATGTTTCGAAACGGGAGCCTGTTGTGTATAATGGGCCACAATAGATTTATCAGTAGCCACCCCTAGTCTTAACGCATTCTCCAGATAGCGTTTCAGAATCCCTTCCAGTATTGGTTGATTTTTAGCATCATTTAATAGTAAACACTATCAACACCCATGCACCTAACGTCAGGCATAAAGCTGTCCCCCTGCAAGCACATAGTTCCAGCATGTTACACCAGGTGGTAACATCGAATCAAAAGTGGTGAACTATACAGCGAACAACGCTCTGTATTCGAAATGCTCTTGTCTTTCTGTAACTTGCATGGACAGCCAGATGCAAATCGGAGAATGGATTTTGTCCTTTTCTTCGTTTTTCCGTAGAAAGGTAGAAAATCAGGTTTTGTTTTATTTTACAACTAGTAGTTATGTGTGAATTTTCATTCAAATTATTCGTGTCTTTCGAAAGCTCGAACAATATTTAGAGGGTACTGTTGCAAACTTTAACCATTTTTGCAGAAAAATACAATTATGTGTTCGCTCAGTTTATGCCAAATACATGTGTGTGCAATTACGTTGAATTCATTCAAGTGTTTTCAGGTTTTATGTTAAAGATTGAGGAAAAATATCACTTTCACCTGTCAACATGCTAGGAAGGGGCTTACAAACTCACAAAACGTTTCCCAACATGAAAGAAAAAAAACATGTTCAGTCATTTTGTGTCTCCTATTCGTGCATGATGTTAAATTTAAGTTGTTCATCTTCAAGGGACCTTTAGCCCTATTAAACCGAAACTCCACAGAAAAGAAAAGCCCCATATTACTTCATAAAGATATAATTTTTACCTATAAAATTTCTTGGTTAATTGGACAGCAACGTTTCTCGAAGGATCACTTTAAGGTGTTACGATCACATTATTCTTAAAGGTAAGGTCAGCTGGGTGGGAGATGAAAAGCTGTTAACTTTCCTTTCTAAATACTAAACCAAATCGTGGAGTTACGTGTTTGCACTATGAATAAATGACTTCCTCTGCCTTAAAAAGTTGCACTAACTTATAAAAACATATTTAAAGTATCCAGAACTATGATGTATTGTCTTTCTTCAAGGAACAGAAGAAATAGTTTTGCCTTAAAAGTAAAAACGTATATCGTAAATGTGCCAGAAAACATGAAATTTACAGTGAATACTAAGGTCTCTCAGCCCTAAGAACTAGTGTCAAAAACAAAGTTCTCAAAGTGTGAACACTGGACACTGTGTAAAATACGCTAGATATTAGAGTTAATATTAAAATAGATAGAGTTTATGAAATATATTCTCATGTGGATGGGAAACAGCTTAGGCTTTCTTTGTATTCTTGCTAATGTGAGTTTTCCTTAACATTTTGTTAACACAGAATGCGTTGTATTGTAATTGCTCTGTAAATATTATTTTACATTTTAAAAGGAAATCTAGAAAACGATAATTTAAGGAAAAAATGATCAAAAGATTGCTATCTTGGCCAATAATTAATTTTACACTGCACGGAAAAGAATTAGAGGAGTGATTCAAAAATGCATTAAATTTGCGATCTTGGTCAGTGTTTGAAATGTTTGAGATGCAAATTGTTTGAAATGCCCCTAAATCGAGTTTTCGTATTTTCAATTTCGTTTGTGTTTTGCTACTCTGTATGTAGTACTCCAGATATAAGGCCTACAAGA
The DNA here is from genome assembly GCF_964235325.1 of Thermobia domestica. Lineage (NCBI taxonomy): Eukaryota > Metazoa > Arthropoda > Insecta > Zygentoma > Lepismatidae > Thermobia > Thermobia domestica. Next base: position 260,472,751 of record NC_137458.1, read on the forward strand.
AAATTTTTGATTGAAATATATTGATTCTTTTGATCCTATAACGATTTCAATTGGCATTGACTATGTTAAATTATATGAGGGAGAGTTTCTTCTATTGAGAACTACATACTATGCGTTAGGAAGGGTAACTTCGCGCAGGCATATAACAATGGGAAATTATCAGGTAATTTCAATATATATATAGGCCTAGCTTTGAGTAACGATCGTTGCCATTTAATCATGGGTTTTCAATGGATCCCACGCAAATCATTAGTCCCATTGAAACCATTGCAAAAATAGTCGAGAAATTCTTAAGCAACCTTCTCTGATCTTTTCGAGATTACTAGATTTTAAAGATGTAATTATTAAAATACCTTTCCGTGTTCATTAAATTTATTTGTAAAAGTAATTTGATTTGTACTCTCTAATAGACTACTTGTAAGTATCCCTAGCAAAGAACATGAAACTTCAAAAATTTTCAAAAATGTATGAAATAGTTTGACTTGTGTCTTGAAATTTTTTTAAAACCTAACTTTCGTGTACTGCTGCGCTATCTGCAGGGAGCATGCACTATTTGTTACGAAAAAGTGTATAAGGTTTTAAGGTATACTGTAACGTGCTACAATAGTGGTTAACATCGAATTGCATCAGAGTGTGCATATCTTTTCAAGGTTATTTTCTATGGTATAGCTCGGTAATTTGAATACATCGGAAATTTGAATAGACAAGCATATTTTTAGCTGTAGTAGAAACACAGCGCCTATGCAGATTAACTTGTGCTGGATTTATAGGTTTTAGTTTGCTAAGTTATAACAGACTCTAAGAAACAAAAATATTGCTGCGATTATGAGGAAACATAGGATTGTTTCTTTGCAGCAAGGTGCATACTAAGATGTCAAGTTGTTGTTGTTCTGATATTCAAGTTTTTTTCTTAAGCCTTTCTTGTTATCAAGAGTGATTAACGTAAAATCGTTTAGAATAGATAGCATATGAATGGGATAGGATGTGGTATTTTGATACATTGTATGCTGACGACAACTGCTTACGAGTTTAAGTACTATGTTTGTAATGGGTTCGCTGATGAGTTGTAATTTGAATAAATCAAAATGGGCCATTTAAGGAAGAATGTAATTAAGATGGAGCTATTTTAAATTTGTTTATGTTTCATATCTTATCAAGAGATCGTATGATTTGTCCCTACAGATTTTCAAAAGTCATAAAATTAGAAAGATAAAAGTGTAAAACTAAGAAACGAAAGCGAGGGTGTAAGCAGTGTTCTGTCGTTAATACTAGGAGCATCAAAGCAACTATTTTCTTTCTTCCTGATGCAAGCTAGAATAAAAGTGAGGGTTAACATGGGGAGATTCCCCCAAATTCCAGAATATATCTGTAGCGTCCCCCCATTTTAAAATAATACAATTTAAAAAGATACGCACTGAGAACGCCGTAACGTGATGCATCCACTACCTTGTCAGATCCATTTTTAACTCTGGATACAAGTTTACACAGACGAGTTAAATAGCAACTAAGAATTACTTTAAATGATTCAGTTCTTGCTGTAGTCAATAAGTGTACACATCATCCAGTAATACGAGAAGACTAAACGTGTTTTCGAGAAGAAAAACAAGCAGATAGATTAACGTTTCTAGAGTTTTAGAGTTACTCCGATAATCTTGAATCATTAGCTTTAGAGTTACTTTAATTGAAAAACATGTACGATCATAGTTATATTCGTGTGTATATTATCTAGACATTCCTATATTTTGGTATAAAATACAATTTCAGGAAATAAGAAATGTCAAAAGTTCTGAAAATGAAATAATCGTATTTTGAGAAAACGTGAAAGATTATCAAAACCAATAGATTTTGGCGTTGAAACGAATGCTGACATATATTGTTTTGATATAGTGGGAAAATTAATAAACGATATGATCTCTATAATGAATCTAAACATATTTTGAATATAGGCCAAAGTGGATTCCCTGTAAATATCAGCTCTCAATTTTTTTAAGAGAAAGAAAAAAATGTTTTCAACTGTTGGGACAGCCAGTCGTTGAGGGCAGAGATCACCAAGATACACCTTAAAGGTTGAGTAAAGTGAGCGGAGATATTTTTATAAATAAGCTGAAGCCTTCAATGAGACAACAGCACTAACCATTTTGTGTTTACTCTTTTATCCAGATAAAGAAATATACGTTTATGTAGGCGTCACAGGAAATATCTTGAAACTCACAACTTCATTGGTTTCCAAATGAAGAGTGGAAAGGACGATGTGATAGGAGATCAAAAAGCCCATAAACTCCACTCTGGCAAGACCTTAGTTACCAGCCATAAATGTAAAAGAAAAAGAATCCTATTTAATAACTTCAATCATAGAAGCCGACTCAAACTTCAGTAACAATTTATTAAGTAATAAAACTAAAACTAGAATATCTTTAATAATGCAAAGTCTGGTTATATTCGTACTACCGATTCGGAATTTATACTAATAATATAAAAATGTGAAAATATGCTCTCATGTAATCAACGAATCTATGTATAAAAATGCTAGGTTTATGTGGTCAAGAAACGTTTATATGTTTGTGGCCAATCCTGTAGACAGTAAGTTCTTGGGACCTATAGGCTCTAGAAAGATGCCGTTTTCTCTGATCGATTGTAAATTTGTGTAGATTGTTCATTTTAATTGAACATTTAAAAAATCGACCCTTAATTCTTTATTATATATTTAGTTGTACACGGGAAGTATTGATTTTTTAAAAAAAAAATGCAATATCCTACTAGTTAGACATTCCAAAACACACATTTGTACGTAGCTTAGAATATCTCGTCAGCGTTAGTTTCACGGTGAAATGATAAGGAAAACGAAGGATAACCATTTCTCTAGAGCAGGATGAATCTTTAATGTTTGGAGTGTTTTGTCCAATGAATACCATATATATCACTTATATTATAATCAAGAAGTATTACATACTGGATGCAAGAAGGAAGAAAACACTGATCATACATGAATTATAAAATCCAACCGAAACTAGGCTCTAATCTAGTAAACGGTGCGAAATATTGAAATAAATAATGGAAAAATCTTCCCTTTATCTTACCTCTTCTCAATTTTCATCAATACATCTTTCACTTGTGTCTGTAAAGGGACATGTAAAGATGTTGGAAAGAATGACCAGGAGATTCATACTGGTGTGTGAATGATGCACTGTGTAGACAGCGCAAGTGTAGCTAGTACTTATTGAAGTCACTTACTAATCATTAAATCACAATGACTAATACAAAAGGTTCCGAAGATTTCCGATATAGTATAACATGCAATTGATCGATAGTAGTACAAGGGCCGTCCTTCTAAGTTGAAAATAACATGTCACGGATTGCGCGGCCAGAAGGGGAGAATGAGCAGCAAAACGGTGAAAATAATAGAAATGGTAATGATTATAATTTGCTTTATCCATTAACTTTAATTGTCTTTGTCCGCTGTGATAAATTTAAATAACTGAAGTTTAGACAAACTATAAAAAGCATTTGCTTTCTTAAATGATGGGCCGCTATAGTGTTGCCGGGTATGATGTAATTAGAAAAAAATCCATCATTTTATAAAAGTCCATTACATTAAAATATTGATTTTGAAAGTGAATATTCTAAGTGCCAGACTAGAAGAAAATAAGAAATTATGGTGAATTTTATGTAAACGAAATGACGATCACAATTTTAACATGAGAATGGCTCGGCATGACAAAATGTTTTGATCTTTGAAAAGATCTTTGAACGAGCTTTCAGTAAAATAATGAAACTCAAATGACACTAAGTAATCAACTGGCCGCAACCGGATAATGAGTGAATCTGATTAAGAAGGCTAAGTTGAGAGTATCAGAGAAACTGTGGTCATGTCACCGGACACTTTTTTTGCAAAAAAAAAAAAAAAAAAAATAGAAAAACATTGAATTAATACAACATCGAATGCGTGGCAAAATTTCTAAGTAAAAAAATTGTTATTGTGTGTAACTTTCTGAACCGATGACATGGAAGACTAAATATCCAAACTTCGAAACTGGACAACCACATTGCGAACACAGAACAAAATAATTGTTTTATTTAAGTGATACTTTGATTTTTTTTAAATGTTTGAAGCTAATATACACGTCAAATATTTTTTTAAAAAAGTAAGGTATTTCGATTGAAGTCTTTCTTAATGTTTATTTATTTATAGTGTATTATGAACTCATATAACTAATAGAATGAAGAATGAACGTTACTTGATTACTTCTACATGTGATTCAACTACTCAATACTCTAGCTATTATTACACTGGCTTACAGTGGTTTTGGTGCCGGGTGTTTCTTAGCTGATTTGAAGTAGAATTGGGACGCTGAATCCAAATATGGCGTTAGTTTTCCCCTAACAGCTTTAGTTTTTGAGATATAGGAATTGCAAGACTGACCTGCTACAACGTTGAAAATTGCATAGGTGCTGTTTTACTGTAAGTGAAAAGAAAACTATGACATTTAAATCTGTTATTTGGAACACTTTGAAAATAATGAAAACCATATAAACACAAACATCAAGTACATAATAACTCTGTAACTACATTTTATAATAGTTTTTATGAATAAAAAATCAAATAATTTGTTCAAAACGATCTATTCAACACTTCGGAAACTTCGTTTTCGTGACATCCTTGAATGTTTCTTTGCACAGTCTCTTTTTAGGTTCCAGCAGTAATCTGCCATCATATGGGCATCCCATCTTCCTTGGTAGCGGTCCTCCATTGTTTTAATATCTTGGTGAAATCTTTCACCTTGTTCTTCACTCAGACTGCCTACGTTGTCTGGGAAACGGTCCAAATGGCTGTGCAGGTAATGAATTTTGATACTCATATTACATCCAAGTTTTTGGAATGCATTAAGCATCTGGTTCACTAGCTCAACATAGTTATCAGCTTTATTATTGCCAAGGAAATTCTTGATAACTTCTACAAATGAGGTCCAAGCTCTACGTTCAGTCTCATTCATGGACTCCACGAAAGCCGGATCTTTCATGAGTTGTCTTATTTGGGGACCATCAAATATTCCAGCTTTTAATTTTTCTGTGCTGATCTGAGGTAGCTTGTTTCCCATGTAAGCAAAGCACGGCCCGTCCTTATTTAGCGCCTTTATAAACTGCTTCATCAAACCGAGCTTGAGATGTAGAGGTGGCAAAATGATTTTGTCACACTCAACAATAGGCATGTTAATAATATTTTTCTTACCAACAACCATGTCGTCTCTCTGCGGCCACTCTTTTTTTGACCAATGGTTTGCTTTGTATCTGCTATCCCACAGACATAGAAAACAAGGATATTTTGTGTAGCCACTTTGCTGTCCAAGAAGAAAGTTCACCATCTTTAAATCCACACAAATCACCCACTGATGGTCCTGATATTTAATTTTTTCCATAACCAAAGCAATTGCTTCATATTCTTCTTTCAGTCGTGTTGAATGAGCGATTGGAATTGAGCCATATTTATTGCCATTGTGTAGAAGGACGCATTTTAAACTTCGCTTGGAGCTATCAATAAACAGGCGCCAATCATCTGGATTGTATTCTGGAAGACCCATGTGTTCTAGGAGACCTCTAACATCGTGACAGAATACGAGATTTGTGTCTTCAGTGAAAAATGGTAAAAACTCCTTTTCCCTTGTTCGGTAGAATGTGATTTTAGTTCCTTGTTCTAGTACGTTTTTCTCCTTCAATCTGGAAGCAAGTAATTCAGACGATTCTTTTGAAAGATTAAGGTCCCTAACTAGATCATTTAGCTCATCTTGATTAAACTGTTGAGGAATTGTTGACATTCCCTCATAATCACTGTCACTTCCATCATCCATGTCACAAGAATGTTCACTACGTTCGTTTTCAGTCTCACAAAGCTCTGGCAAGTGGTGAAACGTTGGGATTGGTATTTCATCGGAATGAACAACTGGACGTCTTGCTGAAGGCAGATCAGGATATGTCCACTTGTTCCGGTTATTTCTATTCATACCCGTAACATTTACCAGGCAGAAATAACAGTCATCAACATGGTTTGTGGGTTCCCTCCAAACCATTGGAACACCAAACTTAAGACTTTTTCTTTTTCCAGTTGTCCACTGTCGCAAGTGTTCAGTACACATTTTACACACAATATGTGGAGCCCACGTTTTATCTTGGTCCCCTAGGCGTACACCAAAATATGCATGATATGCTTTTTTTACAAAGTCACTGATATGTTTTCTATTGTCTTTAAATGTGTACTCACCACATATGTAGCAAAACACATCAGGATGGTTAACACAACTTCTTCGACTTGAACTCATTTTATGTTCAGGCCACTAACACGGATGTTAAATATAAAGCCTTAGTATACGCGATACAAGTTATGATTTCAGAACAAAACTCACATGTTCCAACATGTCACTCCACCTGCAAGACAACAACTACGATCCACTAGCCAAGTAGAATACCAATGCAATGTAGTGGACGTTCCTGGAACTACTATATGACTAGTTTCCGTTTAGTACCGACAGATAGCAGCACTAATGAGAAAAGAGCGCCGTTCTTCCAAATAGAAATCTCTATAGAGCACAGTAGGATTTATTTGAGTTGCAGAGTTTATAAGATCATATTCAAACTTGTTATTACGAGAATATTTGTATTTCTTTTGCTTATTTTGTATACTATTGCAAGAAGCATGCAGAAATAGTGGTTACATCATTTATAATTTACATATTTATTTTGGATTGTAATATTTCTTCCACATACATTGTAACGTAAATAACACTACTGGTACAGTAGCCTGTATCTACCAAAGTAGAGCTGATAGAAAAAAACTGCTTACATTATTGGATTCAGCGCCCCACACATAGTTAAAATCAGCTCTAAAATTTTAGGCACCAAGAAAAATTTTTTTTCTGTAGGCCTGTGTTATTATTACTATTACATATATAATGATTTTCTTTCTTAATATTTGTTTTCATAGATCGAGAGAAAATATTCCTATTGTTTCACATTATAATAAATTAGATTACTTCTCTCTAATGTATTAGAAAAGTACCTTCTATAATATTTCTATATCTCTGTATTTGTTTGACATTTTCCTCGTCTTTTCACTTTAGAATACATTATCTATCCGTACGTTCTAATATTAATGAATTTAACCTTCTACATACAGGAGTGAATTTCAATCAGTTAACGCTACGGATACTAGGCGAGTGTGTGTGTGAGAGAGAGAGAACTGCAAAGGCAACCATACACTAGTGGAAAAAGAACCACTGCTCTAGTATGTTCAATAGGAGTTGGAATATCTGATCATAGTCCTATGTTGTTACCTTTGTAGCCTGTGGCCATAATCTTCTATACTGTAGTCTGGTGCTGGTGGTGGTCTTTAATCGGAATCGGAAGTGGGAGTTGGAACTGTAATTTTTCTGTGCACCCGAGTAATTTGTACTAAATTGGAAACTTAATTTCCTTGTGCATGAACAACCAAGTGTGTTTGTGTGTGTTTGTCACTGGAGGGGTGTTATATTCTTCATAAATCATGTGTGTGTGTGTGTGAATAACCAGAATCATCCTATATGGTTAAATGCTGTTGTTATTTTTTTAATTTCTGCTCTACTATTTTGCCATAGTATTTTTTCATATCAAAAAAGTGCTCGTAAAAGAGAACGAGTGCATCCGTGATGTTTTAATGGCTGAAAAAAACTCTGCCGGTAGTGTCATGCTCGTTCTACTACGTTCATACTCTTGCTGTTGTGTGTAATTCGAACTGTAATGTTTTTGCGAATGCGTGGTCCGGTTGTGTTAATGGTTGTGTAATCTCTACAAAAGGTCATAGTCGTAAAAGGCTGCTCGTTGCGCAGTCTGTTCCGGGGGAATTGAAACAGGTACCGGAACTTGAGTCGCAATAGGAGTCGGAACATGAATCGGAATCGGAATCGGAAACGGGACAGGAATCGGAACTTGAATAGGAACCGAAACAGTTTGCTCATGCGCAGTAGATCAAAGAGTTCCCTCAACTGCCACCACTATAATCATCCTGTAGTTTTTCTCACCATACGGAATGATGCTCATCCTCCTATTCCCTTCTGGTGTTGTCACTGATTCTTAACTTTCACATAATTCGGGGTATCACATATGTGTTAGGGAATGAAATGTGGAAGGGCAGAACGGTGTTATACATCAATTGATCAAGCGCCAAACCACGGTCCTGAGATATTGAAGGAAATAAACCATTTTCCAATTACGATCCACTCCTTGGCGCTTTGTCGAATAGCTTTTCCTCAACATTTAAACAAATAGTAGGATTTCAAACTTTTTTACATTATTTAGATTGTTTCCTACTCACTGATGTAAAAAATTGAAAAATTGCAAAATGGCGCTTGATCTATTGATGCATAATACCGTCATTATAAGAGTAAGATGGAAAAGAGAAAAAATATATAACATACTGTATATAATAAGGTTAGAAGTTCGTATGATAAAAGTTCAATAGTGAATTAGAAAGTGTTCATATATATGGATTCTGTGAAAATATTTCAATACAAAGTTTTTCTTCTATCTTTTCAGTTCTACACGCAATTCGATTGTGATGATTTGACCCTGCCCGAGTTAATTATTAATAGTTTTGGTTACATAATGCATTTTTTATTGACAAGCCAAAATTTTACTAAAGTCCGAGCAAATACTGATGTTTATATATATTGTCATGTAATACCTGGTGTTGTGTTTAAAAAACTCTTCACGAGGCTATGTAGAAGACTACCCATATCTAACCCTGAAAACTCAGAGAGATTATCTACAGTATTTTTCTAAAATACTGTTTATAGTGGAATTTTATAATAAAAACATTAGCTGGAGTAGATTGCTGACGCTCTTTTTTATTAACGTTCTAGCTACTACCTTTATGAAACAAAGTTTCACATGGTCGAGGTTTTGACCGGTTCAGTTTTCATCTGGATAGTCTCCTACTGGATAGTATTTTTATTAACTGGAAGTAAACTCTATTCTCATAAGTATGCCGTTTTCTTATCTGTGAAATTAACGACCTCAACTTGACATTATTTTAGTGTATGTCTCATACTAGGCCATAAAAAGGACTTTTGTCGGATAACGGTGAAAAAATGGAAAGAAATTCTCGCCCTTCTTTCAACATACCACAGTTTACTAACTACTCGGGACAGGTTCCGGAGGACCTTGATAGATTTTTATGCTATTTGACCATCTTGCGTTATTGCTTTCATGGAAGGTAGAGGAAAAGAAAAGAGGTACCTTCAGGACATGAAATTTGATTTAGTGTTGCAGCGAAAAGCACAGAACCAATTGGATTTACTCAACTATGAATAAATAAAAGCTAAATTAGTCGATTTGAATAGGCCAAAATTACATGCATATATAGCTAAATTTGAAAATTTTCAGGTTCAACAGTGCGAAAATGAGGAAATTGATGCATAGTGTTAAGGGAATAAAGAAATTAAGAGGGACATGTTATGTCTGAGGCCACAGAGGAACAGAACATGATTTTTTTTATTAGTAGGATTAAAGAATAATTTCATAGACAAAAATATCATCAGAAACCTTTAAAACAGTTCAGTCTTTACAATCATACTTACATCACTTAGAAAAGGCGCACGACCTAACGAATGTGCTTATGTAAAGATACAACCAGCAATCAATTCGTTTTGCGATAAAAATCAATCAGTCAGCAGTTTAAATTCTTCGGCAGTTGCTAGCGCTTCCTTACCCGCACACCATCAACAATCAACTTCTTCGTTATGTAATCCGACACCTAATTGGCGTCAATACCAAAATCCTGCCCCAGTATTTACAGTACCTTCAGCACCAAAGCTACATTGTCCCTCACAAATTCAATTAAATTCAAATCCCATCTCCAAAGTTGGTAATACGCACCCCAACCTTACACCCTTGCTCCTAGTACATCTGGTACATTGAGCGCCAATAATTCATTAGACTTTAGTAAACTATCTAATCAAATGGACGAATTATCTCTTCTAGTAGTCCAAAATGCTATAAAAAGTTCACAATTTAAAGGGGGTGCCTTTATAATTATAAATAAAAAAATACGAATATTGGTAATCATCAGCAACATTAGAATGGGAGGAAAAGTAATTCTAAAAATAACAATAAAAATAATAAAGCACAACCCAGAAACAGTCACAGTTTGCGGAATATGCTATAGAAACGACAAACTTCTAGCACATGTTATAGGGATTATAAGGAGGGAAACGGATAGGTAGGCCCCAGGACAATTTTTCTAAAAAATATGTTCTGAGGACCGAAAAACAGGAAGTAAAGGAACAACAAGAAGTCGCAAGTACTATCCCTAATAAACAGTTATTGACATCACTTTATAGTGAGGCTCCAGTAACCGACAAGAGAGAGAACATTAAATTGTTTAATCACGAACATAAATTGTTAATTAATGTAAGAGCTCCTTGAGTATTTTGCCAGAATCGATGATTCCGCCAAACATACAATTGATTCCTGCTAACAATAATCTGCGAGGAATTGAGAATTCTATCGTAAATGTGCGCTATATAGCTTTAATTAAATTCAGAATTCGCTCAGCAAACATTCTCTCACTACTTTCGAATTTTAGAATATGGATAATTCTTGGCTTTATTTGGAGAAGATATTCTAAATTGGTTAATGGCCTAAATTAATTTGCTAAATAATACATTATCAGTATACAAAAAAATCATGGCACCGTCCTATCCAACGCTTGTTATGAATTATCATTGAAGCTCGTTATGAATTATCTGCAAGTGCAATTCATTCAATAAAACAGCATAAATTGGCTAATGAATTTACTTCTTGCAAGATTACAGAACCAGCCAGGACACATCAGTTTTGACCACTAATGTCCAGAATCGAGAAATGAGTACTGAGTATTTTATTACCTCTCCATTAGAAAATTCAATTCATAAATACGGACTACAGATTTTACCTACTTAGTTACCTAGGAATAATTTCGCACTATTAATATCCAATCCAATTAATAGGCAATTAACATTATCAAAATACCCCTATCGCATATGTCAAGGAGGACTTTCAAGAAGTTGACATAGATACAGGGCGATCACCAAATAGAAGAAAAATTGACGAAACGTTCTATAGATCTCAACAGGAAATTGAGGATAGGCTGGACAAAGCCAAACCTATTTTTGATATTAAATTATTCGGTATAAATTTGGACTTATCGGATGAACAGAGAAAGTCTGTACATAATCTGCTTTTTAAATACAGAAATGTCTTTTCAATTTCACCAACAGACATGGGTTATTTTCGTGGTTATGTACACAAAAAAAGGTTGACAAAGGATCATCTTTCCATCAGAAGGCACCTCCTATTACTTTGGCAGTACGGCCGCAAATAGATTTGCAAATTAAACAGCTTTTAGAAGCTAATATCATTAAAGAGACAAGTAACAGCTCGTTGTCGTCGCCACTTCTCATAGTTCGCAAACAAAACACGTCAGAATTTCGCCTCGTTTTGAATCTACAGGCATGCAGTGAGTTTACAAATCATTTAAGCTTACCCGCCGGTCCAGAGAAGACATTTTAATATAATAGGGGCAAATCTTACATTTCTAAAATTGACATAAAATCTACTTATTTCCAGTTATTACTGCACCCTAAAAGCCGAAAATACATAGCTTTTGAACTTAATCATACCAGGAAGGCATACCAATTTCAAAGCTGTCATTCTACATCATTCTACCACAGCTGGTGGGCTGACTATAGCAGTACGTATGCTTTTAGAGGGTTTACCATTTTGTATTACTGCATTCGCAGATAACCTCATAATAGGGATAAAACACTGGAGAGAGCAATTATCATGCAGGGAATTATCCTTCAAGAGATTAAGAAAACAAGACTTTAGAGCTAGCACGAATAAGACCCGCATACTATACTCAGAATTGGATATCTTAATATTTACAGTTATTGGTAAAGAGTTCAAAATTTTTCCCAAAATTGCCTATAAAATATGGAATTTTAAGAAGCCAACATCTAAAACGGCATTAAGAGTTTTCGGGGACTATGCTCTTATTTGAGGGTCAACATCAAAAATTTTACGAAGGAAGTGGAACCATTTCGAGTTCTTTTCTAAAAGAATTCAAAATTTACAGATGTTGAAGACATATTTGCGCCGCTGGTTCTACTCACATCTTTGTAAACAGGGCTCAAACAATCCTTGAATTCAGTGATCATTTCAGATTGTTTCGGGTACTTTTGTTCATATTGTGGAGTCAAAATGTTTCGAAAATAACAATAATTAATTAATAATTTAATTAATAAAAATAAAAAGACCCCAAAGGGCAAATATATCAAACACCCACTTCGCTTTTATTCACGCATCTATAGATAATCTTGTTGCTATCGGTAATGTTCTAGTACGTGTGTCTCTCAACGGAAACTCTGCGAACTAAAGGACATCAACTTTGTAGTTGTTCTTCGTTAGAGGGCAAGGGTAACAGATAGCAATGCAGGATTGTGGGGCAGTGGGTAGGTTGTATTTCCAAACTCTTCCTCACTTACGCTGATTAAAACAAACAAACAGAAAAAAACAGAATGTAAAAACTGGTTTGAACTAACAATGCCTCTCTACAGATGAACATTTTGTTTGCAACAAAATGTCGCTAAATGTGCAAGTAGCTAAATCGTCATTTGAGAATCACCCAAAAAAGTCTCCAGTCGGAAAAATGTTTTGTCTCTATGGTAGGGCGAATAAACATTCCGTTTTGACCGGGACAGTCCCGTTTTAGGGGCGTGTCCCGGCCGTCCTGTCAGTAGATGGAAAAAAGGAGTATTCGTCCCGTTTTATGCAAATGAAAGATGTAAATAATACACCCAGTACATTTACTCCTTTTAAAATATTAATAATTTAGCTTAGAGTTGGTTAGTTATTTAGAATCGGTTTACATAACAGAGCTCTGTATTTATTATGAAAATGTTGGGAAAGATATATATTTTTTTTTTTGATTTGATAATATGCTTTACGTGTAAAGTTGTACATATTAGTATACGTTATCCATGATAAACATTAATATACCCTGTTGTCGTTTTTGTTTAAAGTGTGATATCACAAAAAAGGTTCTTTTGAAACACTCCATCTCTTTCTCTTTGTCTATAAGTGATATATATAAGTATTACATCGATAGCATAGCAAAACAATAACGAAAAATATGAAATTATTTATGCCCAGTGGAGTGTATTGTCCCCTAATTCAAGCAAAACCTGAGATGATGTTGCTGATACCAAATTCAATAGCACTATTTTTAAACTTTTACAACCGTGGAATAACAAGAATAGTTAGGCTCATTTTGGAGTATATAATTTAAATTTATTTACGTCACAAATTTTCCTAGGGATTCCATGGCCGGATATATTTTAAAATAGGTTACACTTCAGCGTCCTGAAGTTAATATAAAAATGACTTAGAAATTTACCCAATTGTGGACTCCTTTTGACCAGTAGCATGAGCAACAGTCTGATGACCTTGACATTTCCAGGAAAAACAATCTTCTAACGAGCTTGGATAGGAGTATATGTATCTTCTCTTGACAATTGACATTAAACAACCTGCCCACCCAGTTCGGTCAATGATGCTCGTTTCTCTGTCTAAACAGTGATATTTAAGGGTGCTAATAATGGTATATCAAGTTCAATTTGTGTAACATCGGTGATAATAGTGAATTTCCTATACATCGTATGATAATTACCAGCTAGATTGAAGTGTGCTTAGTGGTGGACAAAAATTGTGTACGTGGGTTTCCCAACCACAATATTTGTCACATTTTTTTTTACATTATAATCATAAGAGTTTCTCATAAACAAAAATTCCGTGTGTAACAATATTACAATTTATTGGTTGCACGTCGATTTCTTATAATTTCTATTATATTTGCAGGACTCTTACATCTCTTTTATAGTTTGTGGTAAGAGGGGATAAATTAAAAAGGGTTACATATGATATTTATAAATCTGTCAACTCGAATATGGGAACGTTGAAAGATACACCGTAAAGCTACAAGAGCGACCTATACAGAAATAACGATGAAAATGAGGGACACGGTCTTTTTTCACGTAAGATGGTTCTTAGGGTTGCCACATTTTCGAGGCAAAATGCTGGGACATTTCATGCTAGGGTTACAACATGTCCCAATTTTGTCCGGATGGACCGGATTTATCTAGAAAATGTCCCGCATCCGCGAGTTCATATACCGTTAAAGATAAATATTCTGGGATTGAGAAAGGACTTTTCCCCATCTGTTTTAATTGCTATTCTGAAGTAACAGTTGGCAACGACGGATCTTTACCCTTTTTGTCCAAGTTCTGAATTAAGATGTAGCAAAGACGAAATTACTTTTCTGTAGTTTGATCACATATTATTCTTATTGTTAGTTTTAGTTTTGTAGAAATTTAAAAGTGTACACAAAATTATGAACCCGAAAAAGCAATGACACAGTAGTCTACATTATGCATCTAAATAAAATTAATGAGATAATAATATTTTGTTCACTTTGTTTATATTAAAACAATTTGAAACTACTTGATAACTTTTGAATTTTGTGTCCGAATTTTGTATCTTGCTGCATTGGATTAAACTTTAAATGTACACTGTAAATCAAAAAGGTGTAACTTTACACCAAAAAGGTGGCAGCATTTAGGTTCCACCTCAAGGTGTAAGTGAAGGGTGTAAAGTTTCCACCGGCTTATTTGTTACACCCCAAAGGTGTACAGTATTGAGTTCGCACAACTACACCTACGAGGTGTAAGGTTGCACTGAAAAGTGTTAACTAACACTTGTAAGGTGCTACCTAACACTTTATAAGTGTAACGCACCTGCAAATTTTGCCGACAAACTATCACACCTAGGGTGTAAACAAACACCTTTGAGGAGTAACTTCACTGCCTTCACTTACACTCTTAGGTGGAACCTAAATGCTGCCACCTTTGAGGTGCAATTGACAAGTTGGAAGGTGTAACAGAAAATTAAGGTGTAACATTACACCTTAGGGTGAAACATTTTTTCTTGTTTCACCCTAGTTACACCTTAGGGTGGAAAATTAGGGTTGGGGTGTAACCTTTGAGTTACACCTTAGGGTGTAAATGCTTCTACGCGAAAAGTGTAATGGAATATGCTCCCGCCGAAGGTGTAACAAATCACCTTTCAGGTGTTCCCCCTTCGTACTGGTGAATGCTGTTTGCATAACGTTATCTGCAATGTATTGTGTTGATCTGTATATTTGTTTACATTATAAGGCCTGGAGGTCTGTAGTCTCTAAAAATTGGGTGCAACTGTCAGGTTTAATCAAGAATAGTATACGTGAAAGGTTATGCAACTTTTCAGATGTAACTGTTGACTACATCATTTCGCATGATGGGCCAGTGCTTTAAATTTTGTTTTCTTCTTCGTGTTTGAGGAAAAACACACCAACAAGTAAAGACAAAGTGAGAACAGCCCATCATGCGAAGTGATGTAGTCAGTAGTTACATCTGAAAAGTTGCATAAACTTTCACGTATGTTACTCTTGATTAAATCCGCGAATTGAACCCAATTTTTAGATACGTACAGGCCTTCACGCCTTACCATGTGCACTGCATGTAAAACAATATACAAATCAACACAATACACTGCAGGTAACGTTATGCAAATAGCATATACCTGCGGGAAGGGGAAGCACCTGAAAGGTGATATCTTACACCTTCGGTGAGAGCATCTTCCATTACACTTTGACAAAGTCTTGATTACAAGTGAAAACACATACAATGAACGTGCATCATTTACTATATATCAAGTTGTACACTTTTAACAAAATCAAGGAAAACTTAGTTTTACATAAAGTTATTTCGTTTATTTCACTTAACTAAACATTACATTTACATACATGGAATACAAGCTATAGAAAGAATATATCTATTAGTAACCTACAAGGAAATATGACAGGATTCCCACTTTTGTGGCGACCGAAAATTTTCTGCCTTTTCCTTGTCACAGTTTTCAGGTGTATACAGGGTGTTAGATTAATACGTATACAAAAAATGAATGTTAGATATTGGATGTGAAAACAAGAAAAAAACTGTTCTTGAAGTTTGGACAAAATATACGTTTCAGAGATATATGATTACAAAAGGGTGGGAAATGAATTTCAGAGGCCTATATTTCAAATATTATCCAACGTAGAAGAAAGTGCAGCTTAACAAATCACTTATGAAATCATAAATGTTTTATTTTAAAAATGCGTTTGGAAACTGTGCGATGCGTGCGCAAGAAATTCCCCAGAGCTATGATGAACCAATAAAATTTACTGTTGATTCGTCAAGCTCTTTCCTTGGGCAAGTACCGCACAGTTTTGAAACATCCATTTCTTTAACAGAACAGGTTAAAATTCAGGTAAAAATAGTACTTAAAATGAAAACAAATTGCCGAAGCTATCGAGAAATTCTTTGAACTTTAGAAATATAGACGGTGCACAAAGAACGGAAAACCAAATGGAGGTCATGGCGACCCACCCCCCAAAAAAGAACAGATATATATGCCTTCTTAAGTGATTTAATAAGCCACACTTTCTACGCTGGATAGATAGTACTTCTAATAAATAGTACTACTTCTCCGTGAACTTCCCCGACATTTGGTAGGGAAGTCCCAGACTTTCATGACAAGTGTTGGGGACAATACATAAATAAGGAATAAATAACGCCGAGTATTTATATATGAGAACATTTATTCTATAGGGACAGATAGTAATCAATTGTTCATATGTACATTTCACTTACTTACAATAAAAATCTCAGCAATGTCCCATACTGTGATCATTAATGGTTGGCTAAGCTGAAATTGGTGTAGCTACAATTAGTGTTAGAAAAAATATGTTTTATAAAATTTCCCTGACGTCCCTCGCTGGTGTTGGATGACGTTGACATATAAATAAGGAATAAATAACGGTGAATATTTATATATGAGAACATTTAGAGGCAAACAGTAATCAATTGCTCATACTTACATTCCAATTACCACCCATATTAATCTGACTAACGTTCCATACTGTGATCATTAATGGTTGGCTAAGCTGATATTGGTGTAGCTACAATTAATGTTAGAAAAAATATGTTTTATAAAATTTCCCTGACTTCCCTCGCTGGTGTTGGATGACGTTGACATATAAATGCTTGTCTAAATGCTTTTCATTTAAGAGAAAAGCCAAAGCCGACTGTGCTTAAATATACATGATGGGCATGAAGTCCACTGCCATCCCGTAAAAGAGATATCAAAACGAGAAAATACGTATTTCTTCATTTCTGTACCGTATCACGTATCGAGTTAACAAAATTTACCCAGAGTTCCGCGAATTGTAACAGGCAAGGTTCAACTATAGAATTTTCAAATGACAAGAGGATCCAATTAGTACAGCGTTTGCAAGGTATTCTTAAAAGAAAAAAGATGGAACAATTCCCGGAATCTAAAATCAAAATTAATGCAATGTTAGAGAATTTGAGAAGAAGCTGCGAAGACTACAGAATGAAACAAAAAGCCACGGCGAAGGTATCTCATACTAAAGGTAACTCCGGCTATTAAAATCAGAGGGAAAATCTCAGAACAATTAATTTGTTTCCAGTATCTACATACCGTCTCGAGTCTCTACGCTAATCCTATGCCAACTGGTGGAAGATCAAAATCTCAACATAGTTTTCGTTAAAGTCTGTGGCCACTCCTCTAAATGTGAAACAGTGGGACAGATAGAAAAACAGAAACAAAGTGTATCATCATTAAAAAGGAAAATACAACGTATCGAGGTAAGAAGTTTTACGCCAGCGTCCCCCGTAGGTTTCCAAACCATTTCAGATTTCTTGGAGTAGCCACATATGTTTTTAATTAAAACAGTGGTGATAGTATTACCTAACTCCATTTTGCATAGAAATGAAATCTTT
The DNA here is from genome assembly GCF_964235325.1 of Thermobia domestica. Taxonomy (NCBI): domain Eukaryota; kingdom Metazoa; phylum Arthropoda; class Insecta; order Zygentoma; family Lepismatidae; genus Thermobia; species Thermobia domestica. Next base: position 260,490,693 of record NC_137458.1, read on the forward strand.
CAATTTTACGTTCCACGCATATACCGGTTAGGCTAAAGGAGACGGTTATTATGAGAAATGAATGAAATGGTGAATGAAGAAAGTGGGAGGAAACGGGACAACTCCGAGAAAACCCACGAGCACGGTGTTTGTCCACCACAGTCCACACGGCGCGAACTGGGATCGAAGCAGGGACTCCAAGCACCAGAGGTGAACGCTCTACCACTGAGCCACCGCGAACTCATCTATTTTGCATAGAAGATAACGTTGAGACTTGATTCTTATTTCTTCATTCTATTTGAGTATTTCACTAACAAAACAACTTGCCTAAGTTTTTCACAGTATGAAGCTTAAGAAGAACGAAGTTTATCTTCCCCTGTTACCTCAGTGCTCAAAGATACCGGTGATAAAACAATTGGCCGAAAATGACGTGGACTCTTCTTACATCAATTCATGAAGAAGATGAATGCCAATATTAGGTACCTAAATTCAAGATTTAAAAAAAAGCCACCCTACCTTTTACAACCATACGAAGCTCAGTTTAATACTTAGACTTGAAATAAAAATACAACTGGTTGATGACGATTGCCTTTGTCTTTGAATTTCATATGTGAATAACAATACAGGGCTTTTCATGTAGAGGAAAGAGAGGGACAGATTTTATTTAAGACGATCGTACATCTGATATGTTTGTACTTTAGGCAAATTGTGCTTATGGGTTAAACTCAGTCCTCTGAAGTCAATCGACAAATAAGTATGTATAACATACACAAAGATTACATTAGGTTCCCAAGTTTCAAAATTATATTGTATGTTAAAACAATAAAATTAATTCTTTCCATTTGAGCCCTAAAATCTGAAAGGAATTGTAAATTTATTATGTGCTGAAGCAATTACACTTACCCTTACACTATCCACACGCTGATGTTTTATCAATACTTTTATTCCATATTTACCAAAATGCTGGATTTCAATAATAATCCTAAAAGAAAGATGCACTATAATCAGGTTTCACTAGTCAATACCGAAAGAGAAAATATCCAATACCATATAGCCTTTTTAAAAAATAAAGGAAAATTTCTTCTTCACCTCCTTTCCCCCCAAAGGACTCACATTCATCGAAAAAAATATGAATGGAAATTCGTTACTTTAACGTCCCATGCTTACGCTCTTTATGATAGAGAAGACAGATGTTTAGCAAGTAAAGGATTCTAAAATTAATTTTTTGTTCTCACTTGGAATTCAATCCAGAACCACGTATAGCAAAAGCACATGCGCTAGCCGATAGTGCAACGGCGAGGACTTCCACAGTTCTCGAGTGGAAACGTATCTGAATTCTTCCCTGGCTAAAACAAGAGAAAATAATTTGTTAACCGATAAATGTATTCTTAAAACAAACTCAAGCATAGTGAGCCTTAAATTGATTTAAACTTACAGTTACAAGATATTGTGTAAGTCTTTTAGTCATTGACATTGTCAGTGCTGTGCTTTCGGGTTGCTCCTCTTTTATAACTCGAATAAAACGTAATATTTTTTCCCAATCTGCTTAAGGTAGTGGTGTAGTTTTGGTGCACCACATTTTGAAAGATTTAAAGGTAAAATTTAATACTTTGCACGAAAAGATATATTTATAAGGAATATATTTCTGCAGGCGAAAAAAATTTATACAAAGTAATACACCTGTATTTTAGGTTTACGAATGTAGGGTTACTAGTTTACAATCATTACAAGAGCCTTACGGTGGATAAAATAAGTGAGTGCATATGAGAGATTACTCTATTAAATGTTATTTTCCACTGACGGTGTATTCTCCGCAATGTACAGAAGCAGTATTTTATGTTTGCAAGTAGAACGTTACTAGTATGAAACCATGATAACTGCTATTGAAATTCATATATTTATTAAAATCCATTTCTTTTTCACTATCTTCGCTTACGCGTATACCCACCAGCACTGACGCGCCTGCTCCCTTCGTACGCACCCAGTGCCTGCACACCAGCTTCGCCTAAGCTGACTCGGTTGCGTAACATTCGTGCTTTTTAGTGACCACCTATCACAGGTTGATTTATGCTTTTCCACTGTAGTTCTTATGCCATACACCCGGAAACTGTTTTTATAAGCAAATCGAAAAAGAATTGCAATCTTTCAACAATTATCTCTGGTGGCCCCCTTGAATTTTAGCTACGGAAATTGAGATATTTTAATGTCACTCAGCACAAATGTTTTAAGAAACAATAGGAAGGAAATTGGTGAAAGAATTATAATTTTTCAACAATTATTTCGATTAGTGCATCGAACGTAAACCCGCACGCTACTTAATACATGGTAAAATCTCACTTATGTGTTTTACGTTGTTCTTAAATTGGTAATTTCCATGCATATGTCAGTATACACAATAGCTCTGCATTACTACAGGAATGGTGAACCATACATCCATTCAATAACAAGTATATAATTTATGGCGTTCTTTATTAAGCACAAACAGATTGGGCTACTTATAACATATGGGCCTAAACTGCAACCTTTAAAAATAGTTGGAAACACTGCAGAGTGAAACTCTTCCCTCCCCGTATTTAGTTATGTTACACTGTTTTTATCGACGCAGAAAATCACAGAAAATGACAGAAAAATATGCATTTCTTGTAATACACTAACATACAAGTAGGTTGGCGAGCGAGCGTCAGCGAGTGAAGACGCGTTAGAGCCCCGCAGGATAAGTTGTTTTCTATCTTTATTACAACTCAGTGGGAAGGGAGACCTGTGTTGTAGAACCTTGCCTACTAAACTTGCTCCCTGAAATCAGTAGGCCTACCTGTGGCAATGTTCTACCCAGTGTTACAGAAATGTTATTTCGCACTAATGCCAAGCGAAGTCATTTATGAAAGATTCTAGGATCATCCCATTGTAGCGTTGTGCTCAAGGTTCAAAGTTGTAGCAGAGAAAAGTGCATTTCGTGTTCCAACCTTTGCGAATTAAATATAACAACGTCAATTCCAGCTTTGAATGCAGCATGCAAGAGTTGCTTCAATATAACGTTCTTAAACATTTCTTAACTTTTTACAATACTAAGTAATAAAAATGTTATCCCCAATGATACTAACATTATGAACTTTACCTGTAATGTTGTGTTTGTTTCCAAAAGCCCGTACGATACACGCAAAATATTATATAATTCAAAAATCAGTTTCCGGCACTACGTGAATTAACTAGTCATACTAATTTCTTACACCGTCCGTATTATTTACACTTGTCCTACATTTCGTTTGAAGATCAAAGTAAAAAATATTTACATTTGAAAAAAATACTATATTTGCCTACCTGACAATAATATATACTTACCAGAGTAATAAAACGACTAATGTGAACTTCCTGATTGAGCAGTGTACACCTCTGCGTAATCGTTTACTCCCTAGCCTACTAACTTTTCACCCTTTTCAAAGGGTGTAAAGTAACACCTTATGCTTTCCTTACACCTGTATGTGGAACTTTAACACGGAGAGGGTGTACACGTGACACCTAAGGGTGTTTTATTCACAAAAACACCTCTTAGGTGCTACATCACACCTGAAAAGGGTACTTTGGGGTGTTTCATTACACCATATGATTTACAGTGTAGATATCGAACTGACATTTAATGTATATAAAGTTTTTAAACTTTTTATGTATTTGTATTCCGGAAATATGCCACTGGTCATTACAACTAACTGAAAAGAGTGATCTGGTGAGCTTCTAATTTACTAACTTTACTTAACAGGAAGACACTTCTGCAAGATTTCAGTATTTTAATGTTATTTTCTTTCCTTTCAGACAAAGAATACATACTTGATAAAGTATAAATTAACATTTTCTAATTTTATTTTCAGTCTGAAGCAAATTTTATTGTTCCAGATCATGCACATTTTTTGTTTTTATTACTTACTTTTCTGCTTGTTTGTGTCTTAGAATCAAACATTAATACTCTATTTTGATATAAGCTCATACTCTCAAGAACTCTGAATTTCTTTACAAGTACGTAAACCCAATGAAAATATTATACATGTATTTTCACAAAATATTTGCTCTATAGTCCGCGTCACCCGAAATTGGCGTTTGGTATCAGCCAATAAGCTTGCAAGGGGCTGCTCCTAAACCTTTAGGATATAATATAATCATTCATTATTGTACGCAAATAAGAACAGAGTTAATTATGAATTACTAGATTTTTCTCTGAAGGTTTAGTAACAGCGCACTTCGAGCTTATTGGTTGATATCACACGTCAATTTGGATCTACCGGATTATAACTTATTATTTTGTTCATAGAGTTAATTTCACAGACAATAATATATAGACTGCAAGCTTTGTGATAAACTGCAAACAAGGCAAACCATACGATGACGGAACCACCATTTGATCTGTTACCAACAGCGTGGAAAATTCGAAGATAACCGTCTCTAGTAGCACATGGTGGAAGGAAGCGGGGTGTGTGTTTGCGTTTGGCCGCTACTCTCTATAAATTATCTTAACATAATGATGTACGAAAATGTCAACAAGGAAATCCAGGCACAATACAAGAGGTTTCTTTAATAAAACATACCAAAGAAGTTGCCGGTATTATAGTTATTTAGTACTGCTAATTGCTAATCTGATCTTGCACTGCAACCCATTCTGACATATGAAGAAAATTGAAAGAATGCGCTGCTTCAAGGGCAACTCAGGACGTCACGTTCGAAAACCGATGACAGTGCCATTCCAAATACGACGAAAGATCATTATCCACCAAATTTGGATTTGCTCTTTTGCCATGCACACAACACAAACTAATTTCAATAGTGCATATAAGGAGTTGCTCGTCTCTTCATTCTTGTCTGTGCATGAAAAGTACAAAAATAACCATCTGAAGTAGCACATGGTGGGTGAAAGCGTCGTGTATTGTTACGGCTCCACTTGACCGCACTTTGTAATGAATTGTCCAATTTTCTCAGATTCCACCTGATATGAAGGCCTCGATTTTCCACTGTCGCAGTATATGTCGTGCCATACGTGTGAAACTTCTTTCCAAACATGATATTTCCATTTTACGAGAGACCATAAATTCACCTGCTCTTTTCTGGGGACACAAACTAAGAAAATCTTATGATTTCTTTAATCTACGTATCATTATTTGTTCGTATTGTTATTTTCAATCACATATCTACTGAGTGAGTTATATATTTTTTTATGCTGAAAATTGGGCATAGCATGTTTTAGAAATAAACATAATTTTAGATTTTATTTGGAAATAATTATTTTCAAAAAGACAACTATATAATTTCAAACGAAGATCTACTATCTACATTAATGTGCTGTTAGAAACAGTAAATAATCGTTAATATAGAAATAGACCCCATAGGATCCTGCCGCCTACAGTCAGACAATTTTTTTCCATGCCGAACAGTTGCCGCTGTCGGATTGCCGGCGCCAGACACAGGCGTCTTTTCGCGCGACTTTGGACCGCGACGAATAGTTGCCTTGCCGAGCAGTCGGCAAACAGCCGGAAATAAGCATCAAATGCTCCGGCGCCGCCAGCGAAATTTGGCCGGCATAAAGAGTCGGCAGAGGGTCGGAAAGAGGCCTTTCCGACAGTTTTGCGGTTTCAGACGGTCGGCAAAGAGCCGGCAAAGGACATTTTATATTACAATTTTCGACCACTTGCCGCTTCGGCAAAAGGTTGGCAACTTTGAGCAAGTAAATTGTCATGCCAATGCGGACGGGTGCCGGCTGCCTTCGGCGGCCTGCCACCGTCGACGGCGGCAATCCTTCTTTCTGACCGCGACTTCCTGATGGGGGATCATCTTTCATCTTTCATGTTGGGGTATAATCATTTTTATATAGCAAATTCAAAATGATTTTTAATTTCAAAATTTAAAAGACACAAGTTCTTTCAAAACATAAATTTCATGCCTCCTTTGGGTTATACTGTATTTGTAAAAGGTTACACTGTGATATGGGACAAAGTGCAAAAAAATCTTAATTTACAATATTGGTGGTGTTCTCATATGCTGATTCTGTCGCTCCCTGAAAATTATGTTTGTAAAAATCTTTTTCCTTCCACTCCAACCCTATACCTGGTAACAGTTGTTTGTCATCAATGGCTTTTGCTGTTAAAGCGTGATTAGTTTTCTTCTGTTCTCTCAGTCATAGAGGAGCATTAGTAAACGGAGTGTTCCTCTTCTAGATCTTGTAGTAGGTAGAACTTATCGCGTATAGTGGTTTGAAGGAGATTTCATTTAGTCTATCTAATTCCAGTGCAATCGCCTTTGCTTGTTTGATTTTAAACCCCTTTTCAGCTCTGAGAAGTTTGATCACTGATGAACTCCAATCTTGTTCTATCACGCTTCGCCCAATAATGTGCAATGTACCGAAAGAAGACATATGATCATCGTAGTCTGTGGACAGAATCATAAAGCTCTTTTTAGTATTTTCTTTGCTAAGATACCAAAAGTCCTGTTCTCCAGTATATAGGAGTGTCCCATAACTGGAAAGGACCATTCATTCAATGCTGCTTGTTAGACAATATGTGTGCAATATGAATAACATAGCATAGTGTTTATTTTATCCTGTGCAAGAGTTATAGAACAGTCTTAGTTTTTTTCATTTCACCAACTTTTTATCATTGGTAGCACAACAGTGTTGTTGAAATGGTGAAAGAATATGCCTGAGACGAAGACGACTGAGGATTGCGGTGTTGCCATGTGCTTCTCGCGCAAGGGGAGAATCGTTTGCTTCCTTGTTGAGGATGGGAGGAGGTGTGGGAAAGTTTGGCAATGTGCGGTTGTTACCATGGAGACGCGGCAAGTTCTGAGCCTAAGATTGGTTGACCTGCTGTCTTCTACTTGCTCGCCGTGGCCTTGTGCAAAGCTGTCTAAAATCATCGTTCACTGGCTAGGGTATAACGCACAAAATTTCAAAAAACGGGCAGGAGGAAAGGTCGTGTGTGGCAATGTAACATGCAAAATTATAATGATAAGAATGTATCTTGCAAATATTGTGAACATACATATTTATGCGGAAATGTTGACAAAATTGTTTATAACATTTAAAAATTTAATATGTTTATAATATCAGTAGTAGAGTCAAGCTTAGAAAAGACACTTACATGTAAATTTAAACTGTTTAGCGGTTTAAAAGTATGTGGACTTACTATACCATTCTTGAAATATATTTACTTTTATAGGATCCTATTGTAAATAAATATTCATTTATGCGTACACTCTAAATATAATAGAATATTAATAAAATAATATAACATCGTTCAGAATATACATTTTAAAAACTCCTCTGGGGACAACAGTAATAATATGCTGTGACATAAAAATTAATTCAACTTTGAAATCATAATATAGTAATAGAATGTAATTTTCTTTCTGATTGCACATAAATTCCCGGATAAATTCCCATTTTGGGAATCTTCTCGGGAATTTACCCATCACTATTCCTAACATTGGCATTCACTGATCTACTTCCGCTTCTCCGAAATACCAACTTCACTACAATGTTCCTTTGCAAAAACATTCTTTCTTTAACTGCACTACCAAGACCTCAAAGTTTATTATGGAATGCTTGTATAACATTTTCGGAAACCATATCAAACTTTGAAAAAGTGTCCTCACTCTTATGGGTGCATATAATGTGATGAACTTCGTCTTTAAAATTGCGCTTTCTTATCTTATTCTGAGTTTTCTTCCAACCCTCTGGGCACGTTTGCGTTTCTTTGTTTTATCTTCAACTTCTATAGGTTGCTCAGAAGCTTCAAAATCACTTTTGTCTGGAATTCACAATTTTTTTAGAAATCGATTAATTATTTTCAAATTGTGTACCTAGCTTGAACACGCTACGTATCTATGAAAACACACCATGAAGCGAACTGGTCTCGATCTTTCACAGATTTCACGAGGTCAACAGCGGAAACGAATGAGCACGTAATAAATAAGTTGTGAGAAAATTGTTGTTGTCCTCTGTGTTACCAGTCCGTAAATAAAGACATTTTAAGTAGGAATGAATTTAGTTAAAATTACTTACCATAAGTAAAATGCTACTCCCCTTTAATATGAGTTTAGTATGTTTTGGATATAGACAATGGAGTTCTCGATAAACAATACTCCTTTTAGCTTGTTTAGGAGTTTTTGGATTGGAGATTAATGTAAGTAGAGTTTTTGGAAATAAATACAGATTTTACCCGCTACTTTCATCATTAAAATATATTTTGGGAGCACAAATTTGTTGAATATGAAATATAGAGCCCATGAAGAACAAACGAATGTGCTGAACTCATTTTCTACATAAACGTTGTTAGCAGGTTTTGGAAACAAGCTTCTCTCTCAGGTAGCACATGGTGGGTGAATGTGTGTTGTGTAGTTATGACCCCACATGACCGCACTTTGTGATGAATTTTCCACTTTTCTCAGGTTTCGTCTGATACGAAGGATTCAATTTCCAGTGTCGCACTATATGCAGTATATACCTATCATTATGTACCTATCATAGTCTGTGTTGTGAATATCCCCCTCCCCCTGTTTTTATCCTTAAGATCCGTCGCTGCTTGCAAGTGATATCGAAACGTCTTTATTGACAAATCAAATCTATTTAACATCAACACGGAAAGCATTTTTAGCAGCTGTATCTTTTCACCATTGCCACAACTGATTAAATAATGTGTATATTCTTTTGCTAGCAGTGATGTTATAACGACATACCACCTCCTGATCCTTAACGATATTATTATCTTATTGAGCCACACAAGGAATACACTAAATTGACATAATGCAAAATGTCGTTTATTGTATACCTTCTTTTTATAAACTTTATAATCTTTAAAAATTAGTTGTCGTTATGTCTAACATTTCCTCTGTTTCCATGGTAATATATAAATATATCGCCTTGGTGAAATATAAACAACAAAACTTACACTGATTTATAACATGATATGTTTTCTTCTCTTCTTCTTTTTATCCTAGCTGACTAGTGCATATTTTACAGACAAGATCACACACTTTGCCCAAAGAATACAATTAGAAATACAACATATCGTTGTATTATGGCGCGCGAACATATGGCCTTTCTTTTATTTAGTTTGCAAAGAAAGAATCCTAGACCGTTAAGATTCCTACACTGATCATCAGTACTTTTCGGACATTCCTCGTATATAAACAAAAATCACATTTCTTAATTACTCACATACATCATATTTCACTCACATATCATTATTAATGCTACATTTTACATTTATCTTATAGTCATTTATATATTTATATTTTTATAATATAATGTCGATAAGAAATTCCGAATTATAACTGTATGTTAAGTCCATTCTGGGCCATAAAATTTTTATTAACAAAATTTAAATAATTTGGGCAAATTGAGAAGAAGTGTTTGTTATAAAATATATTTTATAAATCATTTCAATTGTCTTTTGGTGTGATACCTAAAGTTATTATGCTATTTAAGTTGTTGTCGTTATGTCTGACTAACTTAGTATCAAATGCAACATTTTAAATAAGAAATAACCATATCACAAACATATTCAAATGAAATGTATATTAAAATTGAATTACTATTAAATGCAAAAACAAACTTCAACATTAGGAAATACAATCAACATAGATAGAGAAATTATTAGGTTAAATATAAGTTTAGAGATAAAATAACAAAAATTACAACACAATAAGTTAGAATAAATATAAATAAGATTTTTCGTGTTCCCTATTGAGATTACATACCATCTATCAAACTTCACGTACATAAATAAGGTATGGTTTTCTCAGACGCCGTAACTTTAGCTTAAGTTACATGACCAACGACTTCATATAGGATGGATTGAAAGTCATAAATAGGAATACAGTGTTGCGCGTTATTTACTTCTACAGTTCTTCGTTTCATACTTCGAGAATTTTTGCCATCTATAATTTTTCTACGAAACCTAATTCGAAGAAAATCAGATTTGATGATTACATGCTTTCTATGTGTAGAGCAATTGCTATGGCTATTACTACTAACATTAGGTTCGGTTACACAATTACTATTACTGTTGCTATTAGGATTAGGTTCGTTTACATTACCGGTAAAATTAGGATCAGTTCTCATACGTTTCACTGGTGGTTAAACATCGTGTCTCCTAACGGATCTGTACTTGTCCTTTACATGAACCCCACGGTAGTCTACCCTGCCATGATTTCTGTTCCACGAAGACTCCCTCGGGCCATCCCTGGCATCTCTGTTTGGCTTCTTAGAAGTAGCCGCATTGTTGTCAGGCGAATGATTTCGGTCTGAGTTCTTTCTCTTTCTGTCAATCCAATCTTCTCTTCGCCAACATTTTGACTTCCATCTCTGTAGTTAGGTTTGGTTACATTACCGGTACACGTGTATTTAACATCACTTTTTACAATGAGATCACATTTTAATCTCACATGAATATGTCGAATTTGGTTTCGATTGAGGTCAGTTTGGTTCAAGATATTACTGTATTGTACCATTGAAATATTTTCAAAACCTCTTATGTCATGCTGAGATGATTGAAATCAACGCACTGTATCATGTTCTGTAAAGGTATCATCGGATTGTTTACTATTATCATCTTGGTCTTCTCATTGAATGCACAGTTCAACAGATTCAATTCAATCGGCCAATCAATACAAACATTGGTGAGAACACACGTTTTCTTTGTGAATTTGACAAATACTGGAATATACTTTCTTCTTGCTACATAAACTAATGCCATGTACATACCATTAAATGATTCTATTACCATTACTTCATCTTCAGTATTAATATCATGACATGATAGATACTCAACATGACACTGTGAATTCAAGTAATCAATAGCATTCACTAGCCGAAAACGATCATAACTTTTCACACTTTGATACATACCGAAATCTTCATTACACACAGCCTCCATAAGACAATCAAAAACATTCGACTGAAACGAAAAGATAGGATAGTCTAATCCAATCAATACGGCAGTATGTATTTGCCAGAACTCAGTAAAGTTCACTAATAAACTCAAAATCTGCATTTTCAGTTGTTTCTGTAGAAGGTTCAGTTTATTTAAAGCACTCATGTTAACCTGTGATGACACTTCTTTAGCCTGTCCCATGTGCTGATCCTTTCGTTCCACCATTTGTCCTAAGCGCTGGTCCAAATGCTGTTGTATTCTGACTAACTTAGTATCCAATTGCTGTTGCTGTTTATCCAACTTCCTATGAAGAAATTGATGTAATCTATCCTTAAGTCGAGAAAGTTCATCCTTATGTTGTTGTGAAAATTCATCCTTAAGTTGATTCATTTTTGCATCAAATTGTTGAAACTGTAAATTTTGTTGGGAAAATTCATCCTTAAGCTGCTGAGACATTTAAGACATTTGTTGTGATAGTTGTTTGAATATATCAACCACACTTTCAGTATGATTTGTTTCGATCTCATTCATAGTGTTGTCAACCACTTCGCTTTCGCTATCACTTATCTGGACACGTCTATCTATTTTTGTGCTACTTCTTAGAACAGGGAAATTAATATTAGGCTCAATTGTGATCGTTTTACTACAACTTCTGAACGATACTCAAGATTTCTCGGCGTTTCGGCAACATAAAATATAATGACAAACCACCTCCTGATCCTTAACGATATTATTATCTTATTGAGCCACACAAGGAATACACTAAATTGACATAATGCAAAATGTCGTTTATTGTATACCTTCTTTTTATAAACTTCATGATCTTTAAAGATTAGTTGTCATTATGTCTATCCTTTCTTCTGTTTCCATAGTAATATATAAATACATAGTCTTGGTTAAATATAAACAAGAAAACATACACTGATTTATAACACGATATGTTTTCTTCTCTTCTTTTTTTTAACCTAGCTGGCTAGTGCATATTTTATAGACATGATCAGATATTTTGCCCAAAGAATAAAATTAGAAATACAACATATCGTATTAATGTTAGGAACTATTTCTTATTGATGTGCTGGAATCAGAACAAAGAATATTATTGACGCACTGCAAAAGAACTTGAAGAAGAAAGGGTGCACAGTTTCTCGGGAGGGATCTGATTTCTTCATTCTCTTCAATATTTTTCACAAAAATGAAAACAAAAAGGGGCAGTATAAGTAATTCTCAATGCTGTCTACTTTCATGATCATGGAAAATAACTTATAAAAAATGTATATCGTGCGTAGTGAATATGACCAGAGGACTACTCGTTGAATATATTTAGATAGAAGAAACGTTTTTCAGGAAAAGAAACTAAATTGGATTAAAAAGTATGTACTATGCATATACTTATACTGTTACATATTCTGGAAGTAACATCTACCTGAAACTAGTTAAAGAATGGAATCTCGAAAATATAAATACATTATACGCCATAACGTGTTGATTCAGAAAAATAAAAAAAAAACGAAACCTTTCCCTTTTCCTATATCTATTAGGGTGTCCCTAATTTGGGGTAATTTCGTGTTGGTATACGCACAGCCTCTAAATGTATTCTATGTGACCGTAAACACGCATTGGTGAAATAGCAGTTCTCTACAAGAACGTTAACCCGTGATGACTTCACAAAGTCATAAAATGACTTTTCCACATTATAATATAATTTAGAATTTCCAACCGTGACAACAGAGAAATTAAAAATATAGAGAAATGGAACTTTGCACAAAGCAGCTAGAGAAAGGAGAAGATCTGTCCGTGTATTGGTGAGCATCACCGGATGAACAATGTTGCCAACCCAGTATAATGTTAATATAAATCGAATGACCTAAATTGAATATCAGTATTGTAAGCAACATTAAAAATAAAACCAAACGAGAGGGCAAACGCAGATGAGTGTTTCAAACTTTTGGAGAAATAACATGAAACGTCTTGAAAGCAAACACCTTTGGCAACACAGGGAGTGAGGTATTAACATTTTGTACATCTTAAATAAGACATTGACAAGAACTGTTTACGGTGAATCTAAGTCTAGAAGAATCCGCTGAACACTGTTGCCATTATCAGAAGAGAAACATTAGGTTTGGAAAAGGTACAACTAGGTTATGTGCACTAGTACTGTATGGTTTAAAACAAATAATACAAGGCGGTAGAACATGCTGATAAGTACGTTTCTAAATGGTGGCAGCGCTGCACAACGTGTTGGAATCCCAACAACCTGTTTAAAATATGAAAACAGCATGCAATTTGCATTGTTTTATGTAGTCGTGTGCTTTTGAGGTCTCTGATAGCGATGATGACGTCAAGAGTAAAACATCGACCTTTGTGCCGCGTTGACATCTTTAACAAACCTTATTTTTGTGCTTTAACACGATACCGAATATCTCTGTCAGTACGAGACTTATCGATCTCACATAACAACGGTACTATTTCTCATGCGCAGGTTTGGAAATGTACAACTAGGTTATGCGCACTAGTGCTGTATGGTTTAAAACAAATAATACAAGGCGGTAGAACATGCTGATAAGTACGTTTCTAAATGGTGGCAGCGCTGCACAACGTGTTGGAATCCCAACAACCTGTTTAAAATACTAAAACAGCATGCAATTTGCATTGTTTTATGTAGTCGTGTGCTTTTGAGGTCTCTGATAGCGATGATGACGTCAAGAGTAAAACATCGACCTTTGTGCCGCGTTGACATCTTTAACAAACCTTATTTTTGTGCTTTAACACGATACCGAATATCTCTGTCAGTACGAGACTTATCGATCTCACATAATAACGGTACTATTTCTCGTGCTCTACCGCCTTGCATGAGAAAGGTTTTCGAAAGATACAGCACTAGTGACATTTTTCGAGTTGTTGTACGTTTTCCAAACTAAACTTTAATCTTCTATTGATGGCAACACTGTTCAGCGGACCCTTCTAGACTTAGAGTCAACGTAAACCATTTTTGTCACTATTCAATTTAAGGTATACATAACGGTAGAATCTCACTCTCTTTGTGCACCAATGGTGTTTGCATTTAACATATATTTAATGTTATTTCTAGAAAAATTTGTAACACTGAGCTGCGTTTGTTCTCTATATTGTATTTATTTTTATTGTTGCTTCCAAACAATTATACACAACTTATGTCATTCGATTTACAAAAACAAAACTTTCTTCTCGGTTGGCAACACTGTTGACAATACATGGGCAGATGTTGTCCTTACTCTAGTTGCTTCGTGCAAAGTTTCCTTTCTCTATCTCTTTTGGTTTCTCCGTTGTCACGGTTTTAAATTCTAAATTATATTATAACGTGGATACGTTATTTTATAACTTTGTTCTCAAGTAGGCACAAGTTAACGTTACCGTAGAGAGCTACTATTTCACTAATGCGTGTTTACGGTTACAGAGAATACATTTAGGGTGTGTGGGTTTCGCAACACGAAATTACCCAAAATAAGGAAAAGCCTAATATATATATATATATATATATATATATATATATATATATATATATATATATATATATATTTCTTACGAAAGATAAATAAAGTTAATACCTTGAGATTGAATTTTGTACTCAGAGTTACATTTTGAGCGTTTAATTGAAAATACTACTTGTACCCACAAACCATCCCTCTCATCTGTAAATCGCCACTGCTCTAGAACATAAAGAACAATATACAGTTCTATTTCCGCCGGGAGCTCATGTGGTTCAGATTCCGCGTTAATCAGTAGATCCACGTCTCATATACCCTCGGTGCTGAAAAGGGACGTTAAACTCAAAATCACCTAAACTCAACAATATACGTATAAATTCATAATATTTTACACCAGTATTAAAACTAGCAATTCATATTGACATCATATTTATATTTATAAATTTTATTTTCTGTATCTTCTATCTATTTTCTCGGATACTACTAATGTAAATTTACCCTCATATATCCTATGGTATTTTGCTAATCTCGATATCATTCTCAGGAGCCGCGGTGGCTCAGTGGTAGAGCGTTCACCTCTGGTGCTTGGGGTCCCGGGTTCGATCCCAGCCCCCGTCAAGTGAATTTTGTGGTGGACAAACACCGTGTGCGTGGGTTCTCCCGTTTCCTCGCACTTTCTTCATTCCACCATTTCATTCATCACTCATCATCACCGTCTCTTTTAGCCTAACAGGCATAAGCGTCGGACGTAACACTCAAAGATTTCATTTCATTTTTTCGATATCATTCTCTCTCTCTCTCTCTCTCTCTCTCTATCTATCTATCTATCTATCTATCTATCTATCTATCTATCTATCTATCTATCCATCTATCTATCTATCTATCTATCAAGTTCGTGGCGCCCTTCATCGATACTGCTGGAATTCAAATATGGTGTTGGCCTACCTCTGTGACACCTAGGTGGTGTTGGCCTACCTACCTTAGCCTTGATGACAGCTTCCACTCTCGCAGGTATACTTTCAACAAATTGCTGGAAGGTTTCTTGGGTAATGACAACCCATTCTTCCTGGAGTACTGAATTGAGGAGAGGTATCGATGTAGGTCGGTGAGACCTGGCACGACGTCGGCGTTCCAAAACATCTCAAAGGTGTTCTATAGGATTCAAGTCGGGGCTCTGTGCAGGCCAGTCCATTACAGGGATGTTATGGTCACGTAACCACACTGCCACAGGTCGTTTAGTATGAAGAGGTGCTCGATCGTTTTGAAAGATGTAATCGTCATCCCCAAATTGCTCTTCGATAGTGGGTGGCAAGAAGTTGCTTAAAACATCAATGCAGGCCTGCGCTGTGGGAGCAATTGCCACGCAAAACAACAAGGGGTGCAAGCCTATCCAAGAAGAACACGACCACACCATAACACTACCACCTTCGAACTTTACTTTTGTCACTACACAGGATGACAAATTCACCGCGCATTCGCCATACCCACACCCTGCCATCGGATCGCCACATTGTGTCCCGTGATTTATCGCTCCACACAATGTTTTTTCACTGTTCAACCGTCCAATGTTTACGCTCCTTACACCAAGCGAGACGTCGTTTGACATTTACCTGCGTGATGTGTGGCTTACGAGTAGCCGCTCGACAATGAAATCCAAATTTTCCACTTCACGCCTGTCATAGTACTTGGAGTGGATCCCAATGCAGTTTGAAATTCCTGTGTGATGATCTGAATAGATGTCTGCCTATTACACTTTACAACCCTCTTCAACTGTCGGCCGTCTCTGCCAGTCAATAGACGAGGTCGACCAGTACGCTTTTGTGCTGTAAGTGTCCCTTCACGTTTCCACTTCACCATCACTATCACATCAGACAGAGTGGACCTAGGGATGTTTAGGAGTGTGGGAATCTCGCGGACAGACTTCTGACTCAAGTGACACCCAATCACCTGACCACGTTCGAAGTCCGTGAGTTCCGCGGAGGGCCCCATTCTGCTCTCTCACGATGTCTAATGACTACTGAGGTCACTGATACGTATGATATGAGTGCCTGGCAGTAGGTGGCCACGCAATGCATCTAATATGAAAAACGTATGTTTTGGGGTTTGTCCGGATACTTTTGATCACATAGTGTATTAATATTGAACACAAGTTCAGGAAAACAGAAATAAAAAAAATCAGAGATAATTACAGTAAAAGCTTTTTATTCACTGGGTATATGTTCTATAAATATGCCGCGAATACAGAAACCGTGAATACGGAATGGTAATTTATATGAGATTATAGGGGATAAGTTCCTAGGTGACAAAATAAAAAAAAAAATAAATACATATATAAAAAATCAATTTACTGTGATTGAAGTTTTTAACCATATTGATTAATTACTATCTTCAGGCTTAGGCAATGGTTTGAAGAATTTTGTAATTTTTTTTCTATTTGTAATTTTTGTAATTATTTTGCAGTTTTTAAAAGCTCCTTCAATTCAGACTGATATTCAGCAGTGGCATTAGTAATTTGCCTCTTAAAAATAAGACTTCGTTCCATAGACGGATCAATTTTCATAAAGAAATCACAAAGCTCATTTGCCATTCTTAACCCTTTGGGGATTTTATGTACAATTTGTACCATACGCGTTTTTCATGGTACATTGCATTATAACTCTCCTATTTGAGCTTTTCCGTCCGTTTTTTTGTTGTTTTTCAAATCCAGAGCCTTTGTAGAAGACATTACGTATGGTTTCACACCTTCCTGCGTCCAGACATAGGAGGCGATGACGTCATTAGTCTAAAATATATTTTTCCATTTATTAAGCCTATGTTCAATATTTTTTGGCGCGCTTATTTTTGCAGGTAGAAGATTGAAATTTTGCACAAACATTCAGCCCACAGAGCAGTATTTACCAGATTTTTTTTCAGATTTGCGAGCTAAAACAAGGGGGAACCAGAGGGTCAAAGGGTTGAACAAAGGGATATTTTTACACCCAAAATCCCTTTCTTCGGGATTTTCCCGCCTTGTATACATGATGTAGACACGTGAGTCATACCGCCTGAAAGGCAATTTTATTCTGAAGAGAATGATGTGCGAAACATGACCCTAGGGCAATTAGGGATGTCTCAGGGATTTTTTAAAAAAATCCCTCTGTATACGGGAATATGGTTCATTGTCGGTATATATATTTTTTGGCGGGCTTACTTTTGAACCTAGAAGATTTAAATTGTGGGTAAACATTCAGCCCACCTAGTGGTGTTTATCATATTTTTTCAGATCTCTGCGTTAAAACAGGGTTATCCGGAGGGGCTAAATTTGAAAAACGGGACATTTAGACCAAAAAATCCCTTTCTTCGGGATTTCCCCGCCTTATATACATGATGGAGACACGTGAGTAATACCGTCTGAAAACCAGTTTTATTCTGAAGAGAATGATGTGCGAAACATGACCCTAGGGTAATTAGGGATATGTCAGGGAATTTTTATCAAAATATACTTCTGTATATATGGGAATATGGGGCAATGCCGGTATATATATTTTATGGAGGGCTTATTTTTGCACCAAGAAGATTGAAATTGTGCACAAACATTCAGTCCACCGAGTAGTATTTAACATATTTTTTCCGGATTTATGCATTAAAACAGGGGGGTCCCGAGGGGCTAAAAGTTGACAAAAGGGATATTTAGACGAAAAAATCCCTTTTTTCGGGAATTTCCCACCTTAGATACATGATGGAGACATGTGAATGGTACCACCTGAAAGGCAGTTCTATTCTGAAGAGAATGATGGGCGAAACATGACCCTAGGATAATTCGGGATGTCTCAGGATTTTTTTTTGGTAATTTGGGTCATTATGGGAATTCTTCATAAAATTTCTTCTGCCCTTACTATTCAAGATAGAACATTCATTATCCGAAGTACTATTTATCATATTTTTCTAGATGGCTACGTTCACACAGGACCACTCCAGGGGGGCCAAAGTGCGAGAAATAAATTTCCCTCCAAAATTTTCCCTTTGACATCATTTTCCCGCTCCTGGTATATGGTATGAGCACGGTACCATTTGAAAGGAAGCTCTATTCTGAAGAGAATGGGGTATGAACCATGATCCTAGGATAAATAGTGACAATGTAGTAGCTGCTTGACTGAAAGTCTAAAAAATAGCCCAAAAAGCCGGAATCTGGAAAGGGTTAAACATTCACTAAGATTTTTCAAATTAAATGTCACGTTTCCAGTGCTTGTTGAAGCCTTTTCCTCAATAGGCTGTGAATTTAACATTTCCTCCAAGTCGGTTTCAGTCAAATCTTCATCTTGCGATTCAATCAATTCCTGAATGTCACTTGATTCTATCTGTTCGTACCCATCTCGTCCTATTCCATTCGCAATTTCGGCTATGTTTGCAGTCAAAGTTTGAATTTGTACACAGTCTTCGTCATTTTCCGCAGTCAGAGCAGGCCACAGTTTTTTCCAGCATGTGTGTGGCTTCAATTCTTACAATGATTCTTTTATATTTACGATGCATTTTGTTATGTCAAATTTCTTCCAGCAATCCTTACCATTCATATCAGGATTACATTCCATATTTACCAATACGATTTTGAAGGTTCGTCTAATGTAATAGAGCTTAAAGGCCTGGATTATTCCTTGGTCCATAGGGTGAAGCAAAACCGTCGTGTTGGAAGGTAAAAATGTCACTTTTATATTTGGATGCATAGTTTCAAGTTCGGGATGATGACTTGGTGCATTGTCCAAAGCCTAAATTCTGCTTTAAAGTCTAAATTCTGTTTCTTAAAATAAGTTTCTACTTCAGAAACAAAAAAATTCTGGAACCAGTCACAAAAAATAGCACTTGTAACCAACGCTTTCTTATTAGCACGCCAAAACACTGGCATGTCACCCTTGTTTTGATTTTTAAAGCCCGAGTATTTAACGGTCTGTAAAGCATCAGTAGTTTAATGACACAATCTCCAGATGCATTAGAACATAGTAGCAGTGTAACTCTATCCTTTGCTGCCTCAATCCAGGAGCAGACTTTACGCTTTTAGAAATGAATGTTTTGTTTGGCATTCTCTTCCAAAACAGTGCTGTTTCGAATGCATTAAATACTTGTTCAGGTATGTATCCTCCTTCAGCTACTAAGTTTGCAAATTCTTCTGGATATCGTTCTGCTGCAACAGTGTCTGCAGATGCAGCTTCTCCAACGATTTTAATGTTATGCAATGATTGTCTCTTCTTAAATATATTGGACCAACCTTCCGATGCTTGAAATCCTCCATATGTACATTCACCAATACAACTACCATCAGGTTCTTTAAAATGAGCGTAAAGACGCTTTGCCTTCTCCCGGACCATTGGACCACTCAGGGGCACCCTATTGTGGTTGCGGTCTTCGATCCATAATGACAACGCCACTTCCATTTTTTCTATTACTGGATCACGAACAATTTTCGCTGACAGTGAAGTTGAAGCTACAGACGACCTTATCTTCGGATTTTTTTTATCGATGATACAGTTGATTCGTTGATATTGTATGAGCGTGATATGGATGCAAACGACTCTCCAAGGCGTAAACCATCAAGCATTTCTATTTTCACTTTAAGCGGTAACACAGATTTTTTCGTGTCGAAACTCGTTTTTCATTTTTTTAGTTGACATTACTGTGGAAATTAGAAGATAACGGTAGAGACGTGCTACTTGATCACATTTTTTTTTAACGAATGGAAATAGAACACGAAACAATAAAACACGCAAAGCAGCTCTTACCAAACGACGGAACGTCTAATAATGTGGCGGCATTTAAAAATATACTTTAGTCATTGATTAATAAGATTGCTTTCATTCTGTTTGTTTACATTCTCAGAAACACCAATCGCGGCGAAGGCGGGATATGTCAAAGTCCGAACTAATACAGCGGCGATATCATTTAACAACATACTTTAGGCAAAGATGTAATAAGGTCTATTTTACATTTTATTGGTCCATTTCAGAAATCTTTAGATGCGAATATAGGAATTGGGTCGCATTTGTTTAATCCGCGTTTAATAGTGAAAACGCGAATGAAGAAAGCGCTAATAAGGAGCTTTTACTCTATTTACGATTTCGTATTAACTACCTTATGTACTGTGGTATTATTATTAGTTTAATAATAAAGAGCTTGGTGATCTTACACTTCAGTATCGGTTCCACTTTATATATTTATCTTGTCCCCTTATTGTGAAATGAGTTTGCCTTGTAACATAGGTTTTTCTCCTTCTGACCGCGCCATAATTCCTAATGCAAAGGGTATTGGGCACTAATTATTAACAGCACAATCTACCACAATTTAAGATTCATACCATTTATCATTAAAATATTTTATTGTTACAGAAAATATTTTAAATCAGGACCCCTTTAATTTTAAGCTTAACTGTCAATATCTATGTAACAATTTAAAATATTAACATCGAAAGTTCACTTGATTATCAAACTTAACATACTCTCTCATAAGATATAGCATCCCACCGCCAGTGTCGCCACAGAACTTCACCGTGAACCTTCTTGAAAAAAGGCGTTTTCAACGTATGATACATTTCAACAATTTAGTTTTTGAATTACTATCTTATATGCAAAGACCAAGGATACAAATTTAATCACCATGAGATTTTATATACTACCAATTGAGAAAACTATCAGAAAGTAACGAACGATTAATAAATATAATCACTGACTTTCTTGTCACTTCTGAATTTCAGTACACATTTAATAAATTTCTATTAGGAATTCCCTTTCGTGTAGAACCTTTCTGCAAAATTCTGCGTTGTTCATTTTATTTTTAAAACAGGCTTCAATAACTAGATGTGAGGTATTACGCATGTTGAAAGTTGAGATCGAAATTTGCTTACTTGCTATTTTTGACATCTAGTACGAATGATTACAACTCTCAGATATAGAGTCTAATATTAGAAAGGAATACAATATGAAGTATAACTGTAGTTGTACAAATATATTCTGTATCTTAGAAACGCCTGTACTGTTCACAAATATCAGGTTTCTCATGCAAAAGTTCTTGGAAATATAATCAGTCGTAAAGTTTGCAATCATTTCATAAGATAATTGGTTCTAAAGCTGCACCAGAATCCTCCCAGAACTTTAGTTTGGGTGGAACTACCACATTTAAAAATTATTCTTCCTTTCAAATGAAGATACAGAACGGGAAATAACACACAAGGTAACATTTTGGAGGAATTATTCCCAAGTTTTTCTCTATTTGTAGGTCTTGTATATTATACATTTGGGTATATCAAATTCATATTGATTATTCGTGTAGCGTTTTGCGACCGGAAAATAAATTCTTCTAATACATTTATGAAATCAGCCATACATAACGAGAGTACATTATGAATTTCTTTTCTACTAACATTTACCGGGAGTTGTATAACTTCAAGAACCCCATACAAATGGAAAACACTTAAAAGTAAACTTGGGAAAACGTTAGATCTAGTTCTTCCATATAAAGATAATATTGAAGTTGGACTTCGTGTATCCTCAGGTGGATCCTCACCACCTAGATTTATTTATTGCCTTTTATTACAATAAGAGAATCCGTACTAAAAGTACACATATAATATCGGATTTTAACTTCCATAAAAAGGAAAATGGGGTCCACAATTGGGAAACATTGCTAACAGTTCTAACTAAGTTAATAAAGAGCAAAGAGCATCACCGAAGAAAACTGGCATAGGAGATTGACGACTTTACGTATCATTTAGTTAAGTTCGCGCTATAGCTAAATGGAAAATTTCAAACGTTTATAAGAGGTAAATAAATAATTGCAGATCCAGTATTCTTGCAAATCCAAAATTCTTTAAAAAAGAGTTATTCCGAAAGTAGTTTTTTCGTTTATTAAATACTAAAACAGATATTTCTAACAGAACCACCGGGATTGGAAATCACTAATTGTGTTCTAATTCGTAATATCAAAAACGGAGATCTGGCTTATGGATTGCGCTCGGTTTAGCGGAATTTCTTCCCTGGAAAATTGAATGCTGCTTCTGAAATGCTGTTTTAGGTATTTTAGAATTAACTACGAGGATAAAAGGGAATAAAATTTCAATACACATTGGTGATCAATACCAACATACACAATGAAGTAAATTCAAATAAAAGGCTGGTCTTTAGTTCAAAACATACGGGATTTCAAATTATCATCCTATTCATCGAAAAGTGTTTGATGATAATGTTAACCAGAGTTTCCATCTTCAATTAAATTTTTGCTTCTAGCTAGTGAAAACACGATTACGTAGTTCCTCTCTTTTTCTCTATTTCTATTCTATTCCTTAGCCTAAAAGGAATAATTACTGGAAGGTTAACTGAAATATATTATTTCATTCTTTTATTTTTTATTCTTTTTCACTTTTTAGTTTGTCTTCCTATGTGCTCCAAATTCCAAAAAGAAAATATACTGGATGTGATCGAGCATCGGAACACCCTTGGAGTCGGCGCCCCTCATTGCTAACCCATTTATACAACACTTTCAAGTCTTGTGTAAGACTCTAATATGATTGTGAATGTTTTTCACATCATGTTAACTCTACAATACCTGATCAGATTAAATGTAATCGTTTTGAGATGAAGTATATGCTACCAAAATGTTCAGGCCTTAAATATGTTCAGAACCTGAATAAATCCCATCATAATCATCATCAAAGTTTGCTTTTAATTACTAAACCATCCATTAAGTCGATGCTTAATAAGTCATTAGCTTGTTGTCATTTTCTAGTTAGATGAGAAGTTGCTCACACTTGGTTTCATTTCAAATCCTAATGGAAATAATACGGACATAAAGAGTTAATATCTGCAACAGCCAAGATATTAGAAATTATTGACAAAAATGTTCACACGTTCTTCTAATAATTAAATCAAGATTAATAAAATGGTTTTCTATGAAGACAATCACCAGTAACTAATCTTACTGAATTTACTCATTCACTAGGAAGAGAAAGTGATAATAAAAATCAAGTATACACAATTTGTATAGATTTTTGCAAAGCTAAGTTTAATTTTTGAGTTTACAGTCCCTTTCAGCAGCAAGACAATGTCGACCTACATCATAAGGTGGAATCTAAAACAAACGAGGTCCTCAGTAAAGCGTTATAAGTTATAAATCATAATATTCTTATTAGCAAGCTTGTTACATTTAATTTTTCACAGACCGTATATAAATTTTTCTAATGTGTCTGCGAATGGCAACGTCTTACGTGATACAAAAATGTCCTGCATGAGATCATTGGTTCTATGCACGATCAAGTAAGTTTGTGATTAACAACATCGTGTCCATGGGTTTTCTAGCGAACTACTGTTTCCTCCCTTATTCTCATTCCACCAATTCTTCTATTATCATTCACTTGCCCTAATCATCCGTCCCCCTTAGCAAAATCATGAGACGTTAAAGTGAAAGATGTCATTTCGTTTCATGTAACAAGTTGTAACGGTTTTAATTTCCTTCCGTACAGTTGCAAGTTTTATACCTTATGTTTTTCATATACTTATGCCTCGTCTTCGTAATATTTTTTACATTATAAAATTCAATACATTTTTGTGGTCTATGAGAATTTCTGAAATTAACTTTTTCTGCAAAGATAAAATAAAAAAGATGAAAAACATGATACTTCAAATTTACAGAAAACGTAAACATAATATTAAAAAACTAAAATAAATGAAATAGTTACATACGAGAAAATTGAACATTATGTGCAATGCAGAAACTGACTATACTGTATATAGGTGCAATAAAGTAATGTATTTAACTTCCGTTGCCTTATGGTTGCGAGGACTTGAATAACATCAGAGGATAAATAGTGGGGAATTCAATAAGGATTTTTTTTTTTCGGGAAATGTCAGGTTCTTCTTCTTTTTATCCGGATTCTGAATTAAGACTCTACAACAACGGGTATTTACAGCTCGTAATTATAAGAAAAGAGATTAAAAGTATACAAAAATATATTTCCTTAAATTTGCTAATATATTGTTATTGTTAGTTTCAATTCGTAGAAATTAAAAAGAGTAAATAGTAGACTTTTACAACTTGCAGTAGCACATCAAAAGTTATCAAACAATGTTCACATTTCTACATATTTATGAGAAACCAATTAAAAGTCACTTGGTGAGTTTCGCATTTCATCTTCTCTGTTATGTCTTATTGTGTTAAATTAGAGTGTAACTGCAGATTTCTGATTGTTCTTAATTTATGGGAAAGAATGTTGAAATGTTTATGTAATTGTACGTGTATCCGAAATGTGCCGCTGGACCTTACTAAAAACTAGTTATAAAGAGTAACCTTGTGATTTTTCTTTTTATTAAATGTACTTATACAAAAGACAATATTTCTACAAGATATCGGAAGATTTGATAATGTAAAAATTAAACATTTATAATTTGCTCTTTAATCTGAATCACATTTTTTGTTTCAAGAGCTTGTACATTTCTTATAATGCTTAATTTAGCTTAGTTTTCTGTGTGTATCATTTTTAGAATCAAACTTTATTATTTGAGTTTCACGTAACGTCATACTAGCAAGAGCTCTGAAGTTATGTGCAAGTTTCTCGCGACCCTTCGCTTCGTGCGACAATAATTGAAGTCTTCTTAGTTACTACTGTAGTATTTTCGTTTAAAATAATCGTACACGTAATTGGTGGCCGCATCGACATCAGTACATTCTGCGTGATCCCACTCGGGAGAAAGGTCCATAAACCGTGAGAGTTGAATTTTGATGAAAATTTGAAACAAGATTCGGTTTAAGTTCCTAATTAACTTAGTAATAGTCACTCGATACGCAAATGTTTCGTTGAGCTGCTACACCGACGCTATCTTGAAATCCAGTAGGCGATTTCCAAAAATACTCTTTTGGCACAAAAAACAAAAAGCTTTTGATAGATCTTACTTCAGTATTGTAAACCAAGGTAGAACATCTATATGTGGGAGTACTTCCACAGCATGATCGCCATTTCAAAAGGCGCCATATTGAATCGCCGTCAAATATGATAAATGGCAAGCGGGACATGTGGGGTATCAGATAACACTGGAAGTTTCTCCTGAACCCATTTCCGCAGCCAAAGTTTACGTATATGTTTTAACGTCAGAGTTAAGAGGTCTCTTACCCACAGAAATATGTAAAAACTATGCGAGTTAGACTTGTGTTATGAAACACGGTCGTGGGAGCACTTGCAGGATTTTAACTAATGCAGTAGTAGACGCTTGATCTACAATAGCCATTATACCAATCAGATATTGAGATTAGTAAGATAAATCGTTAATTAAATTGAAATGCTTGTAGTGAAGAATGGAATAGCAGCATGCTACAAGTTATACGTATTTGAAAGTGCGATGGAATAGACTGCTAGTCGATGAAACACATACTTAATAGTACTGATGAGCAGAGAATACCAAAGTGATTGTTCGAATATATATTACAAAAATGATATAAACTGGTGCATATTAGTTTAACGACCAACAAGATTCGGATTCCACTATAATCAGTAGGTCCACGTCTCCTTTAGCGTAGCAGGCATAAGTGTAGGACGTTGAACTCTATCAAAGCAAAAATCTATTTTACGTGATCCATTATAGTGTGTTAAAGTTTCTTCTCCAAACTTTAAACCTTACGCAAAAACCATCATTGCTGCAGAATATTGCATTCTTTTCCAATACTCAGACTTGACAACCTATAATTTACCATGTATATTACGAAGTTAAAATACTTTAATGTATTTATTTCCAGTTTGTCTAAATACAATCGATTCATTGCTGCCGCATTGAACATTGAAGGGTATTTAAATTATCAGTTCACAGCCAATTCTTAGAAGAAGATACACCTGGAAACTTAGAATTTACTTTTCTTGTGTCTGCTCTGCTCTTAGTGATAAGAGAATGCAAACACATTTGCTAAGAATAGATGGCAATAAAAATTATTTCAAGATCCAATACCAAGTTGCAATCCAAAAAACAAGCCTCTTTCTTGCTTTTTCTTCAACATTAAATAATTAAATATCTGCATCTTTGCACCTTTAATGATAAAACATTTGCTTATAATAAGGGCAAGACTAGTTTTCATATCAAAACTGTGATAAATAACTAATTGTAGCAGGTGTTCACAAGTTGTATGGTCGAAGTTTCCTAAAGAAAATGCATTCTGTTGTATATCATCAATTTTGTGCGCCAATCCTAAAGAACATGCTTGCTTATACACGGCAGAAATCTGGGTACGTAACAGGAGCAATAGTTGGTTCATTTACAAATATTCTGGAGACTAATACAAAATATTGTTTGTGGTCGTGAAGATTATGGCGAAAGTGCATTGGTTAAGTGTTTACACTGTTTCATGATGCTGTGTGCTAACCACTTCGTTTTGGATATCCATCATCGCAACTGAAGAGCAAAAGATTTGTAGGTTAATATTTGCTTACATTCACCCGTTTATATTATTTTCCTAAAGATTTTCTATTATTTTTCTATTAATTTTCTAATAACTTCAATACATATTCTTGTAAAGCCATATGTGCTGTTGCACCTTATTTATATTACAGCAATTAAATGCTATGCATAAACGCAACACAGACAGACTCATATACAGATGGTGATCAGAAAAATGGAAACACCTGAACGAAACTGCAACTTACCAGATTAATATGGTGTCGGGCCACCTTTCGCCTTCAGAACAGCCTTCATGCGACGTGGGATGGAGGCATAAAGGTCGTGAATAGTAGCAAGTGGAATTTTACACCATTCCTCGTGCAGGGCATCGGCCAGTTCTGTGAGAGAGGATGGAGGTGGAAATCGTCGCGAGAGTCGTGTTTCCAAGACGGACCACAGATGTTCAATTATGTTGAGATCTGGGGATTGGGCGGAACAGGGGAAGTGTTGATCTTCATCCAGATGTTCCTCAAACCACGCTGCAACAACACCAGCTGTGTGAATGGGTGCATTATCATCCTGGAAGATGGTGTCATTGTCCGGGAACAACATCCCGGATGCAAATGGTCTCCTAAAATTGCGACATAATCGTTGGCAGTGATTTGTCCGCTAAGTGTGACCACAGGACCCAATGAAAACCATGATATGGCGGCCCACAGCATCACCGACCCGCCGCCATGTTTCATAGTTGGGCGGAGACACTGCAGATTTGGGCGTTCTCCACACATAAACACGGCCCGTGGTTGGGAAAAGGGTGAAGGATGACTCATCCGACCATATCACACGTTTCCAGTCCTTAACGGTCCAAGTTGCAAGGTCGCTGCACCATTTGCGGCGTGCGAAAGCGTTATGGTCCCTGATGAGAGGTTTGGCCCGTGCAACACGACCCCGTAAGTTCATGTCATGTAATTCGCGGCGGACTGTGATTGTCCAAACAGGGTGGGGGAGGTGCTGATTGAGTTCCTCCGTCACTTGCTCCGCAGTGGCAAGACGGTTCTGTGTGACAATGCGCTTTAATACCCGGCGTGACCTGTCACTCATGATTTTCTTCCGCCCACTGTTCCGCTTCCCCGATGTGGTTTACCCGTGTGTTGTGTGGCCCGTCATCACCTTCGACACACCTAACACAGTAGCCACTGCCGTCGCACTCACTCCACATAACCGCGCACCAACAATTTGTCCACTTTGAAAATCTGAGAGGTCTCCCATTTTACACTACCTCCGTCTGCTGCAGCCACTGGACACTGTTGTTCCACTGCGCCTGACGTAGTATGGAGACCGACCTAACACGCCACCACCAGCGGTCCGGCGCTGCGGGCGCCACGACACTACTGCCAACCCATACATCTGACGGGTTTGCCAACTACAGGTGTTTCCATTTTTCTGATCGCCATCTGTATATAGCTCACTTTGAAATATGCATAATTTGTTACAGTGCTGCTGTTCCATTTTTCACTACAGGCATAGCAATTTAAGTAACGATATCTCTCACTAGTCTCGAGATCTGATTGGTATAGTGGCTATTGTAGATCAAGTGACTATTACTGCATTAGTTAAAATCCTGCAAGTGCTCGCACGACCGCATTTTATAACACAAATTTTACTTGCTCAGTTTTTATATGTTCCAGTGAGCGAGAGAGCTCTTAACTCTGAAGTTTCATTCGGATCAGTTTTTTGTCCTAAACATTCTTATAATGTCTTAACATAGTACACAAAATTCAGTGAAATATTAAACTTTAAAAATCAATTATCAACCTTGTTCTTATTTTAGACTGAAGAATGCAAATTTGATGACGTATATTTATAATATATAGCTTTTTTATAGGTTGATTCTAAACGTGGTTTCTGCAACTCATTTACAGACGAAAACCGACACCCATGTACAATCAAGAAAACGCACCCACTTTGATGCAGGTGTACAATATTACATCAAATAAAACGAGTAATTTCGAACCTTTTTCTGAGGTATTGCACAGTAGTATGTAAGAACAAGTTACTACGTTCTTATAGGTATTGCGAAGAATTGAACACACTTCCAAAATCTACGGTTGGGCGAATGTATCCTGCAACGGGTGTCCATGCTCACTGTACATATTTTCTACTTGGTCTTCCTTAATTTTCGATTTCCGAATTTCTTTCTCCCAACCCCTAAATTCGTTCGATATCGGATCAAAGTAACCCGTGAAGAAATTCTTAATTGAAGAATATTTAATCGACCCCCAAGGGACCTAAACTCCTGAATTCATTTACAATATGTAGTATTTAACAGTAATTTAGAATAGACCCTTGTAATTTGAAACGGCTGAAGGAAGAAGGAAAAAGTTTTTTTCAGAAGGTAGTGCAGAAGGTAGATCGACCCCTGAAACTGAGTAGTACCATGGTATCTGCCGCCTCGAAGTCCACCATCTTGGAATCAGACCCAAAATTTTAAATACAAATGGGATTGTCTGACGTACTGTTTTGGGGTAGCTTTGCACCAGAAACACTCATCTGCCTGTATTTTCCATTTTTTCTCTGATCATGTAATAATTAACACCTTCGGAAAATATATACTCAAATGCAATAGAATTTAATGTCCTGTTTTTTATACGGACGGCTGATTTGTAAGATCGTTGAATAGGTTTCCATATTTTGAATTAAAGTACTAGAGAGAAATGCATGTTCGTTTTTCTCAGCATAGTGTATTTAACAATGTCTAAATATGATTAGTTCCAAATCAATAATTGAAAGTCTTGAATATGTTACAATGCATGAATGAAAGAATATATTCCTTTATTTGATAGAAAGGGAACTAGTAACACCCCTATCTTGGTGGCACTGATACGATAACAACCACTCAGTTTATCTCAAGACTTCGAGCAACTACAACTGTTTTCCCATGCTATTCTTTGTCTTAGTTTCTTCGTACACAGTGCTGTAAGTATTGTCATTATTTTACAAAGTTTCAGCTTTCGCGTGATGCATTAACATTATCCCTGAAGCAAACTTCGCGCTGTTTACGAAAGACTATGACTGCAACATCGTTGGATATAATACGAACTAAATTGTAGGAACGAAACTGGATTCAAAACGGCAAGTACGCTTCTTCTCTTTTTCAGTGTTCGTGTAGTTACGTTCTACAAAAAAAAAAAAAAAAAAAAAAAAAAAGTGCGACTTCAGTGGTGAAGGAATTTCTTGTGTTTTAGGGAGGGGCACAAATTCCTACAAAACGAAATGATCATTGCATTGAAAAAAATTATAGTACTATATAAGGAATGGGAAGATTTACAGAGAAAAATTAATGTGAAAGGTTGTAGAAAAAATAATGTGTAAGAAACTTAACATTTATATCTCAAGTAGATGATTTGATTGG
Source organism: Thermobia domestica (assembly GCF_964235325.1). NCBI lineage: Eukaryota > Metazoa > Arthropoda > Insecta > Zygentoma > Lepismatidae > Thermobia > Thermobia domestica. The sequence goes on from NC_137458.1 coordinate 260,520,832, forward strand.
TATTGTCCATGATAATGCGCTAGATATAAAGAACGAAGACGATAAACAATTTTTAGTAATGGCACGCATGAAAGGACGACAAGGTTTTATGTCTGCCATTGAGCACAAATTTAAAGTAACTGAAGAAAGAAAAAAGGTACTCATAAAAATGGGAGATGAAAATAAGAAACATGACTCACGAAGAAATGGAAGGGAAAAGTCACGGTTTTTCTGTTACGTTTTTTTAGTGATACTGAAGATACAGGTTCCAATTCCTATGATTCATCTTCACATACGTAATTATGCTTAAGTGATCCAATGTTTGTAAGTAAACAAGGTATCTCGGATACAAGAGATACTCTAGACATTTTAACTCCAAGTCTGGTGAATCACAGGTGCAAATTAGGTGATCGCAATGCGGTTCATCTTTTAATGACAGCAACATTCGTTTCTTACTATAATGTTGAAAACTTAATTATAAATCGCTCTCCCATCCGCCTTCACAGGAAAGAAATAAGGGAGAAAATCCAAACACAAATTAAAGGGAGATTTCATATTGTGGATTCAAACGGTTTGCTGCTTCACTTGGATGGCAAGCTAGTTCCACCTACAATTAGCACAGAGACGGTTGAAAACTTGCGATATTTGTAACTTTTAAAAACAAAGAACAAATATTTGGCATTCGTAAAATACCATAATATACAGGAGAAGAACAAGCTACAGCAATTTACGAAGGTGCGGAGAAATGGCGGATAGAACACAAAATACAGGCGTTGTGCTTCGATACAACTGCAACCAACAACAACAGAGTAAATGGAGCTTTTAGAAACCTTGGGAAATATTTGAAGAATATTATAGTGTACAAGCTGTTGGCTCTCAGCTATGGGCCTTCTAACATGAAGTGTGAATCTCGTGAAATGTGCGCAGAACAATTTAAAAAAAAAATAAAGATTAGCTTCAAAAATCAATGAAGAAAAACTTTTCCCTGCTACGATATCTTAACTGTCTTGCAATGTGTTAACATAACAATTCCTATTTCACTACAATATGATATCACATCAACTCAAATGGAGTCACTTTGTGTTTTATTATTTGTAAACTATAACAAGTTATTCCCTCACCGATGGCACATGAGAGTCCTAAACAGAACACTTATAAACGATGTACCTTATCGTATGAATTAGGTTCAAATTAGCCATCGTGTCACAGAACAATGCATTTTATTGTAGTTTTCTTTAGTTAAGAGCTAAACTTATTCTCATTCTTGGCCTTATTTACGTTATATGAGTCTACATTTATTAGCACATAAATTTTGTTCGCATGATCGATATCCGATAACGCAACATATATTTCTGGAGTTGAGGAAGCAACTGAGAAATTAGCAGAACTTCTATTAAGAGATAATCAGCTTGGGTTGTGGAAACCTGAAATAACATTGCGTGTGTATGATGACAAGGAAACGGACATCTGATTTTGAATATTGATCGCACAAAACGAGACAATAGTTATAGCCTACATAATAAAATGCATTATTAAAGAAACGGGATTGTGGGAAATTCATATTACGATCAACATGCAGCGAACATCACAATGGAAGCACCTATTAATCGTACAAGATAAGGACCTGAATAGACAGTTGACGAGTCAATAGTATACTGCCTTTCTGCGCTTGCAACTTTGGTGTCAACATTTTATTGAGCTTGCGAATGTAGATGTTTAGGTACTTATCTGTTGCGACACACTTGTCATTTCCCAAAATAAAAACGAAAGTAAATATTAACTCTAAAATTTACATTAGAAGTATTTAGACTCGCAGAAATACTCATTCTTTGAATAGACTAAAGAGTATGCAACCTGTAAAACAGTATAATGGTGTTGGGTGTCTACTTTGAAGGTACATTATAATTTCTCAACCTTCGGAACGTGAAGCCCCAATCCCTCTTCAGTTAAAAATCGAGGAAAACGGCTTTGTACGCGAGTAGATATGGTGAGAAACTATCTGTATTGTAACATTGATGGCCAAAGGTGGTTTTGTTCTGTTTAAAAAATCTGATGGGAAAGATATTAAAAAATTCGCAATTATTTTATGTATATTGACAACCTATAAAGTTCCATTTAATGGAATGGTATATGCGGACGCTGTGTTCAAAATTCTGAAAGACTAAGTTTTAAATTCTACTCAAATTTCATCGGATTAGATTAATATTGGGAAATTGAATTGTTTTTTGAAAATTAAAGATTGAGAACGTCAATGTAACGACTAACTTTAGAAAAAAGTAATATTACAAAATGTAACGGATATAATTAAAACTAAAATGAAAATTAAGTGATTAGAATTAGGATTTTGCATAGGTGTACAATCAACATTATAAAGTTGCGGAAATTAAATGAATTTACTTAATTAAAATTTGTATCGGGTTATAATATTTATAAATGTATAACAAGATCCTCAAAAAAATATGTATAAAAATTAATCCAATGTTCTCGGGATTGCTGCCAGAGTGAGTGTTGCTGTGCTGAGCTTTTGTTACCATACAGCGGTAACATCTTCAGCTCTTCAGCTATCTTAGCTCTGAAGATGTTACCGCTGTATGGTAACAAAAGCTCAGCACAGCAACACTCACTCTGGCAGCAATCCCGAGAATATTGGATTAATAGTAGACGCCAGCAAAGCTTCAAGATCATATGTATAAAAATTGATTAACATTCCTTACGTCTGCCAGTTATTTTAGTTATGATTCTTAGATAGGTATAAGTAAATATATACATATAATAAACAAATAACGTATATAATTTGCTAAATTAAAGCAATAATGATAAGTTTATATATAAGTGTAACTATATGAGTATTTGAAATAGAATTTCGTATTGGGTATGCCGCCAGCTACCATATTTTTCTTCTGTATTAAATTTGATCTTGGATCCTTGAATTTCGAGTTATTCTAAAACACACTTACATCAATGTGTTTTTACCTTTAATGTAAAAATTGTACTTACTAATTATAATTACCTAATAAAATTCCGTTCTTAATAAACGTTGCTTGACTAGCAATTAACATGTATAAATGATTGTGCTTGTATATTTTCCTTTTATTGAACTCATTCAGTTCCAAATAGAAATGTTTAAATATTTAATTATAATAAAAGTTTAAGAGGAAAATATGCATTTTACTTATTGCATAAATTTGAAAAATACTCTTAGGTCAATGAAAACAAGACTAACTCTTACAAGTATGTTGCCCCACCATATTTACTTGCTTCCTAATATCCCACGCACAACCTTTGGTTTAATATTTTCTATTACCTGACCAGGATATTAGTGCGGTTTTTCGTGGAGGGCGCTAGTGTAGTGTTTACATCAGTTTCTAGGTAAGCGCGGTGGGACAGGGGAACGGAGAGCGTCACTCTGCAGTGTATCCAACGATTTTCAAAAGTTGCAGTTTACATGTTACAAGTAGCCTAATCTGTTTCGCTTAATAAAGAACTCCATAAATTATATAGTTGTTATTGAATGCAGTAATGGTTAATCCTGCAGTAATGCAGATGTATTGTGGATAATGGCATATGCATGGAAATTAACAATTTAAGAACAAGATAGCATACAAGTGAGTTTCTACCGTATATTAAGCAGATTATATAAAAACAATTGATTACGTTTTATTTGATTTCATTATAAAACAGTAGAAATCTGTAAAACTCAGTAATAAGATGTAATGACTAAAATATTAATTATGGGTTGGTAGCTTAGATACTTGCGCAATATCTTGTAACTGTAAGTTTAAATCAAGTTAAGGCTCGCGATGCTTGTATTTGTTTTAATGTAGGTCTGTCGATTGACAACTAAATTATTTTCTTGAGTTGTAGCCAAGAAAGAATTCCGATACGTTTCCACTCGAGAACTGTTGAAGTTCTCTCCGTTGGTCTATTGGCTAGGGCATGTGTCTTTGTTGTACGTGGTTCTGTGAGAACCCAACAATTAATTTTACAATGTTTCACTTTCATTAATCATCTGTCTCCTCTAGCATTAAGAGCATAATCATGGGACGTTAAACTAAAGAAATTTCATTTCATTGTTTCGATTAATGTGAACCCTTTGGGGGGAAAAGGAAGTGAAGAAGAAATTTTCCTTAATTTTTTAAAGGGCTATGGGATTGGATAGCTTGTCTTTCGGGATTGCCTTGTAAAACCTAATTACAATGTATCTTTCTTTTAGGATTATAATCGTAATCCAGCCTTTTGGTAAATGTGAAATAAAAGTATCGATAAAACATCAGCGTATGGGTAATGCAAGCATAAATATCATTGGTTCAATACACAATAAATTCACAACTTTTATTTATGAGTATAGAAATTCCCTTTGAACTCCCTCTGAATTTCTTTCAGACCCTAGGTCTCTTGTGACAAAGAATTAATTCTATTATCTGTTTTCATACACAATATAATTTTGAAACTTGGGAGCCTAGGGTTGTCTTTGTCTGTAATACGTAATCATTTGTCGATTGACTTCAGAAGACTGAGTTTAGCCCGTGAGCATAAGTTGCATATAGTTCAAACATATCAGATGTACGGTCTTGTTTAACAAATCCTGTGTGCACATATGAAATTCAAAGACAAAGGTAATCAATCGTCTTTAAACAGCTGTATTTTTATTTCAAGTGTAAGTACTAAAATGTGCTACGTAGATTTCCGGCCAATTGTTTCATCGCCGGTATCTTTGAGCAGTGAGATAGCAGTGGAAGACAAACTTCGTTCTTCTAACAATTGGTAGCAATTTCGAAGACGCCTTATCTCAAAACTACACAATAGAACTTGCTTTAAAAAATGAAAGCGCAGTTGCCAAAGTATAACTTTGATTCATAAAGATGAACTTCGAGGTTTCGTTAACAGATGGATTAGGAATTCCTTACATTCTAATGCTACGAAGTTCTCAGTGTGCCTTTGTACAACACTGAGGTTAGTTTATTCGCAAGTTATTGTCATATTAATATGGAGGGTGTATGTACTTTTTTTTTTTTTGCAGTCCCTTAAAATGTTATGAAAATAACTTCCATAACTTTTGAAATTGTGTTTGTCTTAACTTGAACATATGCGCGAAGTGGTTTATTATGAACAGGGCAAAAACAACTGTGATAGATCAATTACAAGTGATCCGGTTAGAAACACTGTTGTTTGTATTTTAGTTCCAAAATCGGCCGCCCGCACTCGTTCGCTGGTGGAGTAATACATAGTTTTAAGTTTGTTTTGGTCTATCCACTCAATTCCTTCTGAAATCAAGAAAGAAACCTTAACATTGAAATAAAAGAAAAAAATGATCATTCATCATTTCATGAACAAAGATGGAGAAAAATGATCAAAATTATGTATTTTTGAGATCACGAGCTGTGAGAAACTGGTATCACGTTCTATGGTTTACATTTAACAATTTTGATCCAAGTAGGCAAGATACTTGAAAATCATGGCACAAAACAAAGAATATATGAGAAATGTTTTCTTATCAAACTAGCATACATAGGTATGATCAACACTATTCTTCACATAAGAGAGAAAGCTAACATAAGAATGATAAAATACGAAGTGTGGTAGATAGAAACGGTTCTATGTAATACAGATGAATCTCACTATTTATTACGTACTAATTTTTACAATAAAATTTTTCTTCATAATAATATATCACCTCGTGTAAATACAATGTCGTTATTTTGCAATACACGCATGTATGAAATTTTCCTATTTTCTATTGGTCTTTGATATCAAGGCTTATAAAACACTTTTACAGACTACCTCTTGACACAAATCCAATGCTATACTAACTAGTGATGGGCAAACTGATTCACCTCTGAGATCGCCGCTCAATAGTTCGCTCACTAAAATGAATCGATTCATTTGAACGACTCAGTGAGATCACTTATATTATTACAATCGAATGAGGGGGAAGTTAAAAACTGTATTTGTACTATCAGAATAAATGCATTACATAAAGTTAATTTTAAAGGTATAACTACAATTTAGATTACAAGCATACTGCTATTAACAAATTTAACTTTAAAAAATCACATTAAGTTACACTTCTTATCTAATGCAAATTATAATTAACAGATGTAGCACAAAAAAGTGCAATTCAGATACAATCTACACATACAAATTAGACTAAATAAAATTACCATTATCAAGCAACATGCACAAATGCAAAAAAGCTACATGCAAATTACAGCCTAAACGAATCAAAGTAGGGAATGAAAAATATTACAACTTTAGTTAGACTCAGTGCCATAGCAATACAATTTTAGAATTACTACAAAAGTGTTACAACTATAAATTCAATATGAAAAATATAATTTTATTACATCGTGAGAAGATACATCCCTCTTAAAATACACATTTTAATCAAAGTAAGGAGTTTCTCGTTGCTAAGCAGTTAGTGTACTCGCCTTTGTCGTGGGAGATCCGGCGTTCGATTCCCGGTGAGAACTCATGTGGTTCGGGTTCCTCGTTTTCTGTAGGTTCACATTTCACATAACCTCTCTGCTGAAATAAAATGAAATATTTTATTTTAATGACAAACGATTAAGCCCTGTAGGCTAAGTAAGACAATGATTAAAGCGACTGAATGATGATGGAAGAATTGGCGGAATGAGAAAGTGGGAGGAAACGGAATACTTGAGAAAACCCACGGACATGGTGTCAACCACGAACTTACTTGGCCGGGAAGCGAAACAGGGATCCCGCTCACCAGAGGTAAGCGCTTTACCACTGAGCTACAGTGTCTCGCTACTGAAAAGGACGCTAAACTCAAAACCAAATCAAATCAGGCCCGTAGCCAGGCCAAAAATGTAGGGGGGCTCGGTGGATGTTAGTATGGGCGATCCAACCAAATTATAGGTAATTTGTAAGCCTACATTGAAAATTTTAGGGGAGACAGTAAAAATTCAGAAGTAACCCGGCCCCCGTGCCCCCCATGGATACCGACCTAAATCAAACCAAAGTAACATGAAAAAACTAAATTTGAAGTAGGTGTTAATAACTATATCAAAAAATTAATTTTAAACGGTTCAACTGTTTTATCTTGGCGTGATTACAAGATTCTGGTCATTTTTATATAATAGACGTAATTTGTCAATAACATAACATTGTGGTTTAACAACTGTTTTAAGTACAGAAAACCTTAACAGGGGCACCGGTCCCACCCATCCCAACCGTGTGTGCTTCCATAAAATTCAGTTATGTTGTAGGTACAACTTACGGGTAACACGGTTTGAATTTTGTACACTCATGTCCAAAATGATTGTCGCATGTCTATAATTGTCTTCTTGTAAAAATATAATTTGATAATGATTTTGCAGGGTACTTTTAATACTGATACTATGTGTATAATCGGGTAATATATATTTGTGCTCAATTTCATAGGGAAAGAATATTAAATACAAAAATTAGAATGAGTAAAACAAAATGTTGCTAAATGGACAAGAAAGTTTTATTTTCGTTTTATTGTTCTTATTTACTGCTCTTTTCACATGAAATTTGCCATATACATGTCTTTGTCGATTATACACATACTAATATTATAAGAAATACCGGGCGAAATCGTTATCAAATTATATTCCTACAAAAACACATTTATAAACATGCGACAATAATTTTGGACATGAGTGTACATCATAGTCTTAAGAATTTCCATATAGGTCTATATTATAAAAGTATCTTAAAATACCCATAAATAGACCTTCGTTATTTAAGCTGAAATTACCTTTTGCAGTGAAAATAATGAACTAAGACAATCAGGATCAATTCTTTGCTACTATAAAATATATCTAAAATTTACTGTAATTATTACGAATTTAAAACTAAGTTTCAAAATATTGATGTACGAACAAACGCAGAGTGACTAATCTCTACTGCTGGTGTGCTCTCGTTTTCATTAATTTCTGAACTGAATATTCAATTGTCTATGTGCGATTGCAAGAGCGGATCCAGGGAACAGGAAAGAACCGGCTTTTGACCTACTCCCCCATTCTGCAGATTCGATTTTAATTGATAGATAAAAGTTTACGCTTTATACGTAGAATATCAATGTGAGTCCAACTGACACATCAAAGTGCTAAACATTTACATTGTTTGTACTATTTTTAATTTATTCATGCCATAGGTACAAATACACTAAGGCAACGCACATTTACCGAACTCGACTGAAGAGGCGCTCGCCTCAGTGACAACCAGCGAAACTACCCCTCAAAACAGCAACAGACTGAATCAACCAACAAGATTAAAAAGCAAGAGGGCGGTTCGCGAGTGACCGACTTAGATTCACATTCTTCAAACGTTGTGGGCGGTATTCAGAGAGAATTCGTTAATCGGTTGTTATTCACATACTAGTTAATGTCATTCTAGCGCCGTACTAAGTAAGTAGCACTTTTTGGTATTCAGCGTCTAATTTGAGTACAACTAAAGCTTTGATTTGGGTGTAATTGACTAATATAAACCCAATGCATCGGTTGAGAAAAATAAATGTGGCAACTACGGAAAATTAGATGAGCGCATGCGTAGTCTGTGGAAAGGAAAATACATGGAATACGAAATACGAACTGTTGTGTTTCACGCTAAACCATGGGCAAATGATTAGCCTCTGCTCTAGATTAATTAGTCACATGTGATTAATTTCATCAAATACTAAGTCCTAATCAGAGTCTCTGAATACAATTTCGATACTCATTTAGTCAATCACGTAGTATGGCGTTAATCAGACTTCAAAAGGACTCTGCATAAGGCCCTGTCACTCCTAAAGAATCGTCCGTTCCAGAGAATAGTGGTCCTAAAAGAACCATGACTCTTGAAGAACCACGACTCCCGGAAAACAATGACTAACCACGGCTCTCGAAGAATCATTATTCCCGAAGAACCACGACTCCCGAAGAACAACGACTCTCGAAGAATTGTTGCTCATTTCTAGTGAACAACGACTCATTCACTCATCCAAAAGTGTTAGTCCGGAGAGTCGGCTCACTCGCGAACGATACATCACTAATACTAACTCTATGCCTTTTTTAGAATTTGCTCTGGTTTTAGTACCCATTGTGAGGATAAATAACGTAGAACAGTGGGTAAGATCTCTCTACATACTCCAGGTCTTGTTCTCTCGAATAGAGCCTTGCTAATTGACAAAGACAAGAGTACAGACCAATAGCTCAATCTTTCTTTATTGCCTTTCCAACATGTTTCAAATGGGTATACTTTCAGCACATTTTCTTCTGTTCAGTATCTTTAATACATTTTACTAGACGTATCAAGTAAGCCTACTCTGCATCTCGAATTCAGGCTATTCCTTTGCTACTCATTCTTGTAGGATGTGAGTATTTTTTGTGAATTCCACTTAATATTGAGTTAAGAATTTGTATGATCGTTGAGTGGTTGTTCGTTATAGTACATGAGATGTGAGCCTAGCCTTTATGGAAAAATCCGTTGACCCTTTAAATTTCTACGAATCTTCCACAGGGACTGAAACTTAGCTCGAAGTTTATCAGAGGTCCTTCCTAGTTACTAGACTAGCGTTGAGGTTGCTTGAAAGATTGTGTACCGTTTACTTGTTGCTAGAGGAGTATTTTAAATTTATTTTCTATAATACGCAGGCTACTTCCTCCGAATTAGAAAAATACATTAACGATTGCCTTTGTAGAATATAAAGTATGCTCTTGCTGAAGTAATCACACTAACTCATTAAAATATAAATTATTACTGTATGAATACTAATTATTTATTGCATGAATAAGCTATACGAATACTTCTTACATCATGACATACACATACACAACATGAGAAGAATGCAATCACACTTCCTTGTGGAAATACCTGTCTACTTAATGAGATACCACGTTAGGATATTTACTGACGTTACAACCAACAAGTTCAACACGTCTCAGTACAAGAAACAAACAGATGTGATTGAAAAAAGCTATGTAAATTTAAAACAAATACGACATACATCGCGAAGATGATATTAACTTTACTATAATTACTAGAGCGCGGATTTTAAATTGCAGCACCTTTTGTAAAAATGTAATTGTTAAACAACCAAAGTTCAAAATATGTATTTTCGTGCATAAAACAAACTGAAATGAACGCACTTTGTTGCATCTTTTACGCTAAATTAATAATAGTTTCCCTTTTTAACTTGTTTTAGCCTACAGCACTCTTATTGTCTCTTTTTTCTATATTTTTTTTAAATGGACAGAACAATATGTTTTTTTTCAATCTGGTTTGCACATAATATTCCAAAAATTTAGACATAATCTAGACGAATTTACTAGGGAAAAATTTGAACTGAATTTGTGAAACAACCCGGACGTAGAAACCTTTATAAAGTCAACTCAATTTCTGTTTATGTGCTTACAAGATATGTAACATTGGTTTCCATTTGTGTCGAGGAATGTTTAAGGAACACCTGAAGTCAAAGCGACAAAAATTAACATTAAAAAAAAATATAAATGTTTTGCATAATTAACTATAACCAGTTTCTGAAAACGCAGTAGTATATAATGGTTTCTCAAGCCATAATATTGCTAAATTAGTGTTTTTTTTTTAATGCCGAGTTGGTTTTAACCAAATTTTATTATAAGAATGTTGAATGTTGTACAAACTTATGAGAATAAATAAAATAATTTTGCAACTTATGTAAACTGTTTAAACCCAAGTTTTTAACAATATTTGCAGTTGTAATAAAGAAAGACTGTTCCCGTAACTGTATAGTATAGCACTTAATAAAGATATCCTATTAGCCCCTTTTTTTGCACCTTTTTAAATGCGATTTTTATCACCTTTTATTCAGATTTTCGTATCATATTTTTGCAACTTAAAATCCGGTCCCTAATAATAACTATATATCATCCAGTAAACATAATAATGATAGGAGCTGACTGTAATCTTTCACCAGGTACAAGTGTGAAGGTAGCTGACGGAATAATTTTTGTAGCATTCGAACAGCACAAGAGAGAGAAACCCAAAATGCTATGCTCAACTTCAACCGCAAGAAATCTTAAGCACAGAGGCGGTACATCCTGTGAAAAACGATCTAAACCTTTTTGTTTCACATCCTTGTTTTCTAGATTTTAGCAGCAAACCCTGACGAAAGAGACAATTTCAAATACAAACAATCTCTCCGTCTTCCTGTCGCCCAGTGCAACATATCAACCATCGTTGGTAACTCATTCTTCAATGTTCTTCATAGCCTTTCCTGATACAGGTAAAATAAAATTTCCTTTAATCATATAATATTCTTGTCTTGTGGATAAAAACGATGCCACCAAAGAGTGTAGCTTTTTTCTGGGAGTTTTGAAACTTTGTTCCTTCCTTTTAAAATGCATCATCTTTGTTTTATATATGTTTCGATTTTTCCAATGTCGAATAAATGAATGTTATAGGACTTGACCGATACATTGCAAATAACTGCAATTAAATCATAATAATAAAAACAATAACAATCTAGACACAAATATACATATATAAAAATTTCGGTTATTCCCTTTCATTAAGTAAACGTAGTATATGATAGATCAAAACAAAAAAAACATATGCATAATCTCAAGATAAGCAGTTTCTATACCGTAAGTAAGGAAAAATGTAAATATTGATATGTAAATATAAATGACTATTGATATGTATAAATATGAAGGGGTATGACTTATCCATGTGGCAGGAGACAGGACGGATTAAAACAAAGCCGGATAGGGTAGCTTTAAAGCTATTAATTCTTTGTCCCAATCACCTCAATAAGAGAGCACTTTTTTAACCTCGTAGTGGATTCCACTTCTTTATGACTTCGTATGATGTCAATCCATACGAAGTGGTCCAGAGGTGTTTGCTCGAAAATCTCGAAAATGTGTATGAGAAGGTGAATAACACTTCTCACGTTGTGGCATGTACAAATGTCCCTGAATGTACAAATGTCCCCATTTTTGTTGTCGGTGGAGTGCCATATTTTACGTTTGCAAGCGTTTACGAAAAAAAAAAAAACAATTGCTCAGGACGTACGTATCAGACGAACTTCAAACAAAAACGAATGTTTAGAGGAGAGACTGGAGTAAAAGGAGAATATATACCCTTGCTTCTAAATACATACGCAGGGTTGTAATCCAATACACTGAAATAACTTGAAAAAGTACAGAAAACTACACTTTAATGGGGCATTTGGGATGGCATAAAGGGGGTTTACAAATTTCGTGCTGAATACTATTGCATGTAAAGACTACGTAGAAATATGCACAGCTTTGATACTACTGGCATCGTAGAATTATGTTGTTCCGAAATTTGAAGTATATGATTTTTATGCCATGTTTGGGGCGTAATATCTCAGAAGGGCAAAGTGCTGAAAATCGCTGATAAGGCCACAAAGTACTTCTGTACGTGAATAAACTATTGCAAAAAAGTAGAGACTGTTATTACATGGAGAAAAAAGTGAAGTCATGGTAAAACACGAAGAAAGCACGCGAGTGATGATTGCCGTAGCCCCGAAAAATTGGTTTTGATATGGTTTCATCCTAAATCTCAGAAACTACGTATGGTTCAGCAACTAGGCCCGCCTTTGTTTGGTTCACTTGTAAAAAGCATGCGAGCGGCGTTTGTTCCGTGTTTCTTTTCCATTATCATTGCCACATCTATAGAGTGGACAATTATCTTAACCATCCGTTAAAACGGACAAACCAAAAAAGAGAGAAAAGCGAAACTTTGCACAAAGCAACTATAAGAAGAAATACATCTTTGTATATATTGAAAACATACTCAACAAACAGTGTTGCCGACCCAATATAAAGTAATACTTTTTCAAATGGCACTACGTCAAATTATTAAATATTCAAAATTAACGTGTCAAACGTAACCTTAAAATACCACGTTTAATGTTCAGTGTTGCAAACTAAGGATATTATAGTATCACAAACATCCAAAGTCCGAAAGCCTTTAACGCAAATACAGCATAATGGAGATGCACAGGATAATGCACATCGAAAAAAAATTAGAGTTGGATGCCATGGTCATCGTATGACTTGTTTTGAATGAATAGGAACCAAGGTACTAGGGCTTTAAAATTTTAATTTTTTAAAGCATTTGTTTCAAAAAAATGCTGAGATAAGTATCATATCTAGTTACTTGTATGGTATGTATTGTATGTGTAAATTATTTTGCCGTTTACAGCACTTCGATATCTCAAACAGTTCCGGAGATATGATAAACATTGCTGATGTTTGCAACACAGCTTAAATCGTGCAATTGCGAGAACTTATTGTAATTTCAGCTACTAAACACTATTGCTGTAATGTTATAGAAGAGAAGGGAAACAAAAATGATTTTATGTATTTTCCACAAATAGGCCATTTTCACCAGGATAGAATAGATAGGTGTAATGCAAAATTGTGAGCACATTAACTTCCATACCTGGGACTGAATTTCAATCATAGTTAGCTGATACATTAAGTGCCTTAATACCGCCATCCAATTCGACGATGCATGTCGTGGGTGCAAGGAGGAGCTAATCCAATTATTATATGGACGTGGCAATGATTAGAGAGAGAGTAAGGGAATTAGAGAGATGGAACAAATGCCACTCGCAAGCTTTTCCACAACTGAACACAAACAAAAACTGGCCTAATTGCTCAACCATGCAATACTTGATAACAGTTTAGGTCAGTAACTAAGTACAAGGAGAGTTAGGTTCGAAGTATGTTGTCTTAGAGTTCAAATGGAATGCAAATAATAAACGAAATCATAACGATAATTATAGTGAAGTACAACAAAAATCAATTGAATACGGTTTCCTCGGACGCCGTAACTTTAGCTTAAGTTACAAGACCAACAAATTCATTCAAGTTTCATTGGAAGTCATAAACCGGTATACAGTATTGCGTGTTATTTAGCTCTACATTTTTTAGATTCTTATTTTGAGAATTATGTGCTATCTACGGAATTTCTACGAAATTCACTTCGAGGGAAATTAGATCTAATGACTAGATGCTTTCTAAGTGTAAGTAATCGTAGTACACTAGGATTATGTTCGGATACACGAATACTATTACTGTTACTACTAAAGTTAGCCCTCTTTTTACGGAGTGGGGTGCAAATACACCCGTGTGATAAATTTCGTTGTTACGCTATTTAAAATGCTTTCTGAAGAATGGCCTTTATTGACTTTTATTATTTATTTATTTTTAGCATATTACTAAATCCAATAATATTTCTTACAGTTATTTGAATTTAATTCCAGTGTGGAGTGTATACAGCCCACTTTGTAAATAATGTTATTCTAAAAAATGTATGTTTTCCACAGTTGCTAGTAGATTGGGCTGATGTTAAATGTGAATTCTACTGTACTTCCTCTTCTTATCTGCAGTTAAAAACCACACCGTGTCTCACATTAAAATTTTTAATTATATATCTTTATTGTTTTCTATTTTTTTGTGTTTTCCGAACAGCAAACTTTGTCTTAAATGTTAGATAAACCTTCACTTCTCCAGATATAGTGGTACAACTTTTAGTTATTATTATGTGTCCTATGTAACTTTTTGTTGTATTATTTTGTTATAACTGGTTTATTTTACCGAGGTGGAGAAAAATGCCTAGTACTAGAGGATTATCTGAAGACAATACAAGGCATATGTTATCTGAAGAATTTGAAGTTGATTCTGATTCTGAAAATGACTCAGAGTTCGAAGATAATGTTGAAGAGATTTCTGAAGAAAGTGATACAGTTTCTGGTGACAAAGGTTCGATGGGTGGTGGTTCTGAATTTGTAGCACAAAATTCTATGGTATGGAGAAGTGTAGCATCGAAAATAGGACGTCGTCAAGGCTTCAATATTGTCCACAGATCTGCAGGACTTTCCGCTTCAAGCATAGATGTTGAAACGAAACGTGACTGTTTCGAGTATTTTTTCACAGATGACATTATTTCTATTGTTGCTATCTATACTAACAAGAAAGCTCAACAATGGGTGAAAAGTAAAATATCAGCATATGCTTCTTGCCAAATCGTATAGAAAGATACGGATAATACTGAAATACTTGCCTTTATTGGAATTCTTACTATCATGGGAGCGCTCCATGCAAATAATGAGCAAGTTAGTGTTCTATGAAGTAAAGAGGAAGCCTTCAAAAGAACAATTTGTCCGGCTAGCATTTCAAGGGACAGATTTATCAAAACACTAAAATTTATCAGATCTGATGACTGTGACATAAGAGAAGAAAGAAGAACGAAAGATAAGTTTGTTGCTTTCAGAGAAATTGCAGATCTGTTTGGTAAGCAGTGACGTGTAAGTTACAATCCTAGTGTACATGAAGACCAAGCCGCACAAATACGGAATAAAAATTTGGGTTCTTGCTGATAATGCTGAAGCATACTGCCACAACTTACAGGTGTACACCGGAAAAACTGAAGACCATCGGGAAAAGGATCAGGGCAAAAGAGTAGTATTGGATTTGATGGATGACTTGGAATCTGGGTATGGTATAACAACCGATAATTTTTTCACGAGTATTGGTCTCGCCAACGAACGTCTTCAATGGAACCTAAATTTGTGTGGTACTGTTCGTAAAAATAAGGTTTTTCTTCCTAAGGAGTTCTTGCCAAGTAAATGAAGACACCAATATTCCTCCGTATTTGGATTTACTGATCAGCCTACTTTAGTGTCGTATTCTCCAAACGTTGGAAAAGCTGTCATACTCCTTTCTACAGAACATCATGGGCGTGCCATTAGCGGTGTTGAATATAATTTCACCTGATATCGTACTCCATTATAACAAAACGAAAGGAGCAGTTGATGCTTTTGAAAATTGTGTTTAGAGTACAGTACACGTCCAAAGAACAGAAGATGGCCCTGGTTATGTTTATGGATCTCATCGACACGGGAGCAGTGAATGCATATTGTCTTTATGTCACAAAACAGAGCGACTGGCTCTGCAATAAAAAGGAGCGGAGAAGATACTTTTAGTTGGAATTTGGGAAAGAACTTTTACATCCCTATACTCAACGCAGATTAGAGCAAACCGTCAGTATTGTTAGACAGTTGGTGGAAGACATGCAAAAGAGGACGTGCGTGAACCTGTTGCATAAGTTCAAGGGAGAGGTTTTCAGTGTTCCCGCTCAAGAGACAGAAAAGTTAGGTCAAAGTGTGATACGTGCGGCACTTTTGTTTGCAAGGGTCATTCAACAAAGAAGATAGTATGTAAAGACTGTTTGGAAAAATAACCAAAGATTGTAATTTTACTTTTGTTCGATAAGAAATCTAAATAGCTGACTCTTATGAACCAATTTCATCAGTCGAATGGCGATGTGCTTGTTTATATATATAAACCGGATTTAATATATGACACTAAATTACTACAGTATTACTGTAGTACACTAGTACAATGTTACTGTTTTGTATTTAAAAAATGATTGTACAATAAATGTTCTATCGACAATTTATTTCAATAAATAATTAGTTACCTTACTTAAAGAGTTGTTTTTGTATCGGGGTACAACTACACCCCACTCAGTAAAGAACGTTACTATTTTATCTCCGTAAAAAGAGGGTTAGGTTCGGTTATCTTACCGGTAAAATAAGTTCAGTTTTCATTCGTTTTACTGGTGGCGAAATGTCGTGTCTCCTAACAGTTCTGTACTTATTCTTTGCACAATATTCACGGCAATTTGTCCTACTACCACTGTTTTTGTTTCCTCTGTAATTAGGTTCGGTTACATTACCGGTACATGTGAATTTAACATCACCTTTTACATTGGGATCGCACTTTAATCTCAAATGGATGTTTCGAATTTGGTTTCGATTTAGGTTAGTATGGTTGAGGTTAGTACGAAATTGTACCATTGATGGATTTTAAAAATTTTGCGATGTCATACTTAGATGATTGAAGTCAACGCACTACATCACGTTCACTAAAATCACCATCTTATGGTTCATTACTATCAGTTTTGTCTTTTCGTTCATATTGAAACATATCAAAATCTTTGTTACATACAGCATCAGTAAGGCAATCAAAAACATTCGAATGCAGAGTGATGTCGGGAAAATCTGGTTCAAGCAATATTGCAGTATGTTTCTGCGAACACTCAACAAATTTCACCGATACAAATTCAGTATCTGCATTTTCTGTTGTTTCTATGGAAGGTTCAGGTTCACTTGGAGCATTTAAGTTGTGATGACAGTTGTTCAGTAGACCTATCTATAAACTGTTCCATGTGGTGATTCATCTGTTCCATTTTTTCAACAAGATCTTGCCTTAATTGTCTAACTGCTGATCAATTTTACTATCAAGTTGGTTCCTTCGTTCCTTTTGTTGATCTATCTGATCACCAAAATCTTGCTTTAATTGTTTAATGACATCAGCTAGGTCAGAAAAGTTCATTTCCCTGTTACCCCTTTTGTTGATCCATCTGGTCACCCAAATCTTGCTTTAATTGTTTAATGAGATCAGCTAGGACAGAAAAGTTCATTTCCCTGTTACCATTTGATTCTGTTGCATTTCCAATGTCAGGACTACTCATTTTGATATTTCTGAAAATTTTTGTGTCACTTCTTAATAGTGTATACTCCGATTTGATATTTCTTTTAACAAAATCATTAGGTAGCCTTAAAGTCAAACTGCACACATGGAATTTATTATTTAGGATATTGTCTACTAAACTTCATACAAACTCCTAAGGTCCTGGGCGGAATCACCAAATTTATAATAATTCTGCGGCGAGGACCACCAAATTATATAAAGACGAAATCACCAGTTTATATATTTATATATAACTAAGGCTACTGATTTAACAAAATCCATTTACACACGTCACCACGATATTACGTTTTATTATGGTATGTGACACATTAAACTTTTACTCTTCAAAAACTGTACATGCAGTGTACATCAGATGAATCCTTCATTATATATATTTATTCTTCGTTGCTACGAGAACTAGAAAAGAGATTACACCTATATCTTTTGTCTTTTATTTATAATTTTCTTCTTCCTTTCTAGAGCAGCTTGTGCATAATTTAGAAGTACTTCTCTCCACAAATACAAATAAAGTTATAATAAAGAGTGAGGAAATACAAGTACGGTTATACTACGACCAACTTCCCGCACGTGCTTTCTTCGCGTTTTTACCATGTCTGTACTTTTTTCACAATGTTTTTTCAATTAGTTTATTCACATACGGAATTTCTTTGTGGCCTAAGCAGCAATTTTTAGCACTTTGCCCTCCTGAGATATTACACCCCAAACATGGCAAAAATATCACATCTTCAACTTTCAGACCCCCATAAATCTACGATGCAGTAGAAGCAAACCTGTGCATATTTATACAGACACTAAAAAAATATGAACCCCCCAGATTATGCCATTACAAATTACAGGCCCTTTAAATGTGTAATTTTCTGTACTTTTTCTAGTGATTTCATGTATTGGTTCGCAACCCTGCATATTTATTTAGAAGCAAAAGTTTACTTTCTATCACTCTTTCCTGTAAATATTCGTTTTTGTTTGGAGTTCGTCTGATACGTACGTCGTATCAGTAACTGTCGTCGTATCAGGCCCGTAGCCAGCCTGATTGCTTAGGGCGGGCAATGATGAATACTGAGGGGGCAATGGGAGGGACCACAAAAACTCTTTCTCTCTCTAATATATAATGTATATATACCTACTATATATATAATGTATATATACCTACTATATATATATATATATATATATATATATATATATATATATATATATAGTTTCTGTTCCTTGAGGCGCTTGTCGTTGTCAATGTCTATGTTCATTTATATATATTTATTTATTATTTATGGAATCTATAAGAAAGTTGAAACACTTTATTATAGTGATAATATTACAATACCAAATCCACGAGTATCACATATCATCATTAACATTTTTCGTTAAAATGATGGTATATAATTCAATATATATTTTAATGCACTAAGTAGTACTAAAAGTAAAGAATAATAATTTATTTTAGAAACATTTATTAACTGCTATCTAAATTATAGTATTTTGGAACTACAATACTTTTATTACAAGTAGATTATGGAATATTTTTATGTATAAAAATTAAGAAACAACCCTGACATAAGTAAAATTTTTTACAGTTCTTATGTAAGTAATTACATCAAAAGGAGTTTACGTGAGCACTTCGCAAATTCAAGTACAAGCTGGTCTAGATCTAGTGCATGCAGAATATCTTTGTTGTAAGCCAGGAGAACGAGGTCCGATTTTCTTTCATGTCCCATAGACAGACGTTAAGGTCGAAGGAGAGCTGTCAGATGTGAGAAGCAGTTTTCGACCGTGGACGTAGAAGACGGAATAATTAGAGCAGTTTCTGTAAGCATCTTTAGGCCTGGAAAAGCCTCGCCATATTTTCCAATTTGTTTTGTGAGCTCTTCCAGAGATGATGTCTTATTGATCAGTCGATTTGCTAGATCTATTTCTTGCTTCAAATTCTGAAGCACTTTGCAATGAAGGTCTTTGTACTTTACATCTCACCGAGGTTTCAAATTTTCTTCACTTCTTTTCTCGCTCAGTAAGTGGTGAATGGTACCAATCACAGCTGTACCTGTCTCACTGAATCGGCTCCGAATTTCTTCGACGGAGATATTGAGAACTTCGCAGAATAATCTTTTCAGCTCCTTCTCGTCTTCCTTTCCCTTCTCCAAATTTATGCCTTTCAAATCAACAACCGAATCAGCTAAGCGACTGAGGAGTGTGCATTTGCGTTTCAATGGTTGCTGAATCGAAGTGTTTAAGGCATATGCCTTCATTGCATCGTGAAGGGTATTTTCAAATATTCCTTCGTCTTGCCGGCAAGACCTGAGCTGTTCCGTTACCGATCCTATTAACTTCATAGCGGCATCAATGTCCAAATCTCTTCTTTGTAGCAGTGCGTTTGTCGGTTTTCGATATCCAAGAACCCTGAACATGAGCTCAGTAAGGAAACAGAAAGTCTTAGTGGAGATCTGATGTAGTAAACCAGTAGCTTCAACTTTCATTGAGGCGTGTTCTTCACGAGAAGTTTGAATTGCCATCAGTGCGATTATTATGTGAAACCTGTCGTCATGAATTACAGTCACTGTGTCCAACGTTGTTCCAACAATCGCTTTAAACCCCTTCCTGCGTAATCTGCTACAACGCGTCCTTTTCTGAAAAAGTAATATAGTTGTTGACAAATATCAAAGAACTCATTCAGTTCAGGAATTGTGCCAATGGCTCTACAAATAACTAATGGTGATTGAAACAGTAAACAAACAAAATGTTCCTCTTCAAATCCTCAGACAAAAGAGCTTGCACTCCATTTTTCTCTCCACTCATGACAGGTGCTCCATCGTAGCACTGTGCACTTATCGTGTCGGGTTTGAACTCTACTTTTCTTAAACAATCTAAAATGGCGTTCTTAATGCTGGCAGCTTCTTGTTTGTCCAACTTCAGTATATCTACGCATCTTTCTTGCACTTTAAAATTCGCAAGATACCTAATAACGACAGACAAATCTTCGATTCGTTGCTTGTCTCTGGTATCATCTGCAAGTAATGAACAAAATGTACACTTTCGTTTGCTTCATTTACTATTTTCCTCTTAACAGATTCTCCCATGAAATGAATTATCTCATTCTGAATATCCGGACTAGTGTATGTTGCATTGGCAGGGATAGTTTTGACAATCTCTGCTAATTTCGGATCATTACGAATACTAAATTCAAACAAATTTAAGAACAAACCACTTGATTGTTTTCTGAGTTGCTCACACCCAGAACCTCCCCTAAAGCAGCGGTGCCTACAAAGGGGGGCTATGACGCAAACTGCGTCATTGAAATATTTGGGGGGTTAAAACTCTATATAAATATGTTTGATGGGGTGTAAAAATTAATCGAAAAGATTTTTTTTCATGGAAGAACACCTACGGATAGACAATTGAGGGGGATGCGTCATGGATATGAGGGGGGGCACCACTGCCTAAAGGACAACTGATTCACAGCCAAGAATTGAATAACACACTTCCATCACACTTTTCACATAGTACCTATTATTCATTTTACATTACTACACACCTTCTTCACGACAGTTTTCCCTAGGTCCTCACGTTTCCGTTGCTCCAAGTAGCAAGCCGCAGCGTGCCTATGAGTTTCAGAATCGGAGTGACGAAAAACTCCCTTATTTTTCTAGGTTGCATGCTTCCAGTCTATGAAACCATTCTGCACAAATGAGGGATCACTGTTTCTTGACGGATATTTCCGACATGGGAAGCAAAAGACAGCATCTAACATAACAGAATACTAGAGCCAATCTCACGTTTTGTACCATATTGAACGAAATCGTTGAATTGAACCAGAAATGCTGGAACCTGGAAAATTTGCAAGATGTGGCTGAGCGGGTTTTGTATCGCCAAGGTCTGATATATGGTGGAAATCAACACCAACATGGTGGAAATCAGATGTTTGACGTTTAGTTTCTTCTTGATCTTCTACACATGTTGATACAGATGACCCTGCTTCTGAATTAGTTTCATTTTCGATAACTTTTGCACCAAAAAATGACTTGATGGATGTCTGCTTCATATTTATGGCAATATAATAGTCGGTAGAGTAGCTGGAAACGTCTGGCGAGGTACACTTGCCTGTAGTTCATTTTCTACTGTTTTTGTTTCCTTCTGAAAATTCGCTAAGCACTCTGCTACTTATTATTGCGCGCAATTATAATTGTGTGTGACAAAATCTCTTTTAAAATAATAGGTTCGGTGTTCTGCTGCCTCTTGATTTTTTCTCTGAGTGCATATAAGGAGTTAGCGTTCTCTTCATTCCGTATATTTGTAAACAAATCGTGAAACAAATGGTTCAGAGCCACTCAGAAAACAAAGTGAGCCGATGCAAACTGGTATTTAGAAACATTTTACAATCATTGATTTATTTTTGTGGGTGCTCGGCGCAAAGACACAAATCACGTGAAAAATAGCATTGTTGCCGCTTTTACAATAAACAAAACTTCCGAATTTTCCACTGACTTTTTTTGTATCTGACTATTCTAGAGGCGCATGTACGTTTTCTCCAGACATCACAGTTTCGGTACCATTTTCATATATGAGACATACGTTTTCCTTGCACTGTAAGGAACATGGATATGTTGCATGTTTTACACGTTAATTACAGGCACACGTGAGTCTTGTACTGTCAAGTCGGCAAAACAAATGTTTTTTACCTGCAATGTTACACATACACAAGCCAGGCACTCACATTCATGAAACATAGCCTGTTTTTGGGTCAATTTTCATATGGGTATTCCTTGGAAGGGCATCTTGTCCAACATCTTGAATGCTTGTCGTGGTTGTGATTCTTCAAACCCTTGGAATGAGGAAAAGTAATATATGGGAGATTATTGAGTATATCTAGCAATAAGAATAACTGTTGTTTTTCGTAGAAATATACGCCACGTTCAATTTCATTTGTTAGTAGTAGTAAATGCGCGCTAAGTTCAATTTTATTTAGTAAATAAAATCACAAGATTTTCCTATTTGGGATTTGCTGAAACAATTTGAAACTTCTGGACAATGTCCTTTTTAGAGCGGAAAAAATATTTTAGAGCGGGCAAAAAATATTTTAGAGCGGGCATTGCCCGCTCTAGCCCCTCCCTGGCTACGGGCCTGCGTCGTATGTAGTAACTAGTTTTCGTACACGCTTGCAAATGCAAAAAATGGCACTCCACCGATAACAAAGATGGCCGCCATTCAAGAACACTTGTACGTACGACAACGTGGATAGCGTTATTGACCTTCTCATACACAAGGTTAGACTCAAAGTTTTATAATTTTTGGAGATGGTCGAGCAACCATTTTCCCCATCTTAAGACCACTTCATATGGATTGGCGCTATGAAGCCCAAGAATGAAAATATTGTTCACATTTTAAGATAAATATTGTGTAACTAATTGCAGGAAACAAAATGGCCTACTAGTCTAGGCGCTAGCCCCTGTCACGTGTGCCGTTTTATGTGTCTACCTTTTGACTGCTGGATGTTATTACCCACTTAAAAGAGGGTTAATTTCTTTTAGCCACTTAATCTGGTTCATGGTCGTTTAGTCGGCATATTGGATTCAAAATAGCGGATCATGGCATTTGAACGCTCATACCTTAGCCATTTACAGATCGATTTTGATCACCTTTCTTCCCTTGGATAGAGAAAATACTTCATAATTCTGTATTTTTTGCTCTTTCGCAAAATCTGCGCAATTTTCCAGGAAATTCGGAAAGAGTAGAATTTTATACTATTTTCGTAATTTTGTCGAAAATTTCTAATATGTGAACATTTTAGTAAGACATAAAAAGAAGCATAATTGTATAAACTTTAAAACGGCATACAACAAGCTGGATTCAGTTTAAAACTAGACTATATATTAAAGAAAAACTAATAGTGTGTGTGATTTTAATCGTTGTTACAAAAAGAGCTTTTCCGCTATTTTTACCGTCTAGCAATATACTTGTACCGTCTAGCAATATACTCGTTAGCCCATCTCAAGTGCTAAGTTTAATTTCCCCTAAGTTTTCTTGTGGGGTTTGTTAAACACATCTACGAGTATAAAAAATGTCCACATGGTCCAGATCATAGTCATGTGGTTGTCATGTTTAAAAATGAACACCAAATCACTAGAATTTGTTTAAGTATATCTCCATGCCAAATGGTCCGAATTTTCAACCTGGTTGCTGATTTTACTATTTTGTAAAGTAAATCTCGTAGTTCTATATTATAACGTAATTTGAAAAAAAATGGAGCAACGACATATTTTGAGACACAAGTTAAAAAAAAGTGGATTCAAGAACAAAAAAATACCAATCGAAGACCTATGGATAATACTGATAGTAGTAGTGGATAATACTGATACAAATTAATAACATAGTACCAAAAATTGAAATAGATGTCGCAAATCTTTCAAAGTCGTGATAAAGATTAAGGCAATCATTTATGAGGGCACATCATAATATTTTTCACAGCACAATATTTCCAATTTTCTGTTGGGATATACAGTTTTTCTGAAGCATATCTGCCAATTGCTTTGCTTAGGAAGGTTTTCAGACTCCGATGTGCCATCTGTCACTTGCGGAAATTAAATACCGTCTTCCTCTTTGTAACCAATCCAACT
The DNA here is from genome assembly GCF_964235325.1 of Thermobia domestica. Classification (NCBI taxonomy): domain Eukaryota; kingdom Metazoa; phylum Arthropoda; class Insecta; order Zygentoma; family Lepismatidae; genus Thermobia; species Thermobia domestica. The sequence continues at coordinate 260,544,950 of NC_137458.1, forward strand.
GATTGTGAACTCAGACGGTTCCAAGCATAAATCCATTTATAGCTTCTATTTATGTGAGGACTCGTTGGGCCCAACTCTTGAAATTTTCGTAATTTTTTGATGATACTGATGGAAACATAATTTGCAAGTTCATATGCAATCTCTCAAAACTTTATAATTAACATATATTTTACGTATGTTTGTCTATTACGTTGTCAGCATCGTGAAAAGCAAAGTTGCGGGGAACTATTTAACCCTTATCCGGGCAACTGGGCCCTCCCAGGCCCAGTAGCTCCATTTTTCTAAAATTTCTCAATAACCATACATATTTCGAAGACATAAACTATTGAATTCTTCTATCTTTCGTCGAAGTTAAAATCATGAACATATCGAGTTGGTAAAGCTTTTTTTAAATGTGAAAATCTTTTCCTGAAATAACCGGTCATAGGGGGCCCCAAATAACTTTACTGAAATTCCAGTCAAATATTAGATCAAATTGTCACATAATTATATATTGAACACGTGACTATTGTAACCTTTAGTCGGAACAGTATGCGGCAACAGACATTGAATTTTGAGTGTTCTGCACTTAAAATATATACTGGGCCTGACAGGCCAGGGTGGCCCGTTTACGTTACAAAAATGTCTGGACCGGATTTGCTATTCTGCTTGGTACGCTTAGACGCGTGACACGAAGTTTCGCTATTTGACAAAAATATATACCGGTACATTCTAGACTAGTCTGAACAGTAAGTGACAATAGGCATTGATTTTGTGTATTCTGCACTTAAAATATATACTGGGCCTCACAGGCCCCGGTTGCCCGTTTACGTTACAAAAATGTCTTACCCGGATAAGGGTTAAAAGTATAAATGTAAGAAGTCAATTCATGAGGGATACTTGTCACAACTTATACCGCGAATGAGACCCATGTGTCGTTCAGCAGGATCTAGGTTAAAGTTCACAGTAAGAACGTGCGTGTTGTCTGAGGCCCGATGTCACTTAGGCAAGTCCTGCATGCTTCTTGCTGCCACCTGTCATCGATTCTAAAGTTTCGTCTGACCGAATGTCTTGACATTAAAAAGCACCATAACATTTCTTCAAAATAATATGCTATTTATTTCTTCTTAGAAGACCATCAATTAGTATAATGATATAAAGTATACTATTACTTGCACGAACAAACAGATGTCTTTCCCTCTTTTGAATCCAATTACACAAATTTCAAGATAGAACTTTAAATCAATGTACGGGACCAGATTTTCCGACTAAAGTACTGGGGATACCTTATGGAGTTTACAGATAGTGAGAGTTATGCTCTTCTTTCTGGCTGAAATATCACACTGAATTACTCGAAAACAATAAGTTAACACTCGTAAAAGTGAACAGTAGGGAATAGATTATTCCTGTTAGTCTAATATCGATGAAAAAAATATCGCACGTATGCTTTCAACATACATTGAGGAGGGAAACCGGGTTATTTTCACTTTTTAAAATTTTTTAGCTTAGGGTATCCGTATGGTCTAATAGCTAGCACGTGTGTTTTGAGCTCAATGGTCTTGAGTTCGATTCCTGGTAGGAAAACACTAAACATAATATTATTATCATTCACTTTCATTAAGCACTCTTCCCTCTATCCTGTGGTGTAAAAGAATAACGGTAGAACCGTCAACTAGAAACGTTCAATTTTCATTTTTTGCGAGAGATAATAATGTAGTGTGAAACTCGTCCGACTAAACCGAGATATCTCTGAACTCGGAACCAGTGGCAAATAAATTGTTAAGTAAATGTACTGCTAGACGAACGCTTAATTTGTTTTCATATATTTTGAGTTTTATATGCACCTGAAGTAATGATGGTGCTAACTTCTTTCAGTATCTAGGCCTATGGTTTTTAATCTAATAAGTCGCTAATAGTAGCTAACTCTATTCTATATTCACGTATTTAGTTTCGCGGCAAACGTCATTTACAGCAAAGACCTTTCTACTTGAATCATGTTTGTTTATTGTAGCGTTTCGTAGTTTTTCTATTTTTCCGATATGCCAAGTTATTTCCGAGCTCTCTTGTTAAGCTCACTACCAGCACAAACTTTCAAAAAATTCCATCATAGCAGTCTGCAATGACACCTCTACTAAACTGAATCCTACAGCACTATTTATGCATAATTAATAGAGATACGCTGAACCAAAAATTTCATTAAAAGGTACAAAAATACAACAGTGAGATTGTCGCTTTTCTTCTCTTTCAACGACTCCAGATAAAACTACAAACCGTCGAAACGACATTTGCTAGATATGATTGGATTGGAAGTGTGAGTTCAATCAACAATGGGAACTTACATATGTGGTTCGGATCCCATGTTAACCAGTAGGTCAACATCTCACATAGTGTTGTTGTTGAAAGGCATGCTAAGCTTCAGCCCAACCAATTAACATTTACTTTAAGCAAATCTGACTTCTTTCGGTAATTTCACAAAGGATCTACATTAATGCCGACCCTCTATTTTACTTTATAACAATTCACAATTAGGAACTCAACAATTCTACTTGTTGACTGTAATACGGAATGGTACTTCTAATTTTTATTATGGGATCACTTGAGCAGACGCTTCTACCCAGTGGTGCTATTCTATTTTTTTAACAACCGGTTTTCTCTTTCTCTCTCTCCCTTTATATAAATACGAGGAATGTTCTAGAATAAGGACCATCGACGTGTAGTGAAATGGTGGTAGCCCGTAACACAATTTCACGCATGCAGCGCCAACGGCGGACTATTGACAAAGAATGTGCAGTGATTGTCTTGAGTAAGTAGGAGTTTGGCAGTCGTGGAAGGCAGACCGCAATGACCACGAGAATTTTTCTCCTGCTAGTTGTGAACTCTACGATACAATTTTGTTTACCCCCCCTCAAACAAAATTGTATCCTATACAATATATTTATTTTCTGCGTTGTGTGAAACGATTTTTGTTTGCAAAGGGAACTTCTGCTGCTGATATCCATCGAAAATTGTGCCTAGTGTATGAACATACATTAATGAGTGCATAAAGAGATCGCAAATGATGTCGCGAGCTTCAAAATTGGCGCAACAGCGTGCACGATGAAGACCAGAGTGGCAGACCTAGTGTTAAGAAGGATGACCTCGTGGAACAAGTTAACCAAAAACTGCGAAGTGTTCGGCTATTGACGATCAGTGTTCTTGCACATGAGTTTCCCACATTGCACTGACCACCATCTACAGAAATTTCACACAAGTATGGATATTACAAGTTGAGTGCAATGTGGGTGCCGAAAATGCTAACGGGCCACCACAAAGAGCAACGAATGTGCAGTGCCCGACAATATTTGGATCGCTATAGAAAATAGAGAGATGGCTTGTTTTCCCACATTGTGACAGGCAACGACACGTGGATCTTGTACACCAACGGCGAATCCAAACAACTGTTTATGCAGTGGCGCCACTCAAGTTTCCCCTAAATTAAAAAGTTTAAGGACTCGCCGCACTCGAGTCGCAAACTGATAGCTACCGTCTTTTGGGACAACAGCGACGTCCTGTTGATTGATTTCTTGGAACGTGGGCTAAGAGTTACAGCTAACGTGTACTGTGACACGCTTACCAAACAGAGACGTGCGAGTCAATACGCCACGGGAAATAGTCGTCCGTAAAAATCCTCGTTCACGGCAACGCGCTTCCTAATACCGCTGCCATTTTCGAGAGTGGATTCAAGATTTTCGTTAGGACCTGCTTGACCATCCTCCGTACAGTCCCGACGTTGCCCCCAACGATTACTTTCTCTTCTTGCTTTTGAAACTGTTGCTTGGTGGGCAATGGTTTGCAAACGACGAGGAATTCAACACTGCTGTTGTCAACTGGTTCCCAACCAAAGCGGCAAACTTCTATTCAGAGGGTTTACGAAACATGGTGCATCATTACGAAGTGTTTCGAACGGCAGGGTGATTATGTGGAAAAGTGATGTAGTTCCGTAGAAACATATTTCTGGCAATAAATCCCGTTCCCTACGAGCATCTGTTTTTCTAAATTATCAAACGGATCTTACTTTTGGAATACGCCTCGTATATATATATATATATATATATATATATATATATATATATATATATATATATATATAGATAGATAGATAGATAGATAGATAGATATAGATATCGGGTGTCCCAACAGGAAAGGGCCAGATTTTGAGGAATGACAGTATGGGTCATTACAAGCAATCGTTCGAGATATTGATGAAAAGATCAATATTTTGTACACACTGATTCGACGACACATACCTCCGAAACCTGTTATGCGCTCCTTCCATAGTACTACACAGTGTGTTGACATTTAAATGAAGCTACTGTATGAACCTTTTAAGAACTGATAATGGTGCTGTGACCTTTATACTCGACATAATAAGATGGTACATGGGATCCACTTTTCTCTTTCAGCACAACGAGTCCTTACAGTTCTTAGGTTAAGTTATTTCAATTGTGGGCTCGGTTTCTGCAACAGGACATTTCCTAACAGGAACTGAGCCAAAGTTTGGCCCGGCTACTGTATGAACCTTTTAAGAACTGATAATGGTGCTGTGACCTTTATACTCGACATAATAAGATGGTACATGGGATCCACTTTTTTCTTTCAGTACAACAAGTCCTTACAGTTCTTAGATCAAGTTATTTCAATTGTGGGCTCGGTTTCTGCAACAGGACATTTCCTAACAGGAACTGAGCCAAAGTTTGGCCCGGCATCAACGGAGTCGCCACCCTCACACATCATGGTTCGGGAAATCAATCAGAAGAAAACAGACTCTAGTCGATATGTGGAGTAACATACTGGGAACTTATTCGAAACGCAAATAATATGGAAACAGATATAAATTTGATGTACATATTATATCTAAAATTTAATAACTACGATCAACTGAAATTCTCATTAGCATACTGAATTGAACATTTTAATACATACAGTATAGAATATTACAACAGGTAAGTAATTTGTTTCATTACATTGAATTTTTTGATAATAGGTTGTTAGTAGGCCTAATACATATATTTCTTCCTTTGATTTTGTTACATTAGGTTATTAGGTTAACTTCTTAGTACATTAATTAGTTTAGATTCCATATAAAATATATATATATATATATATATATATATATATATATATATATATATATATATATATATATATATATATTGAATGCTCCTTTTTCTTATTTTAGCTTCGGCGCAAGTAATTTATATAATTTGTTAAGGAAACTATATTAAACAGGGGAACAACATCAAACACGAGGTAAGTATTTAGCCTTTAACTTTCCTTTTAATAATTAAAATACGTGGTAAACATATGCATATAATATTTGCAATATTTTATTAATCTCTCTTCTTCTCATATAAAATTATTTTCTTCTTGTCTATCTTTTCCTCTTATTATATTCTTTGTCACCGGAACTGGAAGAGTCACTACTACTACTCCTACTACTGCTATTACTACTACTACTACTACTATTACTACTACTGCTGCTGCTGCTGCTACTACTACTACTACCGCAATTACTACTTATACAAAAGCCTCCTTACCACAAGATTTACATCTTAGACCTTTATAACATGTGATTCCGATTCATTATGAACTAATATGAATCGTAAGAATCACTATGATTAGTTAAAAATCACTGGGGAGAGCGGGCTATACTCACTATTATTGCTACTAACTACCACTACCACTACTATTACTACTGCTACCACTACTAGTACCGGCACTACTACTACTAGTGCTGCTGCTACTACTACTACTACATATACTAAAGCTTCCTTACCACAACATTTACATCTTAAATCTTTATAACATGCAAATTCCGATTCATTATGAACTAATATAAATCGTTAGAATCACTATGATTTTTTATAAATCACTGGGGGAGCGGGCTATACTCAATCTTTATATTAAAATACATTATTCTTTATTTATTTATTTATTTATTTATTATTTTACAGGTACGCTGATTCTCCGCTGCAACCACTACTGTTAGTTCCCAAATAATCACAAATGTCAAGCTACTCTTTGCACTGTCTGGTATTTAAAATATTAAATTGGTGCGCCAGAATCCCACATTTCTACATAACATCTACAACTGTATTACTAAATTCCAATTCCAACTATTCGTCTACCATGTGATTAAGTTTCATAACATATAATAAATTTATCGCACAAGCTTGATTACTCAAAATGATGGACACGTAGTAAATACTGAAGAGTTTAATGTGAAGCATAAGATTTTGACTATTTTAATCATATCCTAAAATAATGGCAGATTACAATAATAAGGGGAGAGAGAAGAGAAATCTCTCCCGAACAAACGTACAACTAGCTATTCATAATTACTGTCTCACTTTTATTAATTTCCGACATTTTTATCTATATTCTTTATATCTAAATTATATTTTCCGTTTCGAAAAAATCATTTACTTTTTCTAAATTTATATCATATAGTGCGGACTTGAATCCTTGTCACCACTTTCTAATGTTCCGACACCACTCAACTGTCGGGATAGAAACGAGAGGCACCTAAGAGGTGCGGGATAACGATACCAAATTTATAGCAATACACCACATACTAAATGGGGGCGACTCCACCACCAGTCTTAGGCGACTAGAACCATGAGCAAAATTAGACAAGATAATGAATGTGAATTTAGTGTTAAAATAATTTGAAAATAACCAATGCATTTTCATTGAAAATTGGTAGCAATAAGGGCGTTAAGGAATGGATGGTAGAGCAAAGGAATAGCAACTAATTTTGAACAGTCTCACCCTAATTCAAAGTCGTTCCATTCTCCTCCTTGATACTCGTAGGTGATCTATAGGCGCTAACCTCGAAGTTCCAGTGACTTGCAGGTTGGGTTGTCCTGATGAAGTCCATGTTGAAAACTTGGACCAAAGGCAGGGAGACTCCCATGTGTCTCGCGTCGTGATCGAGATCCAAAGACCAAGATCGTGCTCTCTCAATTGTTTTTGACATGACTGTCCCTCTGACGTCAGAATGAGATGATGGTGACACCACAGAGTTTCCTGAGCGTGGTCGATTACCCAAAACTGACATTGACCAAGGCCATGTTTCTACATGTCGTCGACTCAACACAAAGTTCTCAAACTTGCTCCTGAGATTGCTAACGTTGACAGGTGAACGAACCAAAAGGAGACTCACCTGAGTCAAAGTACTTACTTCTATATTCATTACTTCCTTGTTGTAACATCGTATCGTGGGTGAACGAACGAAACGGACAATGTCTTGTAGTAGCGTGACTATGAGGGGCCAATGAGGTCGAACCAATTGAGAGAAGCAAAACAAAGCAAATTAAAAGCGTCGCGTGTGAGACTGTTTGGTAGGCAAAAGGTAATAGGAAGTTGCTACCAGTGTTTATTACAAATTACAAGTACAAAGACTTCCTCAATAACAGCAAAGCAATAGTTAATTAATCTTTGAATGTAAAGTCAACTAGCGACGTACAACAGAATATTGGTGTTAATAACATCAGCCAGTGAACTCTTGAAGGCTGCTTGGCTTCCATGGATGACTGGTTAAATTTCCACATGAAATAAAGATGTCCTAGTTTGTCCTTACTTCATATGCCGTAACATGGCATCAATCCAAAATGTCGAATCGGAAGGAGTCGAATCCTTGGAGAATCCTGACGTTTCGACAGCAAAGATCTGTGGAATCGTAGGAGAAAAAAAGATCTCAAAATAGGATAGATGCTGTAAGTAAGATAAACTTCTTACCGCTGGACCAGAACGAAGAACGTAGGATCAACTGCCAATAATTATCCACACTGCTAAGAGATGGCATAAGCGATGCACTTGCTGGGGATGGGAACACACTTGTAGCACAACCATAACAGCCGATGATGCAACAGTAGTTGTTGTTGTCAGGTGAATGTGGTGACGGTGTAGTGAAAAATGTCCCAAGATAATAGAATGAAAATGTTGGAGTAGAAAGCAGGATGGTGAGTACACAGTTCGATGAATAAATGAAACAATAACGTTGTAACACAGCCTCGTATTATAGCACACACGTAGCAACTAATGATCCAATTATGATATGGGTGAGACGAGTAGCAGGTTGCAGTTTATATTAAGTTGCATTAATTTATGGTATATAAGGAATTACGCTACCAATTGAAGATTAAATTAAATTACCAATAAATAATTTAAAAAATGAAATGCATTTTGTAAATGCAGGTTAAAATAAACTAAGTATTCTTAAGAAACAAAAACGAACAAAATTAAAGCGTCGGCTGGAACGAAACGAAAATGGGAAATCTGGAAGAAAAAAAAACTTGGAAATGGTACCAACTATAAACAAGTAATCTCGGTCATACCCCATGACCTAGATAAAAATGTAAACAAACAAACATTTGTGGGTCACGAGCCCACGCAATATGTGTCACTAAACTCAAATAAAGCGTTGTAGGTCCAAACCACGAACCCAAACAAAACAAAAGGTACCTAAAAAGAGAACAAAATGACAAATAGAGAAAAAACTAGCTATAGCAGTAGTAGAAACAAAATCTCGAAAAATGTCAATTTGAAACCTAAAATGCGAAAAACTGGAGAAAAAATCCTATTTGCTAGCAAAAAAGTGGGGGGAATGTAAACTAACCAATGAATCAAAGATTGGACAACACAGAAGGGTTTAGAATTTAATTACTTTTTGAAAACGAAATAAGATTTGTTTCACATTTCCTTGAAACAAAATAGGACATCGAGGCATGTTTTGTAGACATCGGCGCCCAACCACTCGCCGATCAAAAGTAATTAAACTCAAAATGAAGGCCGTCACCAAATCTAATTGCAAGGGGCAATATAAATAGTACTTGAAGAAGAATATAAGCAGCAAATATAACACATTATATAGGTCAACAAAATTTACATAAAGTACGAAAATTCATAGGCATAGTAAACACTAATAGGTCAGCTTCATAAACGATAGACTAATCCATTTACACAACAAATTATGTTTTCAAAATAATTACTAAAATTGAAAATTAAATTCTTTAAAGTTAACTGAATTAAAATTCCACAAGGCAAAAGTTAAATTTAAATAAATGCCTTAAAATAATAAATTGCATTCAAGGTATACTTCAGAGAAAAAGCAAAAATTTTTCTAATGCATAATAAATTTACGAAAGACGTTAAAATTTGCAAAAGGCACTAATAAAATTAAATTCAGAATAGCAATTCAAATAGCAGCAAAAATAAATAATGCATGAAAAAAGTGCAACCATAAACATATAGCTTAAATATTACCTGGCAACAGATATCTCTATATCTCACTTATACCACCAAATTGCTTTATAAGTCAATTTTGTAAGACTTTCACTCAGTTTACATCACTCAGATAAAATAGGCAAAAAGGGTAATATGTCATGTCAAAGTAAATATTACCATTTCGAAGTAACATTGAAACTTTATCAAAAATGAATTAACTCAAAAACGAACTTCACAAAATCACTAAGTCGAGTACTCAAAAACAGCGCATCAGAATAATATAAAACGGTAATACACCACAGGAAAAAATGCCACAATCTTACTCAAAAATTCCAAAAATGGTGTCAGGGATAACCAAAAATTGCAGTCAGGAATATGTTCTCTTTTTTTACTTTTTTTCAAAATAATACTAATAATAATAACGCCACTAACAATAGAAATTACTAAAATAAAATGTCCAAATTCTAGATCTATATGTTCCTGACCAAAGGAGGCCATATAATACTTCGTACAAGTTAAAATAGTAAAAGGAACACAAGGGGATATTTAAAATCAACAAAAGAATAATTTTAATTCATTTAATTCACAAATTTCAATGTTAATTAAAACACATTCTAAAAAGTGCACATTCGCTACAGCATAGAGAACGGATATGCTGATACATCATACTCAAGGTTGCACCTGAATACAGATAGAAATACGAGCTGAAACTTCCGGATCAAAGTACGACACTGACCTAACATAATGTTTACTAGAGTAAACGAACTCCATTCACACAGCGGAATATTCTTAACTGAATACAAACGATAAAAGAAGAACTAATTCGAATGAAAATAAATTTTCCTTTCCGTCTTTAAGAAAAACAAACGACCGAAATTGCACTGAATATTACAATCCTAAATAAAATAACACAAAACTCTACCGAACTAGAAATATCGAATATAATTAAATAAAAACTACAAACTTTACCAAAATAAGAATATAATAATAATTGGAATATGTACGAGGGACATCAAAAGTAGTCATATAAATTTCTTAAAATGTTACCGAAACTACTCAAGAAAAAAACATTATCAACGCTAATAAACAAGACAAACTGAGCTTTCTCATAACAAATAATAGGAAAACCGAAATAACCAAAATAATCCTATATACAAAACATACAATCGAAATAACAACGCCATAATTAAAATCTAGTGTCAAGGGCGGTTGGGAGGGGGTTTCCTAAAGTAAAATTTAACAAAATTTTAGAGGTGGGAGGTAACATTCTAAACCAACTTAGATAAACATACTTCAGCAAGAAAAAAAAAACAGAAGCGTATAAACATCCAAAACTATTTCCAGAAGGGTTGGTGGGCGGGGGAAAATTTCCACTACTCATTAAGGCGGGAGGAAAAACAATTTGAAGCAGCGAGAGGACCACAGAGATACCAAAAATCACGGCGCAATCCACCATGTTCCGACACCACTCAACTGTCGGGATAGAAATGAGAGCCACCTAAGAGGTGCGGGATAACGATACCAAATTTATAGCAATACAGCACATACTAAATGGGGGCGACTCCACCACTAGTCTTAGGCGACTAGAACCATGAGCAAAATTAGACAAGATAATGAATGTGAATTTAGTGTTAAAATAATTTGAAAATAACCAATGCATTTTCATTGAAAATTGGTAGCAATAAGGGCGTTAAGGAATGGATGGTAGAGCAAAGGAATAGCAACTAATTTTGAACAGTCTCACCCTAATTCAAAGTCGTTCCTTTCTGCTCCTTTATACTCGTAGGTGATCTTTAGGCGCTGTCCTTGAAGTTCCAGTGACTTGCAGGTTGGGTTGTCCTGATGAAGTCCATGTTGAAAACTTGGACCAAAGGCAGGGAGACTCCCATGTGTCTCGCGTCGTGATCGAGATCCAAAGACCAAGATTGTGCTCTCTCAATTGTTTTTGACATGACTGTCCCTCTGACGTCAGAATGAGATGATGGTGACACCACAGAGTTTCCTGAGCGTGGTCGATTACCCAAAACTGACATTGACCAAGGCCATGTTTCTACATGTCGTCGACTCAACACAAAGTTCTCAAACTTGCTCCTGAGATTGCTAACGTTGACAGGTAAACGAACCAAAAGGAGACTCACCTGAGTCAAAGTACTTACTTCTATATTCATTACTTCCTTGTTGTAACATCGTGTCGTGGGTAAACGAACGAAACGGACAATGTCTTGTAGTAGCGTGACTATGAGGGGCCAATGAGGTCAAACCAATTGAGAGAAGCAAAACAAAGCAAATTAAAAGCGTCGCGTGTGAGACTGTTTGATAGGCAAAAGGTAATAGGAAGTTTCTACCTGTGTTTATTACAAATTACAAGTACGAAGACTTCCTCAATAACAGCAAAGCAATAATTAATTAATCTTTGAATGTAAAGTCAATTAGCGACGTACAACAGAATATTGGTGTTAATAACATCAGGCAGTGAACTCTTGAAGGCTGCTTGGCTTCCATGGATGACTGGTTAAATTTCCACATGAAATAAAGATGTCCTAGCTTGTCCTTACTTCATATCCCGTAACACTAAATATGTAATGCGCTGTGGTGTAGATTCGTAATAGCAGCGCATTACAAACTAATGCAGACATTGGAATCATACAAAAACAAATAACTGAAACATGTAGTGGGCATTATATAGAGTCTACGTATCACATTTAATACACTTACAGGTCCCAGTATTTCAGATGAAATTCGTTTCAAATTTCTGTCTGCCCATTAAATTGAAGTAATTCAAAGTTGCTTGCTTTTACAACAATGTAAGCAAACGGGGAAATGAAGAGGTGTTTTTACCAATTTGTTGGGCTTCGTTCTTTCACTCTTGGCAAGGTCTTGCGCGCGCGCGCGTGTGTGTTTGTGTGTGTATGTGTGTTTATATCTGAGTATAAATAACGGTTCTACGAACTCGAAATATTTTAACAACCGGTACTCGCGAACCGGTGTGAACCGGTTGAATAGGACTACTGCTTCTACCGAAAATAAATTTTATACTTAAAATTCGATGTGAAACACTTTTCGTGAAAGAAAAAAAGTGTAACTATAAGTAATTTCTGTCATTGGATATCATATTGAAGCACAGTTTGAATGGTAGTGAACATCTTTATGTGTAACTATTTACTGAAACGGAAGGCGGAGGAATACGAGATGCGAAAAAGATGGATATAAACGGCGGGAATGTTCTGTTAGTGTTAGCAATGGACGACTGCGATGGATGTAATGCAAACATACAATTGTATTACAAAAAAATGTGTGATAAAAAGTCATGGCATGTTGAAACATAAAATAAATCTTGCGAAGTGTGGAAAAGAAGTAAAAATTCAGAACAGACGAATTTCTCCTCGCAGCGTCCATTTGTACCCGCGAAAGCAGTGAAGCCATTTTGAAGGTAAGAATTATTACGATTATTTACGTGTTTCTGAATGTAAAATTTATTACGGATATTTTATGTATTTTTCCTTTATCCTGTTTATGCGTTGTCCACCCGTCGCTGATTTTGTCATCCCCAGTGATTGCTGATATATGTCCAGGACTCGGTGTTTCCAACATATCTTTAAGTCCCTCCTTCTACATCAGCTTCTTCGACGATTATGTCGGTTAGGCTAAAGGAGACGGTAATGATGAGAGATTAGTGAAATAGTGGAATTAAGAAAGTGGGAGGAAACGGGAGAACCCCGAGAAAACCCACAAGCACGGTATTTGTCCACCACAAAGTTCACACGGCGCGAGCTGGGATCGAACCTGGGACCACAAGCACAGGAGGTGAACGCTCTACCACTGAGCCACCGCTTCCCTTATATATGATTGGATATTCTTGATATGTAGTACCCGACACTTATGTTCATGATATTTTGGAACAACTTTCATTCGACAGCCTCATTTTCACATTACAGTAGACTTAAAAGTATACGTTATAATGTGGATGTTCTATAATTGCATCAGATAACCCACTAATTTGCCTGATGTGTCGGAAGACAGGCCGGATAAAGAGAAAATCGAGGATAGTTCTAGAAATACTCATTTCTGGTCCCTACCATATTATTAAAAATATACTTTCCATACCAAAACTAAGTTCTATATTTTCCGATTTCGTAGTGCAGGCCACTTCGTTTAATTACGTTTCTTGCGTACTCTACTGTCCGTTTGAAAAAAAAATATTACGTGAACAGCAATCCCAAGTATAGAAATATTATTCACATTATAAGGTAATTTAATATTTTCTATCTAATTGCAGGAAACACAAAATGATGTACAGTGTACTTATATAAACTTTTAAATAAATAAATAAATAAAGTGAAACATAACCCTAATTCCAAAACAATAAACTTGTTTTACTGTTCCCAGATAAAATACTAGTGAAAGGGTAGAAAAAAATAGTCAGAGGCTGTAGTTTTTGACATGCGTTTAAGAGTTTCTTTGGCTAAATTGCATTTTTATGATTTTTTACAATTGAAGTAGACCGTTTAAAATATATATATTTTTGTATTAAGAAGTTTCTTTTTCTACATATACTTTGGAGTAATCCCGGGTAGTACGAAACCTGAACAATCACGAGACGGATAGCAAATAGCTTATGAATTACCTTGGATAAGGACATAATTTCAATATTTAATTCTAGGGTGTAGTAACATTAGGAGGGAATGCATTCTACACGATGTTCTGCCCTCCTTCACCCACATTGCGGTTTGTCTATTATATTATACTTTTATTGAACATGTTAAATTTTTATAACAAATGAAAACTGTTTACAATACAGTGTAAAAACTTAGAAACAAACCATATTTGGAACTGGGTCAACACATTACAATAATTAAAAGAACTGAAGTTAGACACTGTGTTCTTTCATTTACATAGTTGGGAGAAGATAATTGTGAATTTATTACTATAGAATTATATATCATCAGAAAATTTTATCTCATTTTTTCTTACAATGTTGGTGTTTCACAAGGCCTTTTATACTGTTATCAATGTACCCGAACAAATTGACTTCCATATATCATTTTAGTATCCTTGTTCGTACACTTTCTAGAATTGTAATTCTAATTTTACACATTATCAAGATCCATGTTGCAGAATGATAAAATAAGGAATAATAATAATAGGGGAAAGGAGGGTAAGTTGACGAGGTGTCTAAGATGACGAATTGTCAATTTCAGAGTCCTGAACTGATATGGCAACACAGCCTTCATGCGGTTGGGAAGGCACTAGTGCTACACGTGTTGGGAGATAGAAACTATTCCAATCGGCCATGTTCCAGTTGACCAGGAGTGCTTTGACTGTTTGCACGTCGGTTCGTTGTAAGATTCCGGTGTCAAAAAATAACGTCTGAAGCTATTGTGATAAGTCCCCAGGACATGATTTCTGTTTTTTCGAAATAATGTAGTATATTAATTACATCAATAGTTCAATGTAACTCAGAAATAACCTGATGACAGATTTATCTCTTTTGCAATAAAAAATGGCTGTTTCGCGTAAGATGACGAATCAAATAGGCGGACAAGATGACGAATTCGTCATCTTGCCCGAACTGCGTGAGCCCAACAAGGGAGCAATTTTGAAGAATAGTTTATGACTATGTTGAGACTATGAAGATTTCTCAGCGATTCAACCAAGAAAGAAGAAGGCCGGCAAGGACTTCATCAAGACCTTTATGGATAAATTTCATTACTCTCTGCGAAAAGCGGAACCTTCATCTGCAGGGAGGCTAGCTGCTTTCAACAAAACAAATGTTGAATCGTTCCTTAATGTCTATAAAGATGTTTTAAATGAGAAACACTTTGAATCTCATCAGATTTTTAACATGGATGAAACGAGCTGTTCAACTGTACCCACGAAAATCCCTAACCTATTAAGTTCAGAAGGAAATCGAAGAGTAATTAAAGTTTCTTCTTCTGAAAGAGGTGTGAATGTAAGTGTGGCTTGTTGTTTTAGTGCTGTTGGCCACTACGTCCCACCATTCTTTATTTTCCCCAAGGTACGTATGCAGGAACACTTTTTGAACAATGCTCCTCCTGGCTCTGCTGGTATCTGCAATGAGTCCCATCCCATATTACATTACAGGCAGTTAACGTGTGCAGAGAAAATCATTTTAGCCCCTTAGGATTCCCTCCGCCACCGGATGCAGCCTTTGGATGTTGCCTTCTATAGGCTATTGAAAACTGCATATAGCCGTGATTGTGATGACTACTTGATGGCTCATCCAGGTGAGAGAATCAGCATAAAGAATGTTGCTGCCATTCAACGTGGCATATAGGAGGGTGGCCACGATCAGTCACGCAGTAAAGGGTTTCCGTTCTACAGGGTTAGTGCCATTAAATTTTCAGATTTTCAGTGATTCTGATTCGAGCCATCATTGACAACTGAAAACCAATATGTTCCTGAAGTTACAGCGACCGCAGCAACTGAAATAAATGCCACGGAACATTCAACAACTATAAGGTCTAACTCAGCATCTGCATCATCTGTATCAGTACCTAAACCTTCTATTCCAAAATTGTCTCGTTCCTTTTCGCAATCTAACCAAATACACTCTGAACCTGCATCAACACTTGCAGAACCCGATTCTTCCATTTTTGAACTCGGACCATCTCATGCAGACCCTGGACTCTCAAATGCAAAATCATACAATGGTCTACACCTTCTTCCTAAAGCAGTTAACAAAGGAAGGGAACAGCGAAAGAAGCTGCCTTCGTTGCTTATCACCAACAGTCCTGTCAAAAGAACTCTGGAAAAAAGGAAAGCCGGGAAATAACCCAGACAGAAGACAAAAGAAGATATGCGTACCCAGAAAAAAGGAACACAGAAACGAAAAGACAAATCTCCGTAGCATAAAAAGAAGACATGTATTAAGGATTTATATTCAGTCGACTCATTTAACTCTTCTATATCAGTGACTTACATGGACGAAGACGACGATTCCGATGTTTTGGGGGAAGAAGTGTGTGTAGTATGTAATGAATATGGTAAAAGTGAAACGTGGTTCGCTTGTAATGTGTGTCACAATTGGGCCCATGCTGCTTGTACTGAATTGTCTGTCACAGAAACAAAATTCAAAGCATATATCTGTGACTTTTGCGCTTGAAATCACATTGCGCTTGTGTTCATATTCTTCTATTCATGTTATTATTTGTGTATTCTGGAAAATACTGCGTTTGAAATACAATAACCAGTCCAATTCTGTTCTCGCTTTTTGTCTCGTCATCTTACCCACCTATGGAAGTCATCTTACCCGCATAGGAGGGTAAGATGACGAAAGCGATATGCGGTCAATAAAAGTGAAATATCATCGTAACTTTTGATTTTAAAACCATCAAACAATTAACAGAGTAAAACGAATGTCTAATAATTGCCATGAACATAAAATCGAAACATTTCATCAACACAAGGCTGACAAAACATGCATAGAAGCTTACTATAGTCAACTTACCCTCCCTTCCCCTAATAATAATAATAATAATAATAATAATAATAATAATAATAATAATAATAATAATAATAATAATATGCACGAATTTAACTTGTATCGTTTCCCATATTCTTAGTGAACACGATTGTACATTATATAACCCGGAGCTCCTTCGTGGCTAACTTTTTGGCGTGAAAGATCCCAGTTCGATTCTCGGCGGCAGCTCATGTAGTTCGGGTTCCATATTAATCAGTAGGTCCCGTATCAAATAGCCTCGCTACTGAAAGAGACGTTAAACTGAAAATCAATTCAATTCAATTATATGTTCCGCATGTCTTTCTATTCCTTATCTGTGTTATAACATTTTTAAATTCGCATCAAAGAATACTAAACTCTTTAACATCCTCGCGTACTTCATTTTCGCGTTCAGGATCTAGGCAATATATTCGGCCAAGAATACAAAGTTTCGATTTCCTGTTAAGCTGTGCATAACGCACTTCGTATATGACCAATGTAAAAAAATAAAAATAACTTACCTAGGTTTTTTCTTATCAGTTTAAAGTTATCAGTTTCTTAATAACTAACTTTAGGTTCGGCATGTGATACCTAATACAGTTTCCACTGATGGGTATTTGCATTAAAGTAAATTAGGTACCGTGTACTGGAAATGACAAATTCTTGATGCACTACCGATCGCTTTCTTTCATCAAGACGATTTGATTAATATATAGGTTGCATATATGCAATTGTCTGAAGGTCTTCACCCCCGATAAGCAAATTATGTACCGTGTACCGCTAGTGATGAATATCAGAACTGAACTGTATCTTTCGATAAGGTGAGATTATTGATATATACTTAATTTTCTAGTGTGAAATCGCTAGAAATGTCCCCACTCTGGAAAGTAAATTAGATCGATTAATTTCTTTCTTCATGACTAATTGGTTGATAAATAGGTTTCATCTATGGAATAACTGAATATATCCCACCCCGAAAGTGTACAATATTTAAATTATCTTTATGTGTGAAATCGCTAGAAATGTCCCCACTCTGGAAAGTAAATTAGATGGATTAATTTCTTTCTTCAAGACTAATTGGTTGATAAATAGGTTTCAACTATGGAATAACTGAATATATCCCACCCCGAAAATGTACAATATTTAAATTATCTTTATGTGTGAAATCGCTAGAAATATCCCCACTCTGGAAAGTAAATTAGGTCGATTAATTTCTTTCTTGAAGACTAATTTGTTGATAAATAGGTTTCATCTATGGAATAACTGAGTATACCCCACCCCGAAAATGTACAATATTTAAATTATCTTTATGTGTGAAATCGCTAGAAATGTCCCCACTCTGGAAAGTAAATTAGATCGATTAATTTCTTTCTTCAAGACTAATTGGTTAATAAATAGGTTTCATCTATGGAATAACTGAAAATATCCCACCCCCCAAAACGTACAATATTTAAAGTATCTTTATTATTAGACTATATTATGTGTCATAATGACCTGCGTATTATTAAGCATTAATTATTTCTCTTCATTACGTTCGTACATCATAATTTTTATCCTATGCATCATATAGCTAACACTTAAACAGTGTTTGCAATAAGGACTTTATTGAAATAGTGTGGTAACGAAACTCTAGAAATTTCTAGTTCTGCACCAATGGAAAATGTTCGTCGTCACGTTTTCTAGATGGAAATGAAGATGATATGAGAAGGTTCTTGTCTCATGGGCAACACTAATTGCAGGTCACCGTTTTAGAACCGATTCTGAAAACGAATATAAACGTTATTATCATAACTAATCAAAACGTGACCACAAGATGTCACGTATGGGAGCAATATTAATTGACTTGTCTAAATAAATGTTCAGCTTATGCAAGTAATGGCTCATGTGTAGGTTGTTAGCGTACATATCTGCAGAGCTTCCTCCTGGCTATGTTGTTAGCGTAGATATCTTCAGCTCAGGTATCCTGGGTTATTCCCTAGTTGTGGCTCATGTGGTTCTGATTTCACAATAAGCTGTTATCTCCTATATAACCTTAATGCTGAAAACGGACTACGTGTCATTGACTTGTCCTGTTGATGGTGGCAGTACCGTGGTCATTACTTGTGTCCTTGACTCAAATGCGATTTAAGAATGTGAGGTGAAAGACAGTTGAGTGAAATGAATAGTTGTGATGAAATTGAGGTGAAGTAGGAAGTCCATAAAGATGACGTGTTTGTTTCTTGAAGTGACCCTACGGTAGGTGGCCCTAAGAAGGCTTTAGCCCTGAAGGTCACATTTGTGAAATTAAGGCGTAGATGGTGTTATTTCTTCAACTATTTCACAAGGAATTAATAATTTTGTGAGAGCCAGCTGTTTTTTTAAGACACGCAAGTGTGTATCCAATCGCTTATAGACGTTTCGGGAGCTGAAGATCTCCAACGATGGTCAAACTCACTTGAAAACTCGTATTGGAGTTGAGTTGAGTGTGAGTTTAACGTCCCTTTTCAGCAGCGAGGCTATATGAGACGTGGACCTACTGATTAACGTGGAATCCGAACCACATGAGCTACCGCCGGGAATCGAAAACTCGTATTGGAGTCATGCGAAGCGATTTCATTGTTGATAATGGGTATCAACGTCTGACTAAGTGAGTTTGTCTCCTGGGCATAAGTATCACAACGAGGAATCTTAAGTTGACACGGTTGCACTGGTGAAGGTGAGTCAGTTGATATGGCTGGAAAATCAGTGTGGGTTGTTATTTTCTAATTTGATGTGCGTCTTGAGAGAAGTTTATGGATGAGGGGCCAGCATTGGTAGTTCCATGGATGGCCTCCTCCACAGTTTGTACATTTGGCAAGAGTTCTGTTGTCGAGCACATTCATAAGTGACGTGATGTTCTGCACACTTTAATCATCGAGGAGTAGCCCAACAGTAAGATAGGGTATGTCCAAAACATTCAAAGTTGTAACACTGGAAAACGGCTTAGTTCTGTATGGTTCCAATGTAATGCGGTAAATTTCTAGAAAAGCTATCTTATAAATGTGTTTAGAGTCTCAGAAGGGTAACTAGAAAGTAGAAAATGGACTTCCCTCCACATCCCTTTAGCTGTTGAACTAATATCACAGAGTAACCCCGACTGTTCAGATCGTTTTATACATAATCCACTTGGTCATCGATGGGTAGTTTAAGGATAACCACTTTAATCAGAGGCTCAGCTTTGGTCGTTTCTCATGCATACTGAAATTTCAAAGATTGATCAGTAATTGATCAGCATGTTTTAATCACAGTTGGAATGACATTTGAATTTGATGTGATCAGGATAAACTGCACAATATGGTAGTTCCTTACAAAGTCGGATGGTGCCACGAGTAAGCTGATATGCTTTCCCTTTCGGGTATCCATAAAGAATAAGAAATTTGACTTTACGCTGACTTTTAAGATGGGCACAATAGTCAGGTGCGTTTCGTACAAGTAGTTTCATCATGCTCGTCTTACGGAAAGATATCCATATAGCCGTCAAAATCTGCTTACGGAGTCCCAGGAGGTGCAATAGCATCAAAACTATTCTTCGCCATGTGGAATCATTTTGCTCACTACTGAGTGAAACCCTGTTTCTTTGCACCGGGAGAATAGGTGTACGAAAAAGATTTGAAATCATTTTCCTCCTTCGGACTCACATTTCTTTAGGAGTTTAATGGTAAAAACCGTAAGACAAGCTTAAAACCGTAAAATAACCGTAAGACCCCACTTCATTGACTTATGTTGTGATTCCAGATAAATAATAACGTTGAATTTTCATTTAACATTGGGTACATAAAGGGTGTACAGCCCGAACAGCTTGTCCGATTTATACAATTGCTTGACTTCAAATTCCAAACATCATATTTGGAGACGGTTTCACCTCTCACATTTTGTTTTAACTCTGATAGTAACAAAATTACTCTGTCAGGGAACTTAGGATACAAAACGTTGGATTTTATTATAGAAAATTATTCGTTATTATTATTATTATTGTACTTATCCAAAATTTGTGAAAAAAAATAAAAAAGGAGGACGAGATCTGTGACACCCTATCACCAGTCTACTGGCTTACTAATCGGACATAACTCTGCTGGTCAGAGGGACATCCACTAGAGGTCCACTGTGTCCAGAACACACCGAAAAATGTCCAAATGCAGTACATTTAAGCATTCGTAATGCAACTATACTTTCTTGAAAAGGAAATGATCGTTCTAGCATAAAAATTTGATCTTACACTTCATCTGTTCTCTTTCTCTTATAAAAACAATCTAGTTCTATCACATTTTTCTAGAATTATAACGTAGGCATATTTTAGAACTACTTATTGTGTTTTCAGGTGCTGAATAATACCGATCAATACTACATAGATATAATAGTTTGAAGTTAAGGACGCTTCCTAACAAACATTTTTGGGTGCGCACCTACTGCTGGCAAGTGGGTTAGAACCTACCGAAGATGCATACTTAAATATACCAAGAGATGAATAAGTGATCTGCATTCTGCTTTGTAGTTCACGATATTAGATACATCGGTAAGGTAAAGAATCCAAATGAATGGTATCAAAAAATGAAATGATACATCTTTTCTCTGGTCAAGAAATGGAAAACTGGTTACGTAAGTTCGACCGGAGTGTTGCACCTCTTTTAGCACCTAGAGCATATGAGACATAATCCTGTCGAAACGTAGAATTTTATTTTCCATAACGATCACAAGATAAAGTTTCTACACTCGTAATATTGCTCGAAAGTAAAAATCATAAGAAATAAATTCAAATACCCACATGAAAGTAAAAGAAACAATATTATTTGCTGGACAGTAAGTATTGTCACACAAATTAAAATTATGCCCAACAGGTGGCAATTATTTGAGGATTTTGGTGCCATCTAACGGCGTAATCTGTAACTTCTACCATTCTACGTACACTTATATACCTTGGGTTTCACAGAGGAAAATAAGAAATACACAACAACCGTTATCTGTGAAATGTGCTAACAGATCAACACTATCGCTAAACTCAGATAATATTAAGGTATCTATTGAATGCTAAAAGTAAAAAAAAAAAACAATTAATAATTCTTTTCCACTGGCGTCCCTACCGGGAGGTCGACGTGGACGCGTCCCCTCTATATTTTAAAGCGTTAAATATTCAATATTTTATTCTTATTTATTTACTAACGACTTAATAACATATACATAATAATAATAATAATTACTTGGAATATAATATTCATGCTTTGGAACTATTATAACAGAGTTCTTGATGTAGCTCAGGGGGTTTGTGAAGGTAAGCAGAAAACACAAATGGAATCGAAGATAATAAACAGGTTGGGCTAGCTAGCAAAATTCAAATCACTTTCTCTGATCACTGCAAAATTTTACACGCCAGAGACGCCAGTGTTCTTTCCCATTCAAGAGTTAGAACATGTGTACTTACAATGTGCATTTGAGCTATTCTAAGAGGCCTAATTCCTTGATGTAGTAACTACAGAGATAGCTATGCTGTACTAGGTCCACAGTTCTACTTTAAGACGGAGAGTATCGATGACACAACGATTGTTCAGATCCCACTTTTAACTGTAGGTCTCGTGTTATATAGCAGTATATAGTGACAAAGAATGTATATATCAGTGATGAAATGAGTAAAGAACTCGTGACTTGTGACTAAAGAGACGCAGTGATTAGTCCAGACCTACAAGTCGGAGACAAAGAAACATCATCACATACACATACGGAGAGTATTTACGAAGTTCTAATATAATTCTAATATGATTACATCAATTCTCTCTTTTCTTTGTACTCACTGGAGGCACGATGGCTCAGTTATTTTTAGTTTGTGCATCCTGTAAAAATAAATTTGATGTGGACAACATTGTGTCCTTAGGCATTCTTACGGTACTCCTGTTTCCTCACACATTGTCATTCCACACTTATAATTAGTCTCTCTTAGCGTAAAGGGGGACGTTCGCGGGACGTTCAACGTAAACATTACATTTTTCTTTCTTCTCAGGATATCTAAGATATATGATTTTCTTTATCTTTTTTGAGCTCTGTGTGTCTATTAGAATAATTGCCCTTAAAGATAAGTACATAATCTACAAAGTATAAATGCGTTAGAATTTTAAAAAAGAGAAAGCATGTCATACATCTTTTACGATCTATCTTGAGCATTTAGTGAGAGAGCTTTTAAAATTTCACGCTTTGAATACGGAGATAGATATAAAAATAACTTGATTTTTTAAAACTAAAATCCATGGATGCCATTTATTTGCAATACAACTTTCTTTCAAACACTATTTTGTTAACTCTGAAAGTATTTTCATTCGTAATAATGCATTTCTTCAAATGTTCATTCCATTGTTTGAAGTATCTGTCAAATTCCGTGTCTCTGATATATGCTAGCAAAATCGTGTCATTGCGGTTTTCTTACCAGACATCAACAAAGCGTTTTCCCTTCAAGTCCCTTTTCATCCAATGGAACAAGAAGTTCTCGCAAGCCATGTGGAGCGTGGGTCAAGGTAGTCCTTTGCGTTGAGGCCAAAACCTGGAGGACACTGAGAGGCGTGTGCGCGGGAGCATTGTCATGATGCAGGAACCACTCCTCGTTGTTCCACCACACTTATGCGCAGTCATTTTCATTCCTACAAATACCTTATACGTTGATGGTCTGGTTACGATGGACGAATTCTGAGTGTACGATCCCTTTGATGTTAAGAAACAGATCCGCATCGTCATCCCATTCGATTTAATCTCAGGACTTTTTCTGAAATAAGCCCGATAAAGTTCCTTGACTTGACCGTTGTTTTCTTTCGTAATCGTGCCTATAGCACCATGACTCGTTGCCTGTGATGGTTTTGTTCGAAAACTCTGAATCGTCTGTGACTGCGTTCTTCATTGTACGACAGGCTTCCACTCGAGAATCCTTTTGTTCATCGGAAAGAACTCTCGGCACAAACTTAGCAGCCATTTGTCACATTGCCGTTTTCTCCCTTATCCTAATGGGCATAACCGTGGGACGTTAAACTTAAATATTTCATTTTCATTTGTTTTGCAGCATTCCGAAACTTTCGTGCAAAATGCACTAAATCTAGCTCCAGAATAGCCTCGGTAAATGTTCGAGCTGGTCGATTGTTTTATGTCGATGTTCTCTAATGAGTTTTTACATTTTGGCGATGTTGTCCTCGGTCGACGCATTTGAAGGACGATAAGATCTTAAATTGTTATTTCCCTCTTTCTAAACTGAGCAAACCGTTTCCTTCACTTGTGCGTTACTGCGAGTATGTACTTTGTAAGCTGTTTGAATTATTATAACAGGTTTACTGCGTCCTTGCCAATTAAAAAACAAAACTTCACAGCTGCGCGTTATTCGTGAGAGTCTGCCATTTCTTCGTGTCACGGGGGCATTATATATATATATATATATATATATATATATATATATATATATATATATATAAAACATAGAACTGACAGCTAAATTACACGCGTCATTTTCGGTTGACACCACTAGGCATGCTGACTCAATGAGAGGTCCTATGGCGGCGCCCTAGCGATGCAGCCTGATACTAGAAGTATACGATTCTCAGGAGTACGATTCCAGTTATTTTTGGATTACCCCTCGTGTAAGGGAGACCACTGAGTCTAAATAGTAGGCTATCTTGTACTTATTCTTGTAAAGTCTGTATTCAAAACTAGTGAAATTGTTTAGTGAGGAAAGACGATTAATATGAAAACATATTCGACTTTAGACAACGCATTGTACCTTAATTCAGCAAAGTTACACTAGGAATTAAATACATAATGTTTGAGCTGAAGCCTTGGGCTACACGCTCCACTATAAAAGCCTGCTGTATTCCTGTGGAGCTGACATTTCGGCTGCTTGGAAGTAATTGTGGCTGCCCACCGTCATTCAGTCTGCCCACGTTTACGTGTATGGCTGGACATCTGATCAGACTGGGTATAAGAATCGAGATATAGAGCCTAATGATCTGGAACAAAATCATGATCCAATTTAACAGTGACGTTACTAGTAAATACAATCCAATTACCAACCTAGAGAAAGAATACTAATGTGGGGTTGCTTATAATTTAGCAGTCTTGATATCTGTACGTCTTTCCTCTCTTAAATAGGCTGTTTGAAGTATGGTTGGACTCAGGGACCTTAAACACGTGTGCAATTAAATGTAGTATTTTAGGTGGACCAGATCACACTACCAGGAAATATTTATCACACAATGTTGAAGCCCAATATAAGTGCAATGGAGCCTTGGAGTTTCGGTAAATGTTCTCTTCCAACTCAATCACTGATAAAATAATATTTCCTATTGTATATCCTGTTTATATTTTTATTTATCTCAGTATATGTATTATACTTTGACAATTTTTCCATGTAACTAGTTAATACACAGTTTCTTTTAAAATAATATTATCGTTCAACGAAACGAATGACTATGGATAAAGCATGGGTCTATACCAAATTAAAATAGACCATGGATAGATCTCATTAAAATAACGAAATTGTGTGGGTTATTGTTTATCTTCATGCGTAGTTTTTAAGAAAAAAGACAAATAGTTTTCTGTAAACAGCCAGGTATATATTTACGATAATCACGCAAATTATTAAGATAACACTCACAATGAAGAATAAACTAATCAAACGTCTTATTGTGACAAAAGCAAAATGACAATACCTAGGTATAACTAAGTATGGTTATTCAGATACAACAGAAAAATCTGATTCACTTTTTCAACTTTAAATTTTTATTAAATTAAAATGTTGCACAGGGTAAAGACATAGATTACATTGAGTTGATTTAAATAACGAGTGAGGGTAAATTCTCATGTGCTGGTTTCGAGAAAATCAAGAAAAAGGACATTTTATGGTCTTAAAAATATGCTTTTCATTACTAATCTAAGGCAGTTGGAGGTCCATCGGATCTGGACATCCTTCCATAAAAACTCCCTAACTAAACATATCTGTACACTTTTTAAGTAAAAACTATACTTGTTTAGCAGGAACAATGATTGATGCACGGTGCAAATTTGATTTTGCACTTTATCTCTACTCTTTCTCTTATAAAAATAATCTAGATCTCTCATTTTCTCTGTAGGTGGAGGCATTTTACAATTGCTAATCCTCTTTTTGGGTGAAAAATTTTATCCGTTGACTACTTCATAGAAGAAATGGTTTGTAATATTATAACCCCATTTCCCCAGAGCTTGGGTCCCTCGGAACAAAAAATTCCTATTATGTTGGATAATGCTCCTGTACTTCTTAATGTACTATTTATGAAAGATATATACTGAAACGTATCATCTGACAGGAGTATCGAATGTTTTTCGATATCTCTTAAAATTGATGCACATACTCCTTACACTGGTATGCACGATTCTAAATAGAGACTCACATAACTGTAACTGTAATGCTCATACAATTGAAAATTACATTTTACTTCATTCAAATTGCAACAGACGATTGTGCTATCTTTTTTTCATAATGTATTCCTAATATATTTCTGTTTCAAAGGTGGGATATAAGAAAACGCTAAGAGTGTTGTAAATAAATAAACATAAAGCAGAAAAAAGAAAAACGTAAAAAATACACACTTTTAAAGATTTATTTATTGTATTGTGTTTTACAGTCAGAACAAAATAGTACAGAATATAATCGTTTAACATGTTTTTACTAGTGCCACCCATAAGCCGAGACAAGGCGAGAAATAAGTTTATCTATTGCCGTTTTGCAAATTGCTTTTAGAGGTTTAGTTTTGTTTCGATTGTCCAGGATTTGTTTTTACATCTCGACTCTTGTAAAGATTTTCTCATCTTGTCTCGAAATTATTCTCGCCTTGTTTCGAAATTTTTTTGTGCGAAATTTATGCAACAACTTTTGCATAATTTTGTTTGGAAATTACCAGAATTATTTCGTGAAAGGTATGATGCAACATTAATGCTATATTTACGAAAAAACATTACGTAACACTAAATATTGATAAATGATTTTCATTGTGTTCCTACATTGGGAAAATCCTGAAACTTACAAAATGTATTTTTTTGCACTTTTACTGTTAGTAGTACATAGTGGTACATCACGTACCTTGAATTATTAAATACAATTCTAATTATGTATATGAGCCATGTTGTATACAGTGTACAAAGAAATCTCAGTGGTAAATGTTGATTAAGGAAAGGTCAATTATTGTACTCTTTTTTTCGGGTAATAAAATTGAAACAATTTTAATGTACTATTTTAAATATACTCTGAACGACAAAAGTTAGATATTTTCACAATTAAGGGTAAGCCACTTACATTATCAGAAATATATAATAGGTCTGGTTAATTAATCTTTTTAAGTTATGAATTAAGGGGTGGAATAGATTAATTTGTTTTGTGCTTAGTGTCAGCTAATGCAAGACATCACTAATATAACATAATGCGACATCTGTACTTATAAAAGTATAATACTGTATCTTAAAAGATACACATATTTCCCATCACTATCTATACTCGTAAAACTAGAAATGGGAATTTTGTTGTGCCACACCCTTTTTCCGCTGTAGGAGCTGAAGTTCAAAAAAGTCTCTGAAAGATACACAGACTAAAATCCGTTCTCCGGACAGCTTATAATAAATATTTTACAGCAATATATAAAATATGTAACATAAAATCAGAGTAAATATATTTTTCTCTAAAAATGGCCATACATTCAAATGTCTATTGGAAAAATGATGGCATCGCATCACTTTTACATAATTTTAGTTGTACATCCCAAATACATATAGAAATTTTTATTTACAACGTAACACATGAGGTGTAAAACACACTGCACATGTGTTTAAGTCCTAAAATTTAGCATGTGTCTATAAGGTTTAAGGAATTTCTTAAAACGTCAAAGGTTAACACTGTCAACAAGTCAAAGTTTATATTCCAAATTTCATGCATCTTACATAAGCGAATTGATGCAGATTGCAAATAACCCGTCATTAATCCAGGAAATTCCACTGCTAAAAGGAGTGAACCCACTTTTTGATAGATGATAGTCTATTATAATATGTTCATTTAGAGAGGACTTTTGCACAATATGAAAACCGTATTTTACGTTTACAAGACAAATCTGAATTGTTGATTGTTGTTTGTGTTGATTTGATTTATGTTCCTGTTTTATTTTAAATATACATTCACTGTGTTCATTGTTATGGGAACTTTCTATTTTTTCTTTTGTTAAGTGAGTTTACCATTTCCAGATATCTTAATTATAGCCTCTGTAAGACTACACGAGCTCACATAAATTAAAGGGGTACTTCCGGTTGACGTGGAAAGTTGAAATTTGACATGATTCTATCTTTTCACGACTAACCGACAGGAAAATTGCCAAAACTGAATATTTTTAATTTTTAGGGTGTGTAAAGGAGATATGAAGTATTTCATCAAGGTATTTAAATGGGTGTTATTTTTCCGACATACAATCTCATGTTTTAGGTATTGAAACTGGAATTAAAACTTGAAATGAGGTATGCTTATATGTTTTCGCTAGTGTTAACTAAGTAAATAAGAAAATTAAAAATTCCCAGCTGTAGATGATTTTACAGGTAACGGGAAAATCTTTCCCATGTTATTTATGAGGGTCACTTCTTACACCCCAAAATTATTGGGCATTTCCTGCAGGTGTACAATTATTAAATTTGACATGATTGTAGCATTTGAGACTTGGCGATAGAACACTTGCCAAAAGTAAACATTTTAAATATTTTAGGATCTAACGGGGAGCTGAAGAAATTCCCCATGATATTTAAATAGGCTTTTTGGGACTTATAATCTCATATTTTTGGTACATAGAATTGAAAAAAAAAATAACTTTTGTATGCTAATACGTTTTTGTTAGCGTTAAATAAGTAAACCCTAAAAATAAAAATTTCCAACTTCAGAGTGATTTCATGTGGAACTGAAAAATCTTTCATATGTTATTTATATGGGAAAACTTCTACACATCAAAATGTTTAGGCACTTCCGGCAGAATAGAATGATTAAATTTCGCATGATTATAGTCTTCCGAGATTAAACTACAGGAAAATTGCCAAAAGTGAATATTCTTAGTTTTTGAGGTGTCTAAAGCGGAAATGAAGAAATTCCCATGCAATTTAAACGGGCGTTTTCTTGGGATTCAAAATCTTATTTTTTATTGTGCTGCCATGTCTTGAGTCGTGGCAAAAATGCGAACTAAAGTTCACATCCTCACACACCCACGCGTTGAGCCAATAAGGATTCAGCTCTTGCTAAGCGAGAGAAATGGAGTGGAATTCCTTCAGCCGATAGCAGCGCTTGCAACGGAAGACTACGGATCAACTAAATGTAGTATATCTATAGATAGTTGAAATAGTTTTAAAAAACTCAAAATTTGATAGAATTTTGGATTTAAGAGGTGCGAGGCCGTAGGCCGAGTAAACATTAGAGTCAGGGGACGAAGACCGCAGCTGTGCCAAATTCAGGAAATGTAATTAAAGAGCAAATGAACAAAATTCACTCTTGAATCAAAGACCGATACTTAAGAGTTGCGATTCCATAGTCTGAGCAACGCGGGATCTGAGGGCGCAGCTCCTAGCTAGCCAAAGTCTATATTATAAAATACGTAATTTCAATAGAACGTTTCGGGTGATATTATTAATATCCTAAATTTACTTCAAAAGGTAATAAAGTCAAATTGCAAATTAAGATCATAGATCTTATGATTAAAAAAATAACTTCCAGTTAGATTAAATTGTATACATGATTACATTCTTTTATTCTATATTACGTAACCGTTTTTTTTTCGGGAAGGGTACTTCAGTCTTTAACGTTGTTGGAGGACCATCTGCTGCTTGTACAGAAAATATTGTTTTGTTTACCATAGACGTTGATTGATAATAAGTGAATCGAGCTGTGTTGAAATTTGTATTTAAACTGCACTAAATTACAAGTATTTCACCACTTCTACAAATACACATAAGACACTTCTGCCTTTGAAAGAGTCACAAATAAATATACCACGGCACTGGCGTATTAGCATGAATATTATAGTTTAATGTATCTTGAAATGTATATTAAACACTTCTGTTTAATGAGTAAAAAGAAGCACACGGAAGGAACTACATCAGGTAGTTCATGTTCGACTTGATCAACAACACTACCATCTATCTGACAAACACATTCTGCTATGACGTAAGCAAAAACAAAAGAAGATAATAATGCAATAAAAATGGAATATACAAACATTAAATGATTATTAAACAAACGTTATTGAATATGAGGAATGTACTCTGTTCTTACATTTTGCGAGATGACGACAGGTTGAGTATTTGATAATTCCTTGATATGCGTTAGATTTCGTGTGTACGTGCATGTGTGTATGTATATTATTGTGTGTGTGTGAGAGAGAGTATAAGAGAGAGTGTGTGTATGTAAAACGCAGGGAATATACATCTCAGTTCGTAGTGTACAAATATTCCCTTCCATAATTTAAAGTATAACAAGAAAGTGGAAAGAAATATTCTGAACACCACTGAAGAGTAAGGCATAAAATAAACTAACTTTTAGGAAATTCAGAAATAATTAGACATGCTTTGCTACAAAAATACGTACACAGACCATAATAAATTTAATGAGCTCCGAAATACAAAGTAACAAAATAGCGTATAATATTCAGTCTACAAAGCAATTGTTACTTAAAGAACGAACATACACTATTTCGAGAATCAAGATAAGACGAAAAATGTTTACGATATTTTTCGTCTCGTCTCGATTCTCATATCCAAAGCGAGATGATAATTTGAGTTATATAAAGTAAATATGTCAATGTATCTGCAAAAGATTTAAAAAATATTTATTCTTGAAAATTATCATCATCAGTGAATCACTCATGTAGCAGTTGAATCTTGTGGGGTCTACTGAATCGTACCTGAGCGATAAGTTGGAACTCATATTGTTTTAGTGTTTTGACAGATCATGTACCACTGATGAAACTTCTGAATAGCATTTTGGTTGATTATTCGTTTCTATTATTTTTTTAGTAGCGGAAGCGGAGCAGCTCTGTGGCAGAGCTATTACATCTGGTGCATGGGATCTCTGGTTCCATCGCCGTTCAACTATGCTATGGAGGACAAGATCCTCTGGCTTTCACAGGCTACTCCACTTACCTCCACATTCTCATTCCACCAGTTATGCACTCATTCATTTTCCTTAATCATCCGTCTCCATTAGCATAATGGGCATAATCGTGGGAAGTTAAACTGAAATATTTTCTTTTCAGCACCGGGACAATATAAGGCGTGAACCAACAATATTCAAACAAGTGAAAAGCGTTTAAATTTCAATGCTCTCCCTTCACACTACGCTCAGCATTGGCCCGTGTTAGCTATTAGAAAGCGGGAAAGGCTAAAAGAGGTTTTTATTACTAGTGGTTAGAATAGCTTAACTATACGTTCCAACTGTTTATATTTAACTTTTTTTTAAAGTTTGTCCACTAACTTGCGGTTACATGAAAATTAATATTCAAATCTAAATAAAGCTACGGTCCTGATCTTAATAATAAACAGAAAAGCATATTATAATTGAACTTAAGGTGAAATAGGCTTAGTACGTATATTCTCCATCTTATTTAAGAGCTATCGAATTTTGCATTTTTTACAAGGGTCGTTCAAAGTTGACCGGGATTTTCGTACGTAAATAATCGATGAATAGTCGGATCATGATGAAACTTGCGGGTGATGTAATGTATTACTTCTCAAGCAAATAGCGGCCGGTATGACGTATTTCGAGCATGCGCAGCAGTTGCAGTGAACATACAGTAGTGGCAAGCAGTGTATCTGTGGCTGTGAAACAGCGGTGTGTAATCAAATTTCTTGTGAAGAAGAAAGGTAAACCAGCTGAGATTTTAAGAACATTGTAAGCACAGTATGGTGAACAAACAATGTCATGGGCAAGAGTGTACGAATCGTGTGAACAGTTACGCGAGGGACTGGAGCTGGTGAAAAATGAAGCGCATGGACACATTCGCACGACTAAAGTCACACCAGTGAATATCACACTTGTTTAGCAAATGAATCTTTAGAACCGGCGAGTAACAGTGCAGGATATTGCTGCCGAGTTGAATATCAGTGTCAGGAGTATTGAGCAAATCATTCACGACCACCTACGCTTCCACGAAATTCTAAGAAAGGTGGATTTCCCGCCAGCTGACATTTGATGTGAAGTCCACACGCATGACGAACAGCTTCTAAATCGATCTTATTTTCAAGATTATAACCACAGTGTGTCTTACCAGGTGCTGGCAAACTAACATAATTTCCTGATTGTGCTTTTTTATTTCGGCGAGTCACGTGGTAGTTTTAGTAACTATAGAACTAAATCCAAAAGAGATCGATTGTAGTCCTCAAAATTGTGGTTAGCGTTCTCGTACTTGGAAAGGAAAATTCATGTTCGATTCTCCATATGGGTCAAGAGTAAAACTAGTGTTTAGACACGTATCATGTAGCATCGACACAAAATATGAAGATCAAAGTCAAAAGAAGGGGAAAAGTAATTATTACATGCAGATAGAGAGAAAAAGGCACTAGCACTTCTACTGTAAACAGAAAACGATTTTGGTTTGCAAATTCATTATGTGTCGTAGTATCTTACTTTCTATGTGGGGGTGTATGCAATAATTGCAATGAATTTAATATCAATAAACTCGTCGTCATACGAAACAAAAAGCGATCGTTACCATAAATGGACAGCTCCGTATGTGACAAATGAGTCTCCTGGAATGTTGAACCTGGCGAGTGGATTGATATAACCGTATGTTTCACACCTGGAAACTACATTATTTCTATTAAATGTATAATTAGTTTGTCTGAATGTTGAAAAAAGCTGACACATTATTTTTAATTGAATAGGATAGATGCAATATTAGAAACTATTGCAATATTAGTCAACTTATTAGGAGTGATTACTATTTTGACAAAGTCACTATGAAATATGCTCAAATATTGAAAAAAGTTAAATCTAGAAAATTTCCGTATATATTCCCATGTTATTTTTCCTTACAATCTAACAAGGTTAACATTTATGTTACTGTACCTAAGATGGGATATATTTACTTTGACCCTGCCATCTAGTATGTGTCGTTATCCATTTTCAAAGCACTAACTGCTCCACATTTATTTCTCGAATTTGATAGATCATATCTTCATGATTTTGAGTCCTGATAGAAATTAAATGTACTAGTGAAATGAGCATAAGTTCTTTCTTTATATATTTCCTGTAACTGCAGACCATAATTGAAAACCGTCCCAAACCCAGTGGAGCAATCTTCGCGAGATACAAACAAAAAAATATAATATTGAATATTTTGTTTCGATTTTTTGTGTGTTTTGTCTTGATAACTATTTCCTTCCTGTCCTTCCTTAACTTTCCAACTTGTATAAAACACATCCATCAATAGTGGCGTATCTATCGGGAGGGAGCTTCTGGGCTTAAGCCTTCCGCAAATGTATTTACTATGTGTTGCAGAATTTTCACATTTCCCTGAACAAAGTTAGCCAAGCAACCCCACCTGAAATAAAATTGTAAATACGCCACTGGCCATCAATGTGAAAAACATTTTCATATATGTCTTAAGAATTGGGATGCTTTTATATTCAGGTCCTCAATTTGAAATAATGTTTATGTTGTTAAGTACCGTAACATGTTCAAAGTGTGAACAATGTAATGAGTTGAAGAAAATACTCCCTAAACAAATGCCATCTTATTGTACACGTCATTCAACCTACTAGCGCCAAATGTGGCCATTATTGGAACTAATATTCGAACTGAACGAAGGGGGATATTTAGTACCAGTTGTGGACCAGTCATCGAAACGGTAAAATCTCACATTTGTGACTGTGCTAAATTATTGTAAATCATCAAAAATATATACGGATTTGAAGTCAAGTGATTTTATTGTGGTTAATAGCCGACATTATTCAGTTGAGTTAATTTTGAGTTTAACAACCATTTCAGCATCGAGACTATATGAGACGTGGACCTAGTAATTAACGTGGAATCCGAACCATATGAGCTCCCGCCGGGAATCAAACCCGGGTCTCCCACCGACGTTATTGTGTAGAGTAGAGAAAGATCAATGTATGACTCCATGATAGAAATAGTTCTGGGTAAGAAAATTATTTAGAAGCCATATAGGCCTATTGCGTTAAATGTGGTAAGTTGATAATAACCTACTGTTTAGTAAAATAGAATTTATATTTCTATTGCATTTAGAAATAGTTCTCTTTTATGAATAATTTTCTATTGTTACTTTTTTAAGTGAATTTACAATTTTGAAACACCATTTTTAATAAAATACATAGTTTTAATTGTACGCCTTGTGTTATATCATCATTATCCTGAATTGTTTCTTCAAAACGAAATAAAATCAAATTGCAATTAAAGAGCATAGATCTAATGATAAAAGCATACCTTTCCAGTTAAACGGAATTTTTAATGATAAATTATAGAATGTTATTGAATACGAATGTATGTGATTGCACTTTACTATTCTCTAGCTAGGTAACTATATATTTGTAAGGATACTTTTGTTTTTACCGGTATTGATTGTGTGGGATGCTCTGCACTTACTCCCAGCCGGATGACGACAGGTTGAGTATTTACAAATAAGCTAGCACGAAATACGTGACAGTGTTTGTGTGTGTAAAAGAACACTGTGGTCAACCCCTTGCATACGTAGAGGGAGTGGCAGTGGTAACAAAGGGAAAGTATCAAAAAGCACTTATGTCAGTGTCCAATACATAGTATTCGAGGTTTTTAAAATGAATAGTGGCTTTCCCGATGCCGATGAAGTCCTCATTCACTCATGTTAGTGTTCTTGGGGAAAGAGAAATAACATAAAAATAATCGAAAACAAAAAGTATTTTTGTCAAATCCATAGTTTGGGGAGTCCTAAGTTAACTGTGTGAGTCCTGATGCTCTTTAAGTCCAAATTCAGCCTCCGTAAGGGTATGGTCATCCTAGCAGCCAAGAAGAGTTAAAGGGGATGACCGACAATATCGAAAATGATCGATATTAGTGCCGAACCCATAGCTTATGGGATCACGGAGATTTCTTGAGACACCCCTCATGCCGTTTTCGTGATGTTCAGTCACCATTAATACTCATCGAGTAAATAGTTATATGTAATATACGGTAATCGAAAATGACATATATGAGTGTTGATTCAATAATATGCCAACTCCTTTAGTTGATTGGTGACAGTTCAGATGTCTTTTAAGTTCAAGTTCATCCTCTAGTAGAGACAAGACCATCTCTCCATCTTGCGCTCCTAACGAACTGGGAAAGTGGTAAACATGGAAAGTGGTATTACTTAAAAGTATTAAAAATAATACTTCTTCTTTTTTTAAATTCATTCTTTTTTCATCTCTGAGATGAATAGTGACACCCCTTGTGTCGTCTTAGTCCATATTTAGCCTCTATTGGAACCCTTACGGGGTGGAGAGGGAATCAGATATAATAATTATCAAGAACGACTGATAGTAATATCGATTCCATAGTTCTCGATGTCGCTGAGGTAAGTAGTTACAACCCGAGAATAAGAAATTTCAATCCAAATCGGCATGGAAGCTGAGATATGGCGAAAAATTAAATGTTTAAAACGATCCAGATTACTTTTCGGATCATTAAGCTGTTAGATGACAATTTCAACAGCATTTAAGCCCAAGTTTAGGCAAGAACGGATATATCAACTGGATAACGAAATTTCAGAACAGCTCTTAGGGCATTGCTCTCTTAGTATGTATTAGATGGATATGTGTGAATATGTATTTCATTGTAATTCGCAAACGCCTGGAGAGATTTCAGACAAATACTTCGTAGATATAAGTACAAAAATTTCGAAAATAATACTCTAGGAGTAAGGCACCCCAAGAATTGGGAGTTGGAATTGGTGACATGTATAAACAATCCAAAGGGACCGGTATTTATTTTATGGCTTCCTGAAACGAACAGTGACTCTCTGAATGATAATTAAATTTCAGTTCAGCCTCATTGGCAGAAGGTGTGAAGAGATGAAAAATAAATTGTCAAAATGACAGAGTAGTGTCGAATTTATAATTTAGGAACATGGAAAACAGCTGACCTATTTGAAAGGATTTTTGTTTACATAATTAGTACCCACTCTAAGCAGTTTTCCTACCATATCAATTTGATTAAAATTCTCATTTTGTGGGATTGGGTGATTCAAAATTTATGCCAAAATTAGAGTGTATTCTTTATTTTTATCATTATAATTTAATTTAAATACGTACCATAATGAAGAAAGGGATTGAAATATTTTCCAGAACCCGAGTATCCCCGGCGAAGATCAAAAATTTCGGCTAAGGCAGGTGTTAAAGTGAGAGGGAATGCAGGCGGACGTCGTCCCTCTACTTCCGTGAAATATCCATGGCGTCCTTCCACTTTGCATACAAATTACAATCAGTAAAGATAGACACGGAAAACGGCGTGACGTCAAGCGTCCTCCTACATTTACAGTTCAACTTTTACTCTAGGGCTAAGATATACAGGATGTTTCGGAACAACACCGACAACATTTGGGAGGTGATTCCTGACACGAAGATAA
Source organism: Thermobia domestica (assembly GCF_964235325.1). Classification (NCBI taxonomy): domain Eukaryota; kingdom Metazoa; phylum Arthropoda; class Insecta; order Zygentoma; family Lepismatidae; genus Thermobia; species Thermobia domestica. The sequence goes on from NC_137458.1 coordinate 260,581,280, forward strand.
GACGAAAGGTATAGACCAACATGGGTGCACAAATAATTCCTTTCGGAGTTATAGGCCGCATAAAAAAATGGAATTTAATTTTCATACCTCCAAAATTATGCGACCTACTGTAGTCGAGTCAATACTTCTCTTCGGAACTAGTGTGTGCCTTATCCAAATATCCATGTTTCAGAACCCTGCGGTACTTCCGCAACATTTTTTATAGAGATAGTTCGTGAGTACTTCAAATTAAATGGGCCTACCTGTAGCCAAGCTACCTCTATAAAAATCGTTGCGTGAGTACCACAGGATTTTGAAACATGAATTTTTGGATAGCGCACATATTAGTTCGTAAGTGAAGTCTTGACTCGAGTACAGTAGGTTCCAAAGGTTTGAAGTTATGGTCCTTTAAAGCTCAATGTTTCATCTTTTCTGCATCCTATAACCCCGAAAAGCCTCAAAGTTTCAAAATTGAACAGAAAATTACGAAAAATTTCAAGGTTGTTCATTAATGTTGGTTATGTCAAAGTAAACGTATTTTTGGTTAAGTACATATCAGTTGATATGAAAATTGACATTAAATTCTCAAAATGCCATTTATATGCCCTTGGTGGGATAGGGATGCGTCCTCTGGGACCAGAAAAGGGGGCAAATTCAGAGCAGTTAAGCGGTTGTGCAACTCCTCGCTCACCTTGTCATATAGCCAGGCCAAACGAGCCAGAGCCCACCACGTGTAGGTGGGTGCACCCATGGTTCCTCCGCCAGCACTACCCAACCAACCAACTATAGGTGGGGCCGGATGAACTGATCCGATTCGTCACTGTCAGCAAAAATTGTCACAAATTTGGACCTTGATTGAAATTTAGACATAGCTTGCCTAGAAAGTAAAGTTGATCGGATCATCCTGTCTCTAAAATCGCGGCCAGATATTCGGATGGCTGCTTCAGTGACTAATTTCACTATTCGTTCTACTGCTACCGTGCTACAATGATAGACGGTGAAGGACCATTCTAGCACAGTGTTGTCAGGAAGTGAAAGCTCGTTCATGAGTTACTTGTTTGATACCGTCCTTAGGACTGGTGGTAGAGTTATTGAAACATCTGTGCTTCCCCAGAAGATCAATCATTTTGCCTCAAAATTCAGTTTAGAAATGATGTTATATCTGATGGAGTTATGCAGATTCCCTCCTTCGTGTTCTTGAGCAGTAAGAATCGTATGTAATACATCTTGTCGGACAGCAAGTCAACCATCATTCATCATGACGAGAACATTTTCTGGGAGAGCGAAGAATGCATTCGTCTGAATGGCTTAACGGTTACAGCCTGGTATTCCCTTGGTAAGTATCTAGACGTATGAATGATCTCAAAAACGTGACGAGAACCATAAGCAATGGAAGACTGTATTCTGACATGGTATTTTATAACCATATAAACTATGTATGAATGTCACAATTTTGATTAATTTCTTGGTAGGTTTCTTTGTTGCTATATACGATGTTAAAATTCTGTTTGCAGTAGTGAACTAGCGAGCTTTATTTAGTTTTCCTGGGGCCATAGAAACAAGCTCTTCCGGGCATGCTCCGGGGTCATTGGCTTGGGATATCTGGAACAAGTATCTAAGGTCATCACTGTATTTTCTGAGCTCTTCTGGACGATGATTTGGTAAGTCAAATTTTAGTGGTTTGAATGGCATCACCGGAAGCTTTTCACTGTCAGATAGTTTTGAACCTATGGGACCTGTGTAAGAATAGGGGCTTGAATAAGCTCCGTCAATATGCGTGAAGAGAGCTCATAACAGCAGTTCATTTAAATGCAAGAGACAAATAGCTTATTGCATATGTTTTTCTGTTAGTTCCTCTAATTTTCGAACAATACCTCAATTCCAACCGGTGTTGGTGTTTGTTCCATCGCACACAAAAACCTCAACTTCATCAAAGCTATCTTTGAAATGGTTCATGATATGCTCGAAAATAGCCGTGGTCTCGTCATGTGCATAGCAAGAGGATGGTGTCACGTGACCAACGTATTGAGAGTTAGGGTAGCCACAAATGATAACTGCTATTCTATAACAATGCATCTGTATATATTAGTGTGAATCCTTCGACCATCAAAGTATACGCTTTTAATGGGATCATCATTTCTAGAACTTTCTTTTAAATTCTGAGCAACTTTAAGTTTCGCACCCCTTATTTTGCTCCTGTTTACCATTAAAGCAGATGTTATGTCGCTAGATTGTTGAGAAGTTATAATTTGAGCCCTTAAAGCTGCCTGAAAAACAGTTAATGTTATATGTGCCTCAGCCCTCTTACTTAGATTTATCTCTGAGAAATCGTAACAGTTTCAGTTAAAACTACAAAGGTCATTCCGAAAGTAATGCTCTTATTTTTTAATGGAAACTAATGGAGATACATAAATAACAACAGCACAGCTAACAAGAGCAATATTTCAGTTATACACTGTCATCTTTACATATAGTCAACACCATTCGTCCATTCGGCATAGTTCCCACTTTTCGCAACGATCAAGCAGAACTTTCATGCCGCACTTGAAAGAATCGGCATTCCATGGACTGTGTTTTTTTTTTAATTTCAGCAGTGATTACATCATGTCTCATCTCAAATGACGATACTTTCCACGTTCAGCTTTGTATCGGTCCAGCAGGTCGTGAAGGAAAAAGCCAGGACGAAAATAACTGCAGAAACGCTTACTTGTACTGAATTTGCCCTCTTTTTTGGTCCCAGAGCAGGAGCCCCTATCCCACCGCAGGGGCATATGACTGGCATTTTGAGACTTGAATGTCAGGTTTCATTGCATCTGTCATGTATAAATCCAAAAATGTCTTCACTTTAACATAACTAAAAATAATGAACAACTATGGTACTTTTTGTAGTTTTCAGCGAAATTTTGAAACTTTGAGACAATAGTTCTCACAGAAGATTTCATCCGAATTAAAAAAAAATCCATACCTGCAATGTCCACGTGCGTGCGACACTTTCGCCAAGTATTACATTTCGTTCCGAAAAAGTGGCAAAACGACCCACCCTAGTAAAAAACCCCTAGCACCTCTTTAGGAAGTCGTAGGGAGTGACAAAAAAGTATTCGAAAACGAATGATATTGCTGTCGAATCCATAGTTACAGTAGTCTTTGATATTGATAGTGACATTATCAATGGGACTTGAGTAAACTTTAATCCTTACGGGCATAAGGAGTGCAAACTAGTGGAAATAGAATGTAAGTAATGAAGTGTTCATTCCGTAGTTTTCGGCGTCTGGAATTATTCTGTTCCGTTTGAATTGTATTTTGAATCATAGCTATTACCAACCTCAAACTGGCTGTTTATGATGCCTCTTTAATTAAAAGGCATATTCTAGAGGACACACATCCTGACAAAATTTCTGACAAAAGTAGAAAAAAAACTTATATTTTTTAAACATCACAGCTCCATGAAAATTTGTATTCTACGAAGGAAAGGGTCTAGAATATTTCACATAAACCTAATCTGTCCGTGCGAGGAACCGACATTTCGTCTCGTACGTATAATGTTACAAGTTTTGGATGTAATATTGAATTAATTGTATTGGCCAAATCTTGTCATTTTAGGAAAATCAAAAGTAAACAATTTCCTTATCTACTACATCCCTATTACTTCCAAAATATGTATAAAGTTAATGCTTCGAGGTTGAATGTAGTAACTGACAGTTATGTTTGGAGCGTATAATTAAAAATACCACTTCAACCATCTAACCTTCGTCACGTCTGTAACTTGCCAGCATAATGGAACTTAATTAACAACAGACACATAAACAATATTTTGTAGTCGAATTGAAACTCCCAAAAAATAACGCCGTCGTACAACATAATTTTTAACGGCATATATTTTTCTCGGATAATGTAACCTTATGGATATCTATTTATTAATCTTCATGTAGTTTATTAACTGGTATGTCTATTAATTTGGAACTTTATTGAACTTAACAAAACTTTAAGTTTAAGAGTAAATTATGTGTTATTTCATATTAACCACTTTATTTACTATAATCTTTCTAGTATCTAATGAAGAGCTTAATGAAGATATAATTCAGTATGAGTTTTACATTAATATCCAGTGTGTTCTTATATAAATCAATATTTGGATTAAGAACAAATTCCATTTCCTTGATTTAAAAATAACTACACATGAGGCTTCACACTCGCTCGTATAATTTTGTACATCTTAATAAGTTCTAATATATGGTATGTTCTTTGTTTAGACAACGTTTTGTTTCGTAAACTCTACTTATATCGTTGAATTTGCTTTTAAATTTCCCCACCAACCACCTCTAAGATCGGATCATATTATGTAGTTATTTATGGACTTCCTTATCCATAATATTGCGTTGATTTACAGCGATAGGTCAGGTAGTGACATCTACTAGCTTCATTTGGAATTAGCATTTCGTACGCTGTGATATTTGCCAATTCTTAAGAATCGTTATGAAATTTAATAATAAAATGGTGACATTTTGTTCTTCGTCAGGTGCATATTCTTAATGGTGACCATATTTCAAGTTGGTAATGATGCTGTTGTTGACGATTTTACCGTCAACACTTGTTGTTTCCTTTACTATTTTATCAATAATAAGGAATTAAGGAATTGGATAAGAATTTGACGGTGCAAATTTAGGTATTTTAGTTGTAGAACCTAGTACTTCCATTAAAAAAACTAATACGAAAAGAATAATTATTACAGGCACAACTGGCTTCTTTTCTTTGCTTGAACCATGGATCGGCTATGAAAGATAGCAAATGACTTAAAACTAATGCGACCACCCTACATCAAATTAAGGAGAAAGTAGAATTATAGTAAATTAACAAAACTTTACATTATTGTATAAATAAACAACAGTTAAAGTTTTATACCAAACTGTCATTAGAATCTGTATACGTAACTTAATATTAAAATATTATTGCATAAAATAGTACATTAATATCCTATTGCAAAAAATAGAAGTGTTAATGAAGGCATCTTGGTATACTTTTGGTAACTTTATATTCTGCAGCAATTAGCAATCACCAAAGGTTCGGCTCGATTTAGTTTAAAAATAATACATACCATTTTGTACCAACTTTTATTTTAAAGACTTATTCGCTGAATCAAACTCTTGGATTAAAACTTACAGGAATTTTCTGCCAAAGCAATTTAAATAAATGTATTACATTATATTATAACAAGCAAAACACATTACTAGTTGAAATTACAAACTAAATATGGAAACGCAGAATTCAAAGATACTCAACTTTGTTTCATTGCACTAAATTGCATATATTTTGCTCAGTGTAATCGCCATATAACATTCTGTGTAACAACTAGATCTTTTACTTTGGATCATATAATACAACAGTACCATACGATCAATCGGTATTATTGGATTGCATTGCATATTAGCCTCTGTTGTAGTACAGAAGCCTTAGGAAACAAACTTACCATATGATTTTCACCACATAACATCCCATCTTAAATGAAGTCGAAGTTCGTAAACTAACCATTATAACCATGAGAAGATCGTATTAACATTTATCGTAGTGTTGTTGAGAAATAGCTGTCACTGAGTACTGTATAGTAAGTGATAAACCATTAGTTCAAAAATCGCCTCGTCAACCAAATAGCACTAACTAAAAAATATGCTTCAGCATTTATTACTTTTAGTTATTATAATTCTCATACAAACTTTTTTAAATGTATGTATATCAGCAACACATAAAAGAAATCTGTGAAATATATACAATATTTTGATACCACTCAATGTGATATTTTGTTTAGACCAACACTAATATCATCAGCAGAAGAGCAAGAAAATTCAAGTTTTTACCTGACATCTAGTAACTACTATTTTCTCCAAGTCAAATGAAAAATTTTATAATATTGACAGTATTTAAAGGAAAAACAATCTCTGAAACTAGACAGATTCCAATAAATGGCTCAGGTTCATCTAAACAACGTTACGGAGTAAATCCTTATACTTACGTTTTAAGAAAATAAAGAAAATACTATTTAATGTGAGTTTAAAAATTTATGGCATACAATACACACAGTTGTGTCATTTGACCCACTAAATTTCAGATTCAGCTTAATACATAGGATAATAATATAGCAATGAAAAACGTGAAAATCTTTTAACATTGCGGAGTTTCCCCCCACCCAATATCAAAATTGATATGACGTCGCTGGATAACTATGCCACCAAATAAAATAAAATCTCACACAAAGCGTTCGAAAAATTACTTACATAACCTGGTAATGGTTATGTAATTGGCTTATGAACAGACGAGTGTGAACTTAGCAGGACCACTTTTGAAAATTATAAATATTTGCACACCATACGTTTGCTCTGCTTTTGTACCGGTATGTACCGTAAAAACTTTCGTTTGTACCTGTCTCAAATTCGACAAAACCGAAAAATAAAGTGGTCCTGCTACGTTCACGTGAACATAGCAGGACCACTGATAACTTTCTACAAATTTGATGATTTTTCTGTACGAATCGTTTCTACTGCGTTTGTACTGGATTGTACCGTAAAAATTTTCCTTAGCTCCGGTCTCAAATTCGACAAAATCGAAAAATAAAATGGTCGTGCTAAGTTCACGTGAACATAGCAGGACCACTGATAACTTTCTACAAATTTGATGATTTTTCTGTACGAATCGTTTCTACTGCGTTTGTACTAGATTGTACCGTAAACATTTTCCTTAGCTCCGGTCTCAAATTCGACAAAATCAAAAAATAAAGTGGTCCTGCTAAGTTCATGTGAATTTAGCAGAACCAGTGATAAATTTCTACAAATTTGATAATTTTTCTGCACGAATCGTTTATACTGCGTTTATACCGGATTGTACCGTAAAAATTTTCCTTATCTTTGGTCTAAAATTTGAAATAATCGACCAATAAAGTGGTCCTGCCAAGTTCACGTAAACATAGCAGGACCAGAATTCAAATTTCTGTAAATCTTAAGATTTTTCTGTTTGAATCGTTTGTTCAACGATTGTACCGGATTCTACCGTAAAAATGTTCATTTGTACCGGTCAGATTTCGTAAAAAGGTCAGATTTCGTAAAAAGGTCAGATTTCGTAACATGCATCAAGAAATTTTTAATATGCCAATAGGTTCGAAGCAATCTCTGTTTGCCATATAAAAGATCGAGAGTTCATTCGACAATGTACGGAACAAACGTAATTTTGCTCAGAAAGAAAGTTGTTATTATTATCAGTAAGGCCCAGAATAAAATTTGGTATTTTCTTTCAAAAATATATATAATGTAGGGTTACCAAAATGTGTAGATATTATCTGCAAAATACTCTTTAATGGGACGTTGAAAACTATACTTCGTTAACCGGAATTTTTCGAAAGTCTGTATATCATGAAAGTCGACTCACTTAGTTCAAATGTTCCTGAGAATAATTGTCATTACGACATGTACTGACCAATACCATAGCTGGAAAATGTACAAGTACACAATATGCAATCGAGTCCTGCAATGCAAATGTAGAAACATGAAAATTCGCCTGCAACCATAGGCGTTTAGAGAAATGCTTCTATACATAATTTAAATATAAAGAATTTAATATTCAGTAATAGACACTCTACTCTGGAACATCAACCAGATACCGACATTTGGTCTTCCACCTAGGAAAAAGCAAATGTGTGAATACGCAAAATACAAATGCATTATAAATAAAGACATTACTTTACGAAATAATCTATACTAGATCTAGTAAAAGAGAAACATGGGGTGTAAACACAAAGTATAACCAACGGAGTTGCAACTTTCTGGTTGTATCTAAAACATTAAAATTAACTTCCCTAAAAAACAGTTACGACAAACTTTCTGATCATCTTAGCGAGAAAAGGTATTCAAAACATTCTTATAAATACATTAACATTCAAAGTTAGCTAGTATGTCAGATAGTTAACAGAAAGGAATTTTCCTAAAATGTTACGGCTTGATGTTGCTGAAAGGAATAATACGTTTATCTTAACGGAATCTGTCTTAGTATTCAAATAATTTTGGAAGAAATTGTAACTAAAATATAACTTTCACAAATTTTTTATAGAAAAACATTACAACATATTATGATTTAAATACACATGCTAAAATTATGACCTATAAATACTAAAATATCTGCTGGAATATTACTAGAAAACAAAATATACTACATATTATTTTGTTATAAATATACAATGAAATTATTTAACAGAGGAATAGACATGTTTAGTTATGGAATACTGAAAAATAGAAAAGAAAAAACTATATTCAGCAATTGAAGACAAAATACAGTTACCAATGAAATATCCAATAGATTACAAATGTCCGTTTTCCAATGAAACTACAACTCTAGGAGATGTTGCATCCCTGTAAAATATGTATAGATATTCCCATAAAATATCCTACCCGACGAAATTTTCCTACGGTCGCCAAGTGTGCCTGAAGAAGACAAAAAGAACGTTAATCGGAGATTAAAGGAAACTATAGAGATAAAGGATACTGTATTTCAGCATACATATGAATATGGGGGGAAAGACGATTGTCTACCATCATAGTACTTGTTTACGTAGTTCATTCTAAAATAGAATATTATTATTTTAACTAGAGGAACATGCTTTTCACAAAACATCACTACACACTCACATATTCAACATAGAAATGTTTCGATAGATCCTCTCTCTCCAACCTCTTTCCAAGTTTTATTCGTCGAACAAAATGTATCATGTCGTGGAAATTCAAGTTAAATATTAATGGATCAGTGAATCATTGCTAATGATGAGACCTGGGCTAGAGCGTATAAACCACATCTGAAACGGCAATCAAACGAGTGACGTCATCCTTGGTCACCTAGAAAACCAACATTTCGAAATACCCCAACCAATCTGAAAGCTATGCTGGGATGGTGTAATCATAAACCATACCATCTCCCAAGGACACACCGTTAGTGCAGAGTACTCTTGCAATTTTTTACAAAACAATCAGCAAGCTGCTGTAAGAGGAAAACGACGCCACTTCCTGACGACGAACCCACTCATCATTCTGCATGACAATGCAAGGGCATATTCAGCAGGTGCGGTCACTGATTTGTTGCATCGTTTTGGTTAATTTCTGTATCACCCCGTATACTCCAGATTTAAGTACTTGGAGCTACGACCTCTTCCCGAAGAAAAAGGAACCATTTTGTGGGACACGATTCCGTACAGTTGATGATCTCCTCCAGGCGACCAATCGCTCCATCCAAACTATCCAGAGATTAGGCACTGCCAACGGAATCCAGAGTCTTCCATATCGCTGGGAACGCGTGATTCTCAATGCTGGTGATTACATCGAAAACCTGAAAAACATCTAATCTTGTAAGTACTCTACTTCCCAAGATATACCGTTGTTGCCATTACTAAAAGCCCAACCCTTGTAATATCTATAGTACTCCAAAAGGTAAATACTGATATAATTAATTGTTATGACAAGGCAGTATACAAAGTGTTCATACAAGTTTCATAAAGCCGCATAACACACAATGCATGAACGTTATGTCATATAAAGTGTATTTCTACTATCCTCGTATGTGTGTATACAAACCGTCGCTCACGCGCCTCCTAACTACGGACTAAGCCACTCGTTGCCCCCAATGGATTCCTGCCCTGACTCGGTTAGATAGTATACGTGGATTTTAGTGACAACATGTTACAGGGGGGATCATGTTTTAGGTGTTATATTTTTTATGAAGTACGTCCATTAGGGTGGAGTGAAAAGAGGCCAAAAAAAATTTTATTCGAAATTCGATTTTGGATAGGGGGCAAAAGTTGCATCATATTATAGTACTTTACCATGGAAAATTTCAATTCTCTAAAATAATTTTTAGCCGGGGCGCAATGGGCCTTAAGTTTGATAGATTATGCAAATAAATGAAAAGAGGCCAATTCTTTAAAAATCTAAATTCGAATTTGGATATGGGGCAAAAGTTGCATCATATGGTAGTACTTTACCATGGAAAATTTTAATTCTCTAAAATATTGTTAGCCGGGCGTCAGTGGGCCTTAAGTTTCATAGATTTTGTAAACAAATACACGTTTGTTTTGTATTTGTGTAATTATTAGACAGCTCTTCGCTTGAAGTAGACTGTAATTTGAGGGTGTTGACAGTCGTTGTCGTGACGAGTTGAATTTCTAAAGCTACGGAAGTTCATATTCTATGTAACAGGCTACATCAAGCTAGAATTCACCACTAAGAGGTGGCTGCCGTCGAGTTCAATCCCACCCACCCTCCAACATTAGATTGAATGTTTCATAAGTTTCGTTCACGTCTTCCTGCAAAATACTGCGACTTTGTCTGAAAAGTAGGCATGTATTTTCTCGAGTCAATTTTGGAACGAATAAAGAAATCGCTCTCTCGTACCCCACAAACTGAAAGAAGTTTCACTAATTATTTCCACTAATCTTTCCACTACTTGCGTATGATATTTCAACTCAGGGATATCAATACATGTATTTTCTGAAGCGCGAATTTCTTGCAATTTTTCATCTGTCTCATGAGTCAGTATTAGCGTTCTGTTATGTTACACTCATTAAAGTTTATCATTTCTGTGTAATTATTAGTCCCGAAGTTTAGTACTGCCACTTCGAAGGAACGAATTTCAGAAGGTTTACATTGCTTTCTGGATTGGAATATTTTATCAGCAGCAAGGATTCGTGTAGTTGATCTGTTGACATCAATCATGGCAATGAGAATGTTTTGAGGATTCGCATAGAATGCATTTCTGGAAATTACTTTATTGACTAGGGCCTTGTATAGTTTTTGCAAACATCGCGAAAGTTTTATGGTCAGGAACAAGTGTTTAGCTCCGTATTTGACAAGAGGTTTCAGTTTGACGTTCAATCACACTGGTGCATATACTTTTACCACGACCTTTGATAGAGTTTTGAACTCCTCTGAAGGATTTGGCATTGCTATATACACCCATAGACGCAAAAGTCTGTAAGCCACTGTTAACCATCGAACATGCCCAAGTTTCCCAGGTTTCTTAATCTGTTAGGCTTTTATCAGTGTCATCTTATTAATGATTGGAGTATTTCACACAAGTACCTCTGCTCATAATTGAGATCAGGAACATTTAGGAGTGTAGGAGGTTCTGAAGAAATCTTTCCAAAGCTGTACACTGAATTTGTTTCACAATTCACAAATGATCTACCAATAGAGTCAAAGAAAGTGTAAGGGCCAGTACTTACACCATCGATTTCTTTCAGTAAATGACGAAGTGGTAGTTCAATGAACTGGAATAAGCATATGTACCACTGCAAGGGCCTCCCTAAATGGTTTTCGAGCACTCTAATCACTCCTCCTTTTGACCCAACATTAATATTAATGCTATCGCAGCCGATAGCTACCACATCTGATAGGCCACATTATTTTCTTGTAATTCGCGGCAGATGAAACTAGCAATATTTTTTGCAGATGCTGATCCGGCCAAAGCATTCCGGCATAGCCAAGAAATTTGTTACCCGTTTCTACATGGATAGAATAATGTTCTTCTATCTTCATATCTCTGACTTCCGGACATCGTGAGCGTTTGGTCTTTCTTCCAATCAAAATAGATGGCACGAGGTTTCACTTTATTAACAGTCTCTTAGTTCTTACACTTATACCATTTTTTACAACCTCTCTTTGAATTTTACTTCTGTCAGTTATGTTTTGCGACTGCTCTAGAATCACATATTAAAAATTTTCCAAAACCGCAGTAACAATTGCTGCAATTTTTCTTCTAGTCACGCCGGTTTTCTCCTTCACTTTTGCTAATGTTGGGACAAATTTTCTCATTTGCGTGCATCCAATCTATGCTTGCTCTCTTGTCTTCTTCAAAGGACATTTCCAACTAAAATATGATCTCCTCCAGCTTCAGTGTCTTCTTTATTGCCTTCCTATCTTGTTTCCGAAGATGACAAGTAGTCTGAAGATTCGATAATGTAACTAGTAGAGTATAATACTCTTTGGTTGAAAGCTTCACCGTAAGATCGCTTTTTGGCTTTCCTTCCTTCTCTTTTCTTGAATTTCTTTATCCAAGTAATATCAATAATACCGAATATCATTTTTTACTCACCACCCAGCGACACAACTAGGCTAGTTATCGCCCGGGGCAAGAACTCGCTTTAGCACCTCCCGACCAACCAAACCAAAAGGCTCCCCAATTATACCTGATATTGGCATCAGACAGTAGTTCTCCTATTCCATTCTTTCTTCAAGTAAAGCTTGATTTCAAAATTGTAATTTTTAGTACAAGATAAAACACTAAATTAATTTTAGTATTTCATTGCCAAATAATTTGACAGTAGCATGCTTGACACATTCTTACAGTCTTAACGAAATAACTGCAAATCACAATGTTTTTGGAATTATATCAGGATGTGTGTAGAATGAATCAACAGTCTTTTGCTTTAAAATAGAATATTTAATTATGAAAAACAATCAAGTTGTTGCTTTGAGTATACTCGAACATTTTACAAATCTCTTAAATCGATGTAAGTTAAATGAAAACACAAAAAGCTGGAACTAAAATTTAACCTTGCGGGCTCTTTTAGATGCAGAGGTTTTTATAATGTCCTCAAACATAGCTTTGAAGCTAACTTATGATCTATGGATATGATCCTAAGGTTGGTGAGTCGTTGTTGCCCTCTTAAGTTTCTGAGGTATTTTTTTTATCTTTAGTTTGCTAAACTCCTTTCCTTGCTTTATAGTGAAAATAATTATTTGCCCAGTTTTGCGCCCCCCAATTCAGCGCCCGGGGCACAAGCCCCGTTCCCCCCTTAGTTACGCCACTGTCACCACCAACCAAACTATTATACTATTAACAATACTGCCAAAAGTTCATTTTAGGATATCAGAAGACTTATTAAATAGCAAAAAGCTTGTTTTTATGACAAACTCGCAAAATGCTTATAGTTGATCACTTTTCGTCTTATTATTCCCAAGTTTCAGAACCATTGCACCCCGGCTAAAATAATTTTAGAGAATTAAAATTTCATGTTGTTATCTATTGACAAAGGATGCATGTTTTGCCCTCTATCCACAATACAAATTAAAATCTACATTCAGCGAAGATTTGCTACATAGTTACATAGTAAACGGAAATTGATTTGCAAAATCTCAAAATTAAAGCCCCTTGCGCCCCGGCTAAAAATTATTTTAGAGAATTGAAATTTTCTATGGTAAAGTACTACGATATGATGCAACTTTTGCCCACTATCCAAATTCGAAATTCGAAAAAAAAATTTTCGCTCCACCCTAACGTCCATACTCTACTATACTCAGCCCGGGTAAAATTTCGTAGATGGCAGCTCCGGAAATGAACTTAAAATCGACGATTTTAAAATTTTCGTAGCTTTTAATACATTTTTGGTTGAAAACCAAGCGGACGTCCAACTTCTGAATTAAGGTATATGTTCATATAGAATTTACTTGCTTGAGTAATGCAACTTTAAATATAGTATTTCTCAAGAAATATCGATCTCACAGATAAGGTTCATATATTTGGATTCCTTATGAAATGCGCTTTCAAAATTATATTTCATATTTCTGCGTAAATTTTAAATTTTGTGTATCTGTAAACTGTGAATCCACCAATTATTTTGCAAACTTGTAAGGTTACTGTCAGTTTATTTACCCGCTTACGGAAGTTTCTAGTATCAGAATAGAAATTGCTCCAACCCATCTACCTACAGTTTTGCACCCTGCTTTAGCGTCGTCACCGGACCTGGCCTCCTTCATCCATGTAGAGACCTATTTGTTACTCCAAATTTAGGGCCACTAAAATAACAAATACACATTATCTAACAGTAAAATATATGAAAAATAAGCTTACCTCGAAACAGATCATTTAGGAACTGTAAGATATCGATTATCTGCAGCCAAACAAATATCGATTTTTGTTATATCATATGCTTTCATGTTCCTTTTCGCTCTGACCGTTCCGTTAGCAAGCAGCCATTTGCATGATTAAGCACAAGTCAAGTAGGTACACGTGACCTTGCAACTAAATATTTCGGTCAGAATAAACAAATATCTTAAGATTTCCTTGGCATCACAAAATTAATCAACCAAGTGCTTCTGACCAAAAAATACCGTATTAAAGACCAAACGCATTTGGTATAACTGACCAAAAATTGATTAGACTGAACAAATAAAGTGAACAATTGCCCTGAACAAACTAATTTGGTATTCCTGACCAAGTCATATTTTTCAGTGTAGTACCATGTGTATAATTAATTGTTTTATGTAATGTATTGTGCGCACGAGTACGCGAAAGTGTGTATGTCCTTCCATCAGAGATCGTTTTTGTCCATCGATCACAGATCGTTTTTGACCCTCTCGAAATAATTATACGTGTGTCCCTGGCACTAAGCATTCTTTCAATACAGCCATATATAACTATCTTGGATAAACTACGTTTACAATTAATAACAGAGATATTGTTAAGATACCTAATATACCCGGTCAAATTCTGTTTATAGATTTGAAATAAGTACAAGATGTATATTTATTTGTGAAGCTTAATATTTCGCTAAATTTTATGTATGTTTTTGAGGCATCAGATTTATGTTTAGAACGAATATCTTCTCATTGTATATGGGCTACTCTTAGATATAAGAAGAAAAAAGATACCATTCTCTGTTCTATTTTATATTATTTTCTTAAGACAGACCTCTTCTGTCCTGTTTGGAAAGTTAAGTATACAATCATTAAATTTAGTCACCAGGAAATCATATTTTCTCTGCAAAATTTGACACGCACAGAATTCCGAACCAATTTAAAGAGTTGACAGATATAAAGAGATCCATCACCACTCGCTTGATCTAGTAAACAGAGAGCTGGCACACCTTTGGTAAAAGGGGTCCCGATGAGAAAACCTTCAAGTTTGAACACACTAAGCTGGCTTCTATTGCATCTTTACCTAGGTACAATAGTTACACATTTCACACTGCCTTGACGCTAGAAAGGATGCTAAAGCTCTACCAGCCAACCAGCTCCGCCAGTTTATTATGAATAGAGTATAAACTATGAAAGCATTTACCTGGAACAAGTACGGTCTTTCTATCAAGAATTTCTAAAAGCAACCTTGTTTAGAATACATAAAATTATATTGAAAACCGCAACGACGTTTGAAAAGGTATGTAATTTTAGAAAATGGTGGAAGTTTACTGGCGTTACGTTCGGTTTAAGTTTAGATGTTCATGAACCAAGCACTGTGAGATATAGTTAGAAATGATTTTTGAGATTGATTCAGCGTCTCAGTTTTAATAATTCCACTGAAATTAAAACTATTAAAATCTGGAACACATTAATGTTTCAACGTTTCTCCTTTAATAATGATAATTGTATTAGAAAACGACAATTTTTATTTTTATGTGAATCCAGCGTCCGGCTCTGTCTCCGACATTGTTCCTATAGTTGAAGCAGGAGTTATACATTCACTAGTGCCGGCTTCACCACCGAATTGACGCATTTTGCGAGTCTACCGTAATTTCACAATGGGAAATTTAACGCACTTGTCTTCCAAATGGGAAATCGTACTTCTGTTGATTTCTTTTATGTAAAGAAAAGAAAAACAAAGAATTTAAAATACAGCTTGTATGGGTTAAATGTCTACCGGAAGTCAAAATCATTGAGTTATATCACAGATAAAATCGACCAAAATCGTGAAATACGTGCACAAGGGTTAATACTTTGAAAAGGAATAGCGACACATACTAGATGCCAGTAACAACTAATTATATCCAATGTTAGTTATATTAACACAAAAGTTAATCTTCAACAGATTGTAAACAACAGAAATGTGGAAATATTTGCGGGCATTTTCTTGGTTTAAATTTATCAGTACTTCAGTAAATTATATACGTGAACGGACGCTATGGACCTTATACACTATGAAAGGGACGCAAACGTCGAATCCGAACAAGCAGGAAATGTATCCACTTCTATTGTAAGTTTTCCGTCTCGTCACGAAACTCATCACTATTAATATGTCTCGTCCCATCTTGTGAACAGCCCTAGGTTGGAAGTCATGAGTTGAATGAATGTCAGGAAGTCACGAAAATGTATCTTGCAAGAATCCACATTAAACTATGGATCTATATCTCATAAAACCAGTGGATTTAACATGTAAAAATCCACTAACCTTAGGGTATAATAATGTGAAACATGTTTTGTATGTCCTGTTTAACTATTAAAAGTATCATTCTTTTCTTTCTTTGGAGTCTAACATCCAAGGATTGTGTTCCGATACTAACAGAAACATCGGTGAAGTAATGAAATAAATTGTCATAGGACGAATGTGAGAAGAAACGAAAGAACTCCGAGTAAACATAACACATTGTTTGACTACCTTAAAAGAGAAGTTTCCGCGAGCTGGGTTTGATCCAGGATCCCGGGCACAATTGGTGAGCACTAAGGGTTTTCCCATACTTGCAAGAATTAGCTCGTTATGTACTTGCTGAAACAGGGATAGAAACTGCAACCATTTAAAATCAAGATGAGGTGGAGTAATTCGAAGCCAGAACCTTCCGTTTAAGAAGTAAGAATAAATGTTAAATAAGAGCAGCATGTAAACAATCATGATATCCAACAGCGTGCTAAATCATTTCGAGACAGCTGACTAAAAATAGTTCATATCCCTTGCTTGAATAGAACCCATCTAAATTTTGTTGAATTTGTGGTTGCAGTATAAATAAGGGTATTTTTCTCATTAGGAGTTTGCCGAAATTATTAGATATTTTAAAAACACTTATTATTACATTGAAATATTTTATACGTAAGAACCTTTTTGGGAACCTTGTTTATTCGATTACTGAAATCCACATGGAAATATCACCATCGTTTTTCGTGGTAACTGCGTACAGCCCTGGATAACTTTCACGTGTTTCAACACTAGGTTCTAGCTATAAATGCACTTCACACGACACTCATAAAAGAAACAATGTCGGTCATCGACAAGGATCGGCAAGTATCAGACAATAACGGAAACACCAGAAATCTCAAAACACAAAGCGACAGCACATGGATAAAACATCAATGTAGCCAAGTTAATCAACCACAAACTCTCTAGAAACGCTTAGTCGTTTAAACCTCCCTTTCCTATACTCTCTGAAAAGCTCATTAAAAGCTCCTTGTTATCCGTTTCCGACACACATAATCATTAAAAACCACATATCCTATACTCTCTAAGACACATGGTCATTTGAGGTACGTAAACAGCACAGCCTGAAACACGTAGTCATTAGGCTCCTATATTCAGTAACAAATCGCCACGTTATTTAAAAAGTTATACTTATTTATAATATTTATTTGTATTTTATACAAGAAACTTTTATAACAGAAGGTAACAAAAAGTTCAAACTCTCATGTAGATTTTTTAACAGTACCCTAAAAAAGTTTTTTTTGCACTACATACACACATCCAGATCAAAGTGAGTTTAAAAAAGTAAGTTTATTAAGTCCGTTTAAAAAAGGTATTTCAAGATATTCGAATTTTCACACGGCAATAAGGGCCTATACGAAACTAAGTATTGTTGTGTATATTTTTTTCGAAAGTAAAACTGAAATAAGTTTAGATAAATTCAATCAACCATATTTCCAAATGCCATAAAAGCAGTTCTATTTCCTAAATGCTTTTTAATATTTTAATGATGTTTCTTTATGCGAAACGGTTGAATATTTTACAAGACACATGGATTTCTATTCTTTTCTAAAAGTTTTTTTAATATCTTCTGATTGATAAATAGCAAACAAATCACCCACAAATTTCATCTAACAGAAGTGTGGAGCAGTTTCAAATATCACCAATGTAAAAGATACATACTAGATGTCAGCTACTATCATACTAAATCTCCCATTTTGTTGTGTTTGTGTAAATATTAATCTCCAATAGGTTATAAATATTAAAATAAAAATTTTTGGTAAGAACTTAATTGGCGTTATCTGTATTAACACTGTATCATATTTTACACTACATAATATAAACATAATAACTCGCAAAGGATTGATTTCAAGTGTTTCTAAAATGGTACCCAGTGCTGCAAGATTCAGAAATTATGAGTATTCTAATATAAGGTATGTTTCCGGTATAGACTAAGAAGTCATAGTACTGAATTTTATAATATGTAGTTGAAGTTTTGATACTGTACGGTGTTAATTAGAATTGTCGTTAAACAACTTTTACACAATTGAACAGTATTCATCACAAAAACATCCACATTTTAAAAATTAGTTTTCCTTACTTCTTAGGCTAGTAGTCATAGTTTCTTTGTTTTCAGTTTAATATACATATTTAAAATCGAAACTACGTAATGCTTTTTCTACGGTTAAGCAACATGCGTATTGCATCACCAACTTCGTCTCTCCAAGGATACAAGAGCTAATCACTCAGGCGCGATACAACGCATTGAAGAACTTGTTTCTTATCTTGCACACTATTCATTCCTTTGAAGCATTTATAAAGCCAAAAGTCCGATATGGTACTCAGCACGTAAACTAAAATTAAATGGACATCAAATTATATGCCGGACTTCTACTAAAGACTATATTTCAAATTAGAAGCTGATGAAAGTGGTACTATGTTAGTTGTTTGACTCAGAGTTTGGCGTTCCTTTCAGCACCTAGGCTATATGGAACATGCACCTGCAATGGGGTCCGATCCATATGAACCTCCACCGGGAATTTGGTGCTTTGCTGAAATCTACATGTTCATTATGACAGAGGTTATATTCAACGGCGTTTCCTATCTTTTTCCTTCGTACTCAGAACGAATCTACACAATCTTTTCGCATCAAATAATGTCAAATCATAGTCCGGGAATACCATTATTTATATATGGTACACTTCATTAACATCCTGCTGTATATTTCTAGTGTAACCATCAATGTAAAGAAATAATTAACTAAACATTTGAAAGAGCTCTAAAATTAACAAAAAGAAAGAAATAAGCACAAGTAATTATCTGTTAACGAAAATATACTACTATTAGGATTTGTTTTCTTGTGTGTGATATCAAAACAATGTTGTACTTCCACGTACAAGCAACGCCGAAAATCCTTGTATAAGGCACAATAATTTACCTTTTCTTGCAACTTTATATCACATTTCACTTTACCAAAATACTGCAGCCCGTAATAGGAATATCGTATCTCACTTGGATCTAATGCAACACCGTGTGCGTGGGTTTTCTCGGGGTTCTCCCGTTTCCTCCCACTTACTTCATTCCACCATTTCATTCATTACTCATCATCACCGTCTCCTTTAGCCTAACCGGCATAATCGTGGGACGTAAAACTCAAAGATTTCATTTCATTTTTTGGATCTAATGCATACAGAAATGTCGTTTGAGGAGGACGTTAGATCATTTCCCCAACTGAGGTCGAAAAGAATGTGTTTTCCTGTAAAAAAATGTATAGACCTACTAAAAATGTGAAACTCAGGATGATGGAATGATCAAATGTGATCCTCACAAGTCATTCCTTTACTCATTCCCAAATATCTTTAAATACACAACATGAAGGAAGAGAACCGAGTCATGAATGAAATTGGTAGTCTATGTTAATCTGAAAATACGAGTAATCAGACCGCCTTCAAAGAAACATGAATTCCATATAGCAAGAGCGTCCATCGTATTTTTGCGATATTCGCAGACAGCTGAATATTCAGGATACAACTTGCTGCACACAATTTGATCTTCATTATCAAGAGTCTGTAGTTTCAGGAAGCATGGAACAACATTTATAGACGAAATCCTATAGTTGAACAAAATTAGAACTCAAGTAAAGTCTAATTCCCTTCAACAGAGTACAATAATCATAAGCACACAAAATTTCATACGCAAATATAAAATAAGGTTTCAAATCAATTGTATCAAGAAACAGCTACATCATACACAGTGGAAAACATGTCAATCAGAGACGTTTCGCCCATAGCATTCCTGCCTGAGGCGGATCCAGGCGAATGTTTGGGGGGCAGTCTTTCCAAGTCAATATGTTTTATTTTACATTTGTAATACAAAGGTGAACATTCTTAGGATAGGTTTTACTTTTAAAATAAAAGATACATTCTGGGGTGCGGCGATCGCCCAGATTGCCCCATGGATTCGCCCCTGACTGAAGTAACTAGTAAAGTTGATCATATAAACCTACAACAATCCATTCCGAACAACAAAAGACAAGTTTTAAGACTTGTAAACTCAAAAGAGGAAGAACAATTGAAACATGTCATCAAAGGGATTTACGCCAACGTTACTTAACACTAACAAGCCACTAACTTGTCAAAAGTTTAAATTAATAAATCGTATACGTATACAGACGAACAATGGAACTCTTTCCTTAGTATATGTTTTCTCTTAATTCTGGTACCCTTCGAAAAATAACAGACGTTACAAAATCGAAGCATCTGGAAAGAATCTATATCCGAAATGTAGCAACTCTTTTACTATATTAGTATAATATGATAAATGTATCAGTTCACAACCACGTGCTTGGTACTGTATTAATGTCCCACGGGTAAGCCCTCTTTGAGTAAAGGAAAAGTATTATTAATGAAAGTAAATGATTATGAGAGAACTGGTGCAATGAGCAGGGCTGAGAGAACCAAGAAAATTCATAGACATTTTATTGTATACCATAAATTCTATGGTTTAAGGTTGAACCAGAGGACCCTCTCACCAATAGTTGATCTATCCCCTATTGAGACACTGTGACTCCGGATAACGAAATAAGAAATAATATGAAATGAGTCAGCAGCATGTCTACCCCGAACTGAGAAAATGGCCATTGCCAAGAAGATTGTGAATTAACCAAAATTGAACTTAAGTCAACAAGTAAGGAAATTGATAATAAACAAGTAAAACGAAACGGAAAGAAAAGATGAAAGGTTTAGGAATAGAAATAAGTTATTCATAAGAAGATGAATTAAGAGATAGAGAAGAAAGATTTAATTTTAACAGAGGACCGAGAATATGTGTAGATAAAGGAGGTAGAGAACAGAGGATCGTTACCAATGTGAAATATAAAGCAAAGAGAAAGGATGTTATGTAATATTCAAAGTCTACTTCTATTTGGATGGCGAAGAGAAGTTACGGTCAACTATATTGGGAACCTATCCTCATGATTGTGCAGGGGAATTACTTTTCTGGTTTCGTAAAATATTGACTTCATTGTTAAGTCCGGTAAATATGTGACTTGATTTCTGAAAATGATTTAAATTTCAAAATTTTTTCTTTGACCGATATAGAATAATAGACTACAAGATGGCAGATACATTTATTGTTATTCGTAGCTGTTTAGCAAGGACAAGCTGTGAAAAATTAAGGATAAAATTCTTGGACGGACAGGAGTATAGGATAGTATTTCATGGAAATGGAAAGTTCTGTAACGTAAGTAATCATACAATGTTTTGTGTTAATTAGAGGAGAATAAAGCAGAAGAGACACATTTATTGTTAATAGAAAATATACCAGTCCTTTCATATTATGTATGAAAATAATGAAACTGTTCATAATGAAAGTCGAAGAAAACAAATTTTTGTGTATTAAGAAGTTTTTCGTTTGTTACGAATAAAAATAACTCTTGCTCTTATTCTACGGGGACATATATTGTGTTATTTACATGCTGTAATGCTCTTACGTAGCACATGGTATTGCAACACAGAAACGACATGATCGCTTATATGTTACAATTTCTGAGACTTAAAGATTATTAGTAGATTTTATGGCATTGTAATAAAATTTCTTTACAACAGTTTCTCTGCAGCAAATAATTTCTATCTATGAAATTTTCTACGTATATTAAAAAAAAAGAAATTGCCTTCCCGAAAATTTTAAACTTTAGTTCTAAATAGTGTTAAAATTAAATTCATCACTGTAGAACTATATCAATTGTTCCTTGGTTTCTCATAACTATAGTGCACGTACATTACTAGTGGTATAAGCAATCCCAACAGCGAGGCACATATTACTTATAAATATACTGGTTTAAAATTGTTTCTTTAACGAGTTTGGTTTACCAAAACTCTTTTTGTATATTTTATATAATTTATAAAAATATATATCCTGTCTGCATGTGTGGGAGACAAAAAATCTCAAGAGCTGCTTGATGAGTCTCTACCAAATTTGGTCACGGTGTTGAGGGTCAACATTGAAAAATCGACTTCATTGAAGTAGGTGAAGAAGACCGGAAATTGTTCCAATAAGTCATTTTCGGTTTCAAAGTGTAAGACTACAAAGCAAAAGCAGTAACATGTAGTAACATGACGTTTACTATAAGTGATAAGGGTTCAATAAATACAATCCATTTACATTCTTAACTAACTACCAGAACATGATGTGTTAATAATCCACTATACTTTCCAATTTCAATATGGTGTACATAGAATGAAAAAAGGAAAGGCATCTAGCGTTTTCCTTGCAAGGGATGATCCAGGACCGACTTCTGGGAGGCGGTGGGTTGTCATACTGTTACTTTTGAGGGCTCCAAACTTTATGATGGGTTTTATTTATATGTATAAAATATGAAAGTTTCCTTTCCTGGGGGGATCGCCCCGCTCTCTCTCTCCCAGATCCGCCCCTGTCTCCTTGCAGGGCTATCGCCTTAGCTTTCTAATAGTATGTATTTTCTCTCTACCTTAACTCTCTATTAAAATCGGAAACAACAGAGAAAAAACTCTTCCGATGTAAACGTTGTTACACTTAGAATAAATTTCGTAATAGATAGCGAGAAGTAATTTTGTGCAGTCAATTAAGCATCCCAAGAATATGTTCAGTCTCCACTCTAGTTTTCTTTTTTAAATTAAGATAAGAAATCAAAAACTACCTAATTTACCGTTAACCGTTATAAAGTAAAAAGTTTAACAAGTAGCAGGGAGTTTGTTTCTTCAGTCACTTTAACTTCCAAAGAATCTTCGCCTTAATTTCTGTATTAAAACCGCAATTGGCCTAAAATCGACCAATTTCGGAGTTAACGTTAATCCCTATAGAGCACAAAATGTAACAGATAGCGAGAATCGGTTCTGTGCAGTGGATTAAGCGACGGAAGATTATCATCTTCATTACGTACTAAAACCCTAAGTGACAAAAAATCTCTATTACGTCCAATTTTAATATAGGTCTACATAGAACGAAAACCATAAAAGATAACGAGATGCGTTTCCTCAAAGTTGGCATAGCAGTTTGAGAATAGACATCACTTTCATTCTTGCTCCTCTATTAAAGTTATTTTGGCTATAATCATTGATAACAATACAATAAAAATTGTAATGGATAGCCAGAAGTGGTTTCTGTAATCATTTTATCACCCACAATAATATATTTCATCTCCACTCCGACATATCCCCATTATAACAGAAAATGATAAGAAATACACAATAATTTCCAGTTCCAATTTTAAATTAGAAAATATCAGGATGTACAAACTAAATTCCATCTCGCGATACTGCTTCTTAATTTAATACGCTCCGGTACTTGTATATTTCACACTGTTAATATAATTACGTGAATTCAAATTGAGATTTAAGATATTCTTCAATTGAATTATGATAACAATTGAACAGTAGATACAATAAAAATACTCTGGCCACAAAATTAAAGAACCTCTAAACTAGTGGGCATTTTCGAGGAAAAGTTAGCATACAGAGTTCTCGCAAAGTTCAATGTCTACATAGTACAGACCCACGATATGCCACCCTATTCATGTCTCCGTTGTTTTATAATATTCACCAGAAATTATATTCGCTCAAAAATATTTTACAATATTCACTCAAATTTATTCTTTCGTTTATTCGAATACCCCAAAATGGTACAATATTCTTCGATTGTAAAAATGATATTTCTTTTCTTTAATTTTTATCGGTGGTACAAAACTAAATACTCCACCGTTTATTTTAGTAGTACAAATTGATATTAAATACTCAGTTAATTAAAATAGCACATTCTTCGCCTTTTCTAGGTGAGTACAAAACTAAATAGACTTCTCAAATTTATCCCTTAGTTTGTTTAAATACTACAAAAGGTATAAAATTCTTAGTCAGTTAAAATGACATTTCTCGTTGTTGCAAAATTGAATAGATCACTCAAATTTATTCTTTTGTATATTTAAATAGTACAAGATATAAAATACTCAGCTAGTTAAATTGGATTTTCATTTCTTTCTCGTTAGTTTAAAAAGTAGACCACCTATATTATCTCTTTTGTTCATTTGAATAGCACCAAAATGTACAAAATTATGAACTTGTTAAAATGGTCCTTCTTCGGTATTTTTTCTGGTTGATACAAAAAACAGAACATTCCAATTGTTTCTTTTGTTTATTTGAGTAGTACAAAAGGTACATAAATTCTGAGCTAGTTAAAATGGTCATTTTTCTTTTTTTAAAGTGTATATAATGAATTAAATTCTAAGCTAGTCTTCTTCACTTTTCCAGTTGGTACAAAAGAAAATGGTCCACCGAAGTTTTATCCATTCTTTACATATTTTTTTTCTGTTTGGTACAAAACTAAATATTCTATACAAATTTATTCTCTCGTTTATTTAAGTGGCATAAAAAGATACAAAATTCTTACTTAGTTAAAATGGTACTTGTTTGCTTTTTCTCGGTGGTAGTACTTTACTCCTTTGTTTATTTAGATAACAAAAAATAGCATAAAATACTCAGCTTGTTAAAATAGTCCTTCGGTCTCCTTTTATAGTTTCTACAAAACTAAAATCTCCATTCAAATTTATTCCTTCATTTATTGGAGTAGTAGAAAATGGTACAGAAGTTTGAGTTAGTTAAGATGGTCAATCTTTTCTTCTTCTGTTTAGTAAAAGTTTATTGTTTCGTTTATTTGAGTAGTTCAACATGATATACAACTCTGAGTTAGTTAAAATGGCCTTTTTTGCTTCTCTAGGTTAGAATAAATTTGTTCTTTCGTTTATTTGAGTAGTACAAAATGACATAAAATTCTGAGCTAGTTAAAATGGCATTTCTCCGTTAGTATACAAAATTGAATAAATCACTGAAATTTATTCTTTTCGTTTATTTAAAAGTACAGGATAGTATGATATAAATTCCTATGCTAGTTAGAAAAGCATGTCTTTGCTCTCTTTCTCGTTAGTACAAAAGTAAAAAAGTCACTCAAATTTATTCATTCTTCATTTTTTCTGCTTGGTACAAAACTGAATAATTCACACAAATTTGTCCGACGCTGTGCTTACAAGTTATTAAGGCTAAAATATTTTACTTTTACCCTCGATAGTCAGTACTTTTGGGCATGTAGTAGTTGGTAACCTGTTACTAAATTTGGAAACATCACCTCAATATGTGGCTCTGTTTACAATTCATTCGAGTTTAAATATTTGATCTTTGACATCGATGGTCAGTGTTTTCGGGACATGTAGTAGTTTATGACCTATTGCTAAATGTAGAAACAGCACCTCAATATGTGACTCCATTTACGAGTTATTAACATTTAAATATTTGACCTTTGATATCGATGGTCAGTACTCTAGTACTACTTGACCTATTACTAATTGTGTAAACAACACCTCAATATGTGGCTCCGTTTACGAGTTATTAACGTTTAAATATTTGACTTTGACCTGGATTGTCAATACCTTTGGAGCAGGTAGTACTTGATGACCTATTACTAAATGTGGAAACAGCCTCAATATGTGGCTCCCTTTACGAGTTATTCGGGTTTAAGTATTTCACCTTTGACCTCGGTGGTCAGTACTTTTGGAACATGTTGTACTACATGAATGCTTGTGTAATTTGTGGTATGTTACATATTGGTTGTTAAAAGGTACACCCTAGCTATTGGTTCATTCTCTGCTGTGTTAAATAGGAGCTGGAAATAGGGTGAGTTCATAGTCTTACGTATTCTGAGCTTTGCTACATAGGGGTTGTTAAAAGGTACAAGCCTTCTATTGTTTCCTTCTCTGCTGTGTTAAATAAAGGTTGAAAGAACGAGTACTAGTCTATGTTACATAGGGATGCTGCTAAATTAGATGTGTCTCGTGTCGCCGTCTCTGTGTTCGTAGTCTAATGTAATAACTGCTATGTTACGTAGAGGTTAAAAAACGTATTTGTAGTCTTAAGTAATTTCTGCTGTGTAAAATTGGAGTGGAAAAATAAGCCAAACTCTTTTATTAGCTTTGCCACGTGTTCGTAATCTTATAAAATATGTGCTATTTTACATAGGGCATGGAAAATGTATTCATAGTCTTTTATTAGCTCTCCTATGTTCGTAGTCTCTGTGTAATCTCTGCTATGATAAAATAGGGGTTATAAAAGAGAACGAATACACCCCATTATTGTCTGTTATGTGTGTAGTCTTTCGTATGTTACACAGGAGTCTTGCTAAAATATGCGTTCGTAGTCTCTACCCTCATAATCTTATGCAACTCTTACTATGTTAAAATAGGGTTGGAGAAATAAGTCAAATTCTTTTCTTAGCTTTGCTACGTGTTCGTAGTCTTATGTAATTCTGCTATGCTACATAGGGGTTGGAAAATGTGTTCATAGTCTTTTATTAGTTCTACTATGTTAAAATAGAGATCACAAATGAAACGAATACACCTCCATTATTCTCTTTTATGTGTTCATACTATAATGTATTCTCTGCTATATTATATAAGGGTTGATAAAAGTGTTCATAAAACAGAACACATACACCCCCAAAAAGTGGTCATAAGAGGGAACGAATACATCCATAAAATTCGGTCATAAAAGAGAACTAGTTTTCTGGGTGTTCGATTTTCCTTGGTTGGATGGTACGTGGGTCATGGCGTATCATGCGACACTGGATTATCGAGTACTTCGTCTCAGGCGGAACCTGGATTGTTCTAATATGTTCTAGTATGTTCTAATATGCGCCTTATCGATCATGTTTACACTACTCTAAACCCATGTACAGCTTCTTGGAATTTCAGAAGTTGAGTGACATTTGCATGAATTTTTAACTGAAATTTGATCGGAATTTTAACGTTCGAGCTGAAATAAAATCAACAGTTTGAAACAATACATAATGTACTCCACATACGTGTTTTATCATTAGGAAATACTAAATGCCCTAGAAATCGATGCAGTGTCATTTCAAGAAAATGATGTTCCTAGAGTATCGAATAATGTTCTTATCAAGTTTAGCGCAGATACGTTGAACGGGAAGTAAAACTTTGGAAAATAATTTTGTAATAGTTTGGTAACATTGACAACTGGGTGGTTGAATGTTTTGAATCTAGCAGTCACCTTTCCAGTGCATCAAAGAATATTCATGCCAACTTTAATAGAAATTTTGTTGAACGGTGTGCAAACTTCTGTTGAACAAACACATTATTCAGTTCTGTATGCTACAAAAAGCACTTTTGAGCGCCATTTTCTTTTTTCAAATTTCTGAGAAGCAGTGAATGTTACAGCGTAGCACCCAGCATATATGAATTCAGCAGCAACAAATCATACTGAAACAGCACTTGATATATTTTCCCTCACAAATGTCTACCCAAATTTATCCTTGAGGATTTCTCCACATGTGCACCTGAGTAAAAGGAAATTGCAGAGTGGTGAATACAATGCCGAGATACGTAGACATACGAACGTATACTACAAGAACGTATACGACATACGAACGTATACTACATACTACATGACTTTACGAAGTCCATTAAAGTCAGTTTGAACCATGTTTAATGTGATGCGGTGCATCACGTTCAAAGTTCTCAGCCTTAGTCCTAATCCATGACGACCCTAGAAAATATCACGGGAAAGGACTAGGGGTGTCTTATACGAACTGGGAGATGACTTAGGATTTAAAAGGGGCTAAAACTTCCATCAATTAACTAATGGACCCCGAAAAGTCCCATAAAACAATTTAAACTATTTTTACACATTTTCCCCTCAAGAGTACTAACAGGGTTAAATTTGGATTTTAATGGTATCGGAAATGTCAGTGACTTAAAAACTACGGACTCGATAAACACATCGTCTGTTTTCGATGTGGTTTATTTTACCCCTCCTGTTCCCCCTAAATTTGCTCCACCCGCACTGAGTGGAGATCTTGGATCTAAAAGGCACCAAAAATGTCACCAATAAGCTCACAGATCAGGAAAAGGATGTAAGCGTCCGATAGTTATGCTGGAACACACACACACACATATAAACACAACCATCTATATATCAGCGTCTTTTATAGATTTTGCTTTTTTCCTAGCAATTTTCGAATCCGGTGTAAATTTTTGTATCACATTTTTCTAGAAGAAAATCATTATCTGTGTGTTTTACTGTTTTACACGGGTATGAAACAAGAAATATACAATTTCTCTATATAAAACACCACTAGTATATATTGTCATTCTACAGATTTTCTAAGATACAGAAGATCGATCCAAATTTGGTAGGACAAATTGGAAACGAGGTAGGACGTCCGCCAGAGCGCTAGAATTGCACAGACAGTAAACACAACAGACTAATCAGAAACCAGTTATATGGAAAACTTAGTAGCAGGAAGTGAAGTGTTTCGAGTGCAGACTGACTGCAAAAGTGACCCCATTCTAAGAGGGGTATATAACCGCTCTAACAGACATCGGATACAGATAAAGTGTAATGGTGAAACAGTGTTTGTCGAAGGGTTTCAACATTTCCAAGAAGGGTATTGCCAATGTATTCAGACGCAACAAAATTGCACAGCTAGAGGAAGCGAGTGTGCGCGGAATGGCACTAAACAATACCCCCATCCCAAACGAACAGTGGATGTGGTTCGAGAAGCGCAGATGTTGGTGACCCACGAAAATCCACAAAGAGACATTGCCAGGAGTGTTAGAAGATCCAAATGAACTCTGCAGAGGATAACCAGCCAGGATTTACGCACACAAATGGAGCATACGGCTCTACGAACTGTATTTGCCGGGTGACAAATGGAAATATGTTGCCACGAAAGGCAAGGCCTGGATCTATTTGTCAAACACCAAGCAGGTTTGAGCCTTTTACAATCATCCAAAGGATGCCAAAAACTATTCAAATTTTGTCCGCACGTGCCGCGAAAGTTTTCCCCGTGGCTTGATGGTAGTTGCAGGTTTTTGCCATAAAGAGGAAATTTCCCTGCATACAGTTGCACGAAATGTGAACATTAACACAACATACTATCAACAACAGGTTCTGGAGCCATTATATCGGCAGTTTATTCCATCGTTGTTTGGTGATGAGGTGTCGAAATTCTTCATTCATCGAGACAAAGCAGCCAGCCACACGGCTCGAACAACTGTAGCATACATGGCCCGAAAAGTGCGTGAAACTGGAATCCATGCTATCCCATATTCAGACATCCTTGTCAAGTCTCCCGACGCTGCACCAATGAACATTTGTGCTTTCGGATGTTTGAAGCGATCGATTTCCTTACGTCGCCCACCCACATTGACTGGCTTTTGGGAAGTTTGCAACGAGGAGTGGTCCAAACGTGATCAGATTTCTCTGAACAGAAACTTACTCCAATGTAAACTTCGGTATCGGGCTATAGTTTATAGTCAGGGTCGTAAATCGAGCTCAACCGCTGGTAGAAATACGGCTTTACTACCTAAGATAGGAACTCAAAATCCTTTATATAAATGTAGACGAACCTTCTGTAGTAGCTGTTTTAGAAAGCGTTATTATGTTATTATTATTATTATTATTATTACTCTTGTTAACAAGATTCGTAATATCGTCAAGAAATTGAGAGGATTCATTACGTAACACACGATGTTATCCTTCATTTTTATGGCATAATTACAATATCCTAATTCACAGATGTGTTAATTTCCTAACTCATATTCTAGCCAAATGTTACTTCTACGAGTGTTTGATATCTACGACGTAGCGCCCGCCAAAATTAAAGTATTGTCTGTTTGTTAGGCGAATTTCAATATATATTTCGTACAAAAAAATCGTAGTTAACCTTAATATACCGTACAGTGAGTTATATACTGCTTTTTGAGAGTTGTTAAGAGAAACATTAAACAATATGACAGGCAGATACAATACCAGGAACTGTATTCAAAAAATAAATGTGCTACAAACGACAACAAACGTTCAGTCTGAAACAGATGAGGCTGTCTTTTTAGAAATAAATTTCAGTACCTATTTACAAAGAAAAGGTGGGTATTGGCAAAGACAGTTGATGAATCAGTATCCCGGCATTCGCCTGGTGAAACTGAGGGTGTACTTCGTACATTTTCGCCCCGCTCATCTTTTCTGTTTTCGTTCTAATATTTAACTTTTGTCTGCATTGGTGGCAACAGCGAGCAAAGGCTCCGTCTCATCAATATCTGATTGACAGGCCATAGTTCTCCTGAACTGCAGGGCCCATTATTTCTGATTCCGAACGCCTGCTACAGGAGTCCTTCCACACAGATTTTCTATCCCCATTATCAAATTGCACCAAATTTGGTGCAATTATATCTGAGTGACATCGCGACCTTCCCTCTCCATTGTGATGACGTGTTTGCCAGTGGCCTTTACAGATACATAGGAACACTAATACATAATGTCTACAGTAGCTATAAGAAGTGTTCCGTTTTGTCTGGATATACCGACAATTATCTGGTTAAAGATAAGGAGCATTAAGAATGTGACAAAATTGTATCTTACCCATAAATGGATTCGTGATAGAACTCTAACAACAAATTATTTATCTCAGTTAAAGTACAGATGAAGGAATATAAAATACAGGAAATATAGTCTTAATCATTGTGTCAACGGTAAGATGATGGAGAAGATATTGCCAGACATCTTAAATCTTGCCGGTATTATACAGATCGATCCATTCTTCAATGTTTAATCAACTGAAAATGCAAAGGACTTATGATACATGTTCTGGTAAGTAGATATGGAAGATAGGGATTCAAACTGGATAATGGTATGTTGTCAAGATGAAGCAGTGAAAGCACAAACATTCGGTTTTCCATTAGAGATGATTCGCCCTTCAGAGACTGAATATGATTAAAAAGGCACTGTTGATGGAAATAAAATGAGGCTTCTGGTGAGAAAAACTGGTTAAGAGACATACTACCTACAAGCAACCAAAATATAAAATGAAATCTTTAATTTAATGTCCCTTGTTTATGCCCTTTTCGTCAAACGTACATGAATGATCAATAATATAATTGTTATGAAAGAAGTAGTGGAATGTGTGAGTGGGATGAAATGAAAAAAAAACAAACAAGAAAACTAACGGACATGATTCATATGGTCTAAGATGGAACCAGAGAACCATTGGTTAAACGGGAGAAAATTTCACCATTATGCCACCGTCACTCCAGATAATGAAGTAAGAAATGAAAGGAACATGGTAGCAGTATATCTACGCAGAACCGAGGAAGATGAATAGTAACAAGAAGAAGATTATGCGAGATAAGAGTCAAGTTAGAAGTAAGAATGTGGATTACAAACGAGTAAGACAAAAGTCATGAAAAGATGTAGACTTTTGGAATGAATATAAGCAAGGGTAAACCTGGGTCTGAAAATGTTGGAGGACGTATGACATCACTGCGTTCCCGTGCCTATCTTTGACTACTGTAACTTTCTTTCGAATTGGAGGGACGCCATAGATGTTTTTGGAAGTGGGCAAACGATGTCCCTCCGCGTCCACTCTCACTTTTACCTTTGGATATAAGTTATTTTTAAGAAGATGAATCAACACACACACACATACACACAGAGAGAGAGAGAGAGAGAAAGATATAGTTTTTACAGTAAATCAAGAATATTGGAACCTTAGGGAGGTAGGAAAACATACTATCTTCACTAAATGAGCATCTTATAATTTGTTGTCTGTTTCTATTAGGTAGATAGAGCTTATTTTTATTTATTAAACAAATTCCCAGATAGAGTAGCCGATAATTTAGCCATATGCAACATTTGCCAGTTAACGAGTTTCAAAATTTATGCCTATGAATTTGTGTAGCAAATTATTATTATTTTTTCTTTGAATACAGATTTTATTTTCAGGATCGGTAAAATTTAAGTGTTTTATATGAATTACATCTCTAAACGTTTTTACATTGATATTTTATAATACATTCAGAGATGGCACATGTAATTAATATCTTTCATTCCTGTTCAGGATGGAAACACTGTGAAATGATAAGAGTTCAAGACCTTGCATGAAAACGAATTTAAGTGAGTGTTTTATGTAAGTACTCAGTTATATAACAGACGTAATCATGTATTATTTTGTCTTAATTACAGTAGAAAAAAGCGGAAGAAACTTTGGAAAGTTTGTCAATAAAATTTACCAGTCTTTTCTTACTACGTATCAAAATAATGATTACAAATAAAGAGCTGGAACGGATTACAGGCTTATATACTTGTTTCATGTTATATTAATAATATACTACTACGTAGGAGATTGTACAGGTCCTCAGAAATGTCATCATCACTGAAGTGTTACAATGGATCGAAGTCAAAACCCCCATACTCAAGAAATGTTAAAACTCCCACACAAATGGACAAAACAGCCACACATAGTAACGATCATAATCCCCACATAAGTGGACAAAACTCCCACACAAATAGTCACAACTCCCACATGCAGAAATTGTCACAACTGCCACACAAATGGACAAAACCCTCACACAATCGGACAAATCCCCAAACTCTGAAATGATCGTGATTACACGTCTTTGTTGCGGATCTTTATGAACCGCACTTTAGTGTTTCTGTCATTAGAAGAATAGTTGCAACACCAGTTTAAGTGGAATAAAAAATGTTATTAAAAAGTACAAGGGCAAGACATGCAACCAGGATCATTTCAAAGTGTGGGAGATTTGTCAGATTATGTGGGGTTTTTGTCCATTTCTGTGGCAGTTGTGACAATTTCTGCATGTGGGAGTTTTGTCCATTTGTGTAGGGGTTTTGTCCATTTATGTGGGGATTGTGACCGTTGCTATGTATGAGAGTTTTGTCCATTTGTGTGGGAGTTATGACCGTTGGAGGTTATGACCGATTACCAGTGTGGGGGTTTCAGCTGTGGGAGTTATGACCGTTCGTGCATTTGGGAGATTTGTCCGTTTGTGTGGGAGTTATAACAGATTGTGTGAGCGTTTGACCTTTCTTGAGTGTGGGAGTTTTGGCTGTGGGGGTTATATCCGTTCGTGTATTTGGGAGATTTGTTCATTTGTGTGGGCGTTTACATTTCTTGAGTGTGGGGGATTTGGATGTGGGAGTTTTGACCTGTTCCCATTACAATTTCTGATACTGAAAGCTTATTAGCGGCTTTCATAGCATTGTAATGGAATTTCTTTACAATAGTTTTTTTCTGCAATAAGTAATTTCGTGTCTATGGTCCTTCCCATTTTGTTAACAGCAATTGTTTGATGAATGGTTTCAACTTTAGATGTATATAGTGTTTAAGTTCAATTAATTTCTGCAAGATCTTTCCAATTGGTGCTCATCTTCTTCCAATAATGATACGTAGTTCTACAGTGCTAACTGTGATGTAAATACTACTTGCAAGCTTACTAGCGCAAAATAGTTTCGTTAAGGACATTGGTTAATCAAAACTTCTTTTAATATCGTGGTATATCTGGAGACAAAAAATCTCTAAAACGACATGATGGCTCTTCACCAAAGGACCTCGCACTTTTCTTATGGAAAGTGGCTTTCGGCTAATGTTGTTGAAACTTCGCTGGTTGATAGTTCTTAACATGTGGATCAAAAGTCTCAATGGGCACAAAGACCGAAATCCACTCCTTCCCCCAAAAAAACCGCCTCCAAGTAGCTAGGGGGGAGGATTGAACTGATTTCAGCATGTAAAACAATTTGTTGTTTTAATCAACTCAACAAGAACCCCAAACAACCACATGTTAGACTATCAAACTACCCCACTTGACATCGCCCTTTGCCCCCCACACATCCCCCCCGCGAATTACCTTATGGATGTTCCATATTACTGTAGATTATAGTTGCGCGTATGTGTTGAAAAACGTACAGTTTTGGTCTCACCGACGATATAATGGGTTTCACGTATTGCTGATTACGAATCTGAGGTGAGAGTTCTAGAATTCCAGATGGAGGATCAATATGGCGGATCAAAAACACGAAACTCCTGAATGTAGCCACAAATAGCTGTTTACTAGGGTATTTTGGGTCGTTGGTTACGAATCTGAGGTCAAAATTCTTGAATTCAAGATTGCAGATCCAATATGGTGCATAAAAACGTCGAAGCCACAAATCGTAGTAGACTAGAGTGCCTTTAGATCGCTGTTTAAGTACGCAACATTCCTTGATACTTCAGCCACCATGTAGAATTATTCTGCACCCTTGCCCTTTACGAAAACCACCCACAGATATCTTAATGCTGAACGGTATTAAAATAATTCATTAATTATCTGTTCATTATTTTCATCATTTCGGTTTGCAGCATCTAATGTGGTACTTAGCAATGAGTCATCAGGATATCTAATATTCTGTAAATGTCGTGCATGGCCTAAATAACACAATACACTTCCAACGTGCGCACAAGTACCTAATGTACCAGCACCGCTTTGACATGTACAGTAGTAACCTTGAATAACATTTTGATCATAATCCTGGTCATCTTCATCATTGGCTACAAATGCTACATATGCTATTGCGCAATGCAACTAAGCATCAAGTTTTCATAGCATATGTAGCCAATGATGAAGATTACCAGGATTTCGGTCTTTGTGCCCATTGAGACTTTTGATCCACATGTTAAGAACTATCAACCAGCGAAGTTTCAACAACATTAGCCGAAAGGCACTTTCCATAAGAAAAGTGCTAGGTCCTTGGTCACAATATTGAGAGTGAAAAGTTACTTAGGATTCGTACTTTAGATTTCTGGGCTTTCGGCAACTATGGTCATGTTAGCCCGTCACGTTTGAGGATAACATTTCCCAGCGAGTACACAATCCAGGAAAAGGAAATGAAGAAAATTCGAGAAGGAAGGAAACGGCCTTTGACCTATATGTTAGGTACCACCTCGGCGTTTGCCTACTGTGAATGATAAAATACCAGGAAAACCTAATTCAGGATGGCTAACTTGAAAAGGTTTTCACAATTTTTGACCGGGTGACCAAAAAGGAATTGAACTTGCGATCGTTCGCTGCGAAAGCGAGTTTAAAGTTAATATTCGAGTTTTTTTCATGTAGGCGATGCTAAAGAAAGAAGTAGTAGAAACAAATCATTTCTGCTTTTAACGTTGAAAGCAAAAGCGACAATATACAAGTACAAAGAATACATCCATTCATAATTATCTATTAAAACAAGATCTCGTTCAAATTCACTCTCGAACGTGAAAACCCTGAGATAAACACATTCTGAACAATATTGCTTGGCGATGGTTTGGCTACATTGCACCTGTGATCTAGTATATCCATAAGTAATTGAAGAAAGCACTAAATTTAGTCCCAAGCAACCATATAACGTACTCTTTGCGTATTAACGAGTGAGGAAAAAACACTGAAGTATTGAAATAGAGAAGCTACGTTTCTCACTCATGTATTTCAGAAAATTAATACTGCCTTTGCTACTCACTAAAATTCTTCCACTATGAATCAACGTTTCACAGGTACATGTTTCTGCACAATAAAAAATTCTATTGCACTAATTGGTGTGAGAGAAATTGGGTTATTAGCAGTTTTCATCGAAGATAGAGAAAACGAAAGAAAATAATAACTAAGAAAAACAAGCAGAATATTACAATGAACGAAAGAAAGAAAAAGAGGACCTAGTTCTTACATGAAGTAAAATTTGACATATACAATAATATTTCTGAACAAAGAGCATAAGAGAATGGAAAGACAATAAAATTCTTAGAAATGATTACAAGGATTATTGTTGTACCTGGACTGCTTAAAACTAATAAATATATATCTGGGGTGAACTTGAGCCCCCTATCCTCCTAAATACGCCACTGGCAACGGTTATATTTTGTAATTTATATTTCTCCAAAGACATCCTGCTCTTACTCTTGGTTTTGGAATTTCTTTAAGGGAAAGTCCGATCTTTAGAGATTTACCAATGAAACCAGGGCTAGATAATGCTTGGCGGGAGTCTTACAAGAGAGGATGATCAGCTTACATCTTTCTCTGTCCGAAGTAAACGTGCACTATCTCAATCTACTTTGTTAGGTTGAGTTCACTCTTTTATTTATATCTGTAAAGAAGAACTCTAAAATCGAAACAATACAAAATAAGAAACTTTAAAAAGTCAACACAATTTTCAACGTTCTTATTTCTTTGCTATTGTGCTTTTAATTGATTCTGTGTTTTATTCATTTTCGTTTCACTTTTTTATTCATGTTTCTGTAAACACTAAAAATGCGCCGATCTTTTTAATTTAAAAGGTATTATAAAAATTCATGGGTAAACCTCTAAAGACCGGACTTTCTCTTAAGGAAATTCGAAAACCAAGAATAAGAGCAGAATGTCTTTGCATAAAGATAAATTATAAAATACAACTGTTGCAAGGCAACTAAAGTGAATTTAAAGAAACACATTTGTCCTAGACCCACTTCATCCTTGGTCACCTAGAAAACCAACAGTTCGAAATACCCCAACCAATGTGAAAGTTATGCTCATCACTGCATACGACTGGGATGGTGTAATTATAAACCATTCCATTTCCCAAGGACACACCGTTAGTGCAGAGTACTCTTGCATTTTTTTTAGCAAATCAATCTGCGAGCAGCTGTACATGATAACGACACCACTTCCTGACGAACCCCTCATTATTCTGCATGACAATATAAGGAGGGTCTAGGACAAATCTGCCAATGTCCAAATGCGCCAACCGTGAAAATGGACAAATTTGCCAATGCAGAAATCCGCCAATGAATAAATCTGCCAATTGATAAATTTGCCAATTACCAAATCTACCAATTACCAAATGCGTCAAACGCGAAAAAGATCAAATGTGCCAATTGTGAAAATGGAAAATATGCCAATTACCAAATGCGCCAAACGCGAAAATGACCAAATGCGCCAATTGTGAAAACGGACAAACCAGTCAATTGACAAATCTGCCAATTATCATATCTGCCAATTTCCAAACCTGCCAATTATCAAATGCGCCAAACGTGAAAGTGACCAAATGTGCCAATCGTGAGAATGGATAAATCTGCCAATTGACAAATCCGCCAATAACCAAATCTGCCAATGGACAAATCCGCCAATGGAGAAATCTGCCAATGGGTAAGTCACCGAACTATAATTTTATTTCAGATGTTTTCTTCTTTCATCATCCTACAGAATTGCAAAAAAGAAGAAGAATTATTTATGAAAGAAAGGGGAAAAGGTATTTAATATGTGTTACTTTTATAAATTCGCAATTATGTTTCAAAATGAATGTTTACTGACGTTGGTTGTTGGAGTTTAGTATTCCATTGCTGTACTGCAGGTATATGAGATGTCACGTAACGCGTTTGAATTTTAATGCCCTCTCACTGGGAATCGAACACGAAAAGACTAATGTTTGTTGTAATTATTGGATAGCCAACAAATAATTGTAAGAGCAAGTTTCTCTTGATGTCGTTAATAGATTTAATGTGGATTAAATATGAACCAAGATTAGTTGATATAAATGTCACGACTGTAAATCAGGTCAAAAGAACAAAAGTTACTTGTAATATGGGCAAAGTTCCTACAATCTGAGAACCCAGCATAGCTGACTCTCAATGAATTATATGAAAAAAACTAAATATTCTAAACTTTCTAAATAGAGTGCTCAAATAAGATCTCAAGATACGTGTTAGAAAACAGTCATGATTATACTAAATACTCACTACTGCTTACTTATTAACTATGCTAATATTGGTATAATATTTGTGTTTCCTTTTACTTTCCTTATCCATTTTCTTTTAAAGATTATAGCTTCTTGTTGAAGACTTTTTATTATTAATTTAACTAAGCCACATTGAAAAGACCTTCCTTTATAACCTTACTGTTGTATAAGGACGAAAAACAAAAATATTCTGATAGCTCCAGTAATAGATATTATGGGAAGGAGATTTAAAAAATAGGTGGTTTTGAAATAGAGAAAGGACAATACCTGAGCTTTGTTAGTATTACTAGCATATATTACCCGCTTCGCTGGGTTGAAATTAAAAATAAAATGCACAACTCCGTATTTCATGTGTTTAGTACCCGTGAAATATGCTGTTTTCGTTTTTAATGGCATCGATTTAAACAGCATCGGAAAGACCATTGATCATCTCGGCGACCCCAAAAATCATGGATTCGACACCAATAATGGTCATTTTCGGTCATTTATATGTATATTTCCTCCTCCCCCATGTTGTGGGCCATGGCACACGTTGCCCCAATAGGAAAATATCTAGATTCGACACTACTAATATATATACAATTGAGAAACAATATGTTTATGACTCGAAATCTCCCGAACCGCCCCACCGATCTTGATCAAATTTATAACATGGATGAGTTTTACGGCTGGGCTGGTTGAAGGCTATTCACTTTGATGGTAGAACTTAGGGGAAGGGGGTGTAAAAATAAATAAAACTTAATAACTCCTGAACCACTCGACCGATCTTGATCAAATTTTCAACATACATGAGGCTCAGGCCTGGGATGGTTTTTGTAATTTTAATTTAACGGTGCAACGTGGGGGCGGAAAAGGAGGGGAGACATATAAAAATCAATTTATATAAGACTGAAAGTGACTATTTTTGTAACTTAATAACTCTTGAACTATATCTTGAATATCCGACCGATCGCAATCAAATTTTCAAGATATATGAGGATTGGATCTGGAAACATTTTTGTAATTTCACTTTAGCGGTACATCCTAGGGTGTGGGGAGGGGGACATATAAATAGAAATTAATAAAACCTAATAACTTTTGAACCACCCAACTAATCTCCATCTAATTTTCAACAAATATGAGGGTCGGGCCTTGGGTGTTTTTTT
This sequence comes from Thermobia domestica, assembly GCF_964235325.1. NCBI lineage: Eukaryota > Metazoa > Arthropoda > Insecta > Zygentoma > Lepismatidae > Thermobia > Thermobia domestica. The sequence goes on from NC_137458.1 coordinate 260,620,194, forward strand.
TTTTTTTTTATCGTTTCACTTTGACGAGCCAATGTACGGAAGAGGAGGGGAGATATACGTAAAAAAATAAAATAAATATGACTGCCTTTGTGGCTTCATCACTATTGAACTACCCGACCGATCTAAATCAAATTTTCAACATACATGATTACTTTAGGCTATTCACTTTGATAAAGCAACGTAGGGGAAGGCGAGAGGGAGAGAAATTTAAAAATGATCAAAAATGACCGATATTAGTGTTGAATCCATAGTTTTCGGGCCCGATGAGACAAACAGTGACACTTCTTATGCTGTTTCAATCCAAGTTCAGCCCTAATAGTTGGGAAGGGGAGTACAATGGAGAAGAGGGTTATAAACATTTAAAAATGATCGAAACTGAGTAATATTAGTGTCGAGTCAATAGTTTTAGGAGTAGCTGAGATTAACAGTGACAATTCTGATTCCGTGTGCTGCAGCACGGGGGAGGGGGAGCTGTATATAATAACAATAATATTAATAATAATAAATTACCAATATTAGTGCCTAATCCATAGTTTTCGGGATCATTCTGATAAACTGTGACATTTTCGATCTTTAAATGCAAAATCAGCTCCGCCACTTGCGGGAAGGGGAGAAAGTGATATATAAAATGATCGATAATGGCCACTATCAGTGTCAAATTTATAGCTTTCTGGGTCGCTTAGATGAACAGTGGTACTTTCGATCCCGTTTAAATTCAAATTCAATCCCCACAACTTGGGGGAGAGGGAGGAAGAGATAATGGAAATATAATAAAAATAATAATTATAATAAAAATAATCTAAAATGACCGATAATTAGTGCTGAATCCACATTTGTGGTGGGTCGCTGAGATGGACAGTGACATTTTCGATGCCATGGCCCGCAACATGGGGGAGGAGGAAATATACATATAAATGACCGAAAATGACCATTATTGGTGTCGAATCCATGATTTTTGGGGTTGCCGAGATGATCAATGATCTTTCCGATGCTGTTTAAATCGATGCCATTAAAAACGAAAACAGCATATTTCACGGGTACTAAACACATGAAATACGGAGTTGTGCTTTTAAATTTTCATTTCAACTTAGCAAAGCGGGTAATATATGCTAGTAATACTAATAAAGCTCAGGTATTGTCCTATCTCTATTTCAAAACCACCTATTTTTTAAATCTCTTTCACATAATATCTATTACTGGAGCTATCAGTATATTTTTGTTCTTCGTCCTTATACAACAGTAATGTTATAAAGGAAGGTCTTTTCAATGTGGGTTCGGAACTTGAATCTCATTGGCCGTTCCCAACCATACTCTCTCGCCTCCAGAAAAACTGGATTACAGGGCAGAATCTAAAGCAAGAAATTTCTCTTTTTTGCTAAAAAAAGCTTTTGTTCTCATACTAGTCATAGCACATGTTTAGAGGTTTTTCAACGAATATGTATGAAACGAGACCTGCAAATGACACAGGACTGAAAGTTGAGCCTACATCAGGAGTCTAATCTAGTATCATCCTAAAACAAAAAAAATCCTAATGGCTGACTACTTTAATGCTCATAAATCATTCTCATGTAAAAATTTAGGGTGAGACCTTCCCCCTAGACTCCCCATGGATACGGGCCTGTGTGACCCCCACCCTCGAACACAATTTTCTGGAAGAAAGCCTCTATTCTTCCTTTTGTCTGTCTAGTTTAGTGAAAACATGAAAAGCAAACTAGGTCACAGAGCATAGAGTTGGAAATGATTGACATCTTGCATTGCAGACATATTTCGTACCGTTGATGATTTTGGGAGGTTTTCCAGGGACAAAATTCCCCTCGGAGTTATATCTCCTATGGTGCTGAATATGAGTTCAGTCGATTTTTTCGTCCCTTTCAGCAGCGAGGCTATATGAGACGGGACCTATTGATTAATCGTGAAATCCGAACTACATGAGCTCTCACCGGAATCGAACCCGGGTCTCTCACGCCAAAGGCGCGTACACTAACCACTTAGCCACGAAAAAGCTCGGAGCTCATATTAGAAAAGAAGAAAGCACATTATGGGAATTTCACTGCAGAGATTCGATAATGTCATTTTTTAAAAAAAAAATAGCATTCTCTTTTCTGTAACTTACTACAGTATACAAGTTAAATTTCACACACTGTGCAAAAGAGGGGAAGGGATTGCAAGGTACGATGGGCTTTGCTTCCTATCCGATGAACAAAATCTTTCTTGTTAAATTCAGCGTTGCAAAGAACGTGTGTGACTGACTGATAGCTATACATAAATTGACAGAATGAAAGTCTTAACTTCAGTACTGAGCTGCCTGAGGCAAAAAAGCAAGCACATCGCAGGCGTGGTGGCTCCTGTGCCTCGTAACATTGTGTTTTAAAAAAAACAGACGCAAGGTCAGCTGTTAGTTTGAAATACAACTGATAGTTTTTTTTCTTTCATACAAATCATATTTTTGTTTGAAGCCTCTTTATTCCTTACAAAAACAATATAACCAGATTCACGGGAACAAACAGCAAATGTAATAAAAGTTGAAAAAATATATTTATCATTCAGATCCGTTATTATTATTATTATTATTATTATTATTATTATTATTATTACTATATTATTACTAATATTTTTCGTTAGTCCTCACAGCAGTTAATACTTCGCAGCAGGGGTAAAAGTGCGTGGGTACGCGGGGGACACTATCCCCACCTCTAAAAAACTGGGTACGGCGACCCCCCACTTCCTAAGCATTTACAATGGACAAAGATAGGCATGGGGTACGGCGTGACGACATGCCGCTACCTACCGTCCCCCTATCTTTTCATATGATTCCATCCCATCTAGCCTAATCCCACATAGCCTAACGATTTATCAGCCACTTACAACTCCAAGATAAGAATGTCTATCATTTTAGGCGAGACGGGAATTCCCATCTTACTTAATCCCATCTCGCCTAAAATTGCGGTAGGATGCAAGGAGGGAATTTCTGTACTGAAGAGGGAATTCCTATACTAGCATTTTAATCAGATATTTCAATCAATATTGCCAATCTCTATCAACTACAATATAAATATATAATATGTACTATACAAGAAGAAAGCATAGGGGGTAGGCGATTTACTGAATTTAGTCCACTTTTGGTTTGTTTTGGGAATACTGGAAATTAATTGGCAAAGAAAAGCTATTCAGAAACAGGATAGAAATATAGAGCGTGTTTCAAAACAACACTGACAGCGTTGGGAGCTGATTCCTGACACCATGATAAGTCAGACTGGGTGCACAAATGCTTCCTTTTGGCGCTATGACTAGCCAAAAACCAGTCGGAAAAATGCCCAAAACAGCGATAACTTGAGAAAAAATGTCGGATCGAAGTCAGGGGAAAGGAAATGTATATTATTTTTAGCCATGGCTTCCATTAATGAACAACTAGATATGGTGCAGGAGCAGCACAAAGGTCACCTCAAAGAAATTGAAGAATTATGGGGATATTTTATGAAACGTTGACCGAGGCAAGTTAACTACGATATTTCAACTAACAGGAATCTTAGAACATTGTCAAAGTTACAAGAATATCATTAAAATTATAAAAAAGGGAAGATGGACACATTTGATTGATCTACTTTGTCTCAGTATAGAATTGGTTATCGAGGAAGAACTGAAATTATATGAAGTCCATAAAGTTTAAATGTTATGCCTTCTAGGCTAATGAAGACAGAGAGATCCCGCATGGATATTGGGTAGCGTCTGCGACTTTCGCATAGGAGACCCGGCTCCGATTCGCGGCGGGAGCGCAAGCATTTCGGATCTCATGTTAATCCGTAGCTCCATATCTCATGTAATTTTGCTACCCAAGGGATGCTAAACCGAAATCCGATCCAATAATAAAGAGAGGTAATAGATGGAAGCTAATTTTTGGGAAATAATACGTGAAATGAGAATGTAGGAGAAAACAAGATAATTCCGATTAATCTCACGGGTACGATGGTATTCACTACAAACTTTAAGTCTGGGATCGAACGAGGTCCATCTCGCACCAGAAGTAAGCGCTCTATCACTAAGTCACCTGCCTCTACTTTGGAGCAAACACTATTACTCTGACAGATGTATCGATATACTAAGTAATGTTTGTGATAAACCAACATACAAAAAGTACAAACGGTCAGAATGTGGGATTCGCGGAATGTGGGTTTCCTTTGTGAGAAAATGGTAAGTACGTTTTTTTATGTCAGTTATTCTTAACTGGATGTCCGCCTCTTTTAGGGATTGGGGGAGGACACGGTGACTCAGTGGTAAACACTTGTTTCTGGTACGTGGGGCCTCTGGTTCGATCCTCAGCCAAGAAACTTTGTGGTGGACACCATCGTATCGTGTGTGGGTTTTCTCGGGATACTTCAATTTCCTTCCACATTCTCATTCCATCATATCTTCCATCAACATTCACTTGCCTTAATCATTGTCTCCCTTAGCCTAAAGAGCATAATCGTGGTTCGTTAAAAGGAAATACTTCATTTCATTTTACAGGGGTTGTTTACAGTTTGTCGGTGGGTTACCGTTAAGATAATTTTTCAATAGGTTATATTATTGATACTAATATTTGTAAGAAAGAAGGAGTCTATGAGGCTCATAATTTTGAAAGGCTAACAACTACAATTGAACGTTGATTGTAAGAAATGCTAAAGGCACGAACTAAACTTGATTTCTGAGTCTTTTAGCATTATTAGTCGTATTATGGACAAAAAATAATTCATATCTACAAACCAAGAAAACTAACAGTGAAATTTGATATTCGACAGTGAAATATAATAATATACAACTTGGATATCAAATTTAGTTTTCTTGGCTTTGGACATGTTTAACTTAAATGTGTTTTCGTGATAGTCCAAACTTTCAAATACGAGTATCAGTCTCCTAGATTTTCGTAAATAACTATGAAGATCATCCTAAATCTAACAACTAAGTACAGATACCGATCACTAAAGTTCATAATTGACTTTTGAGAACATGCTGGCCCTAACTGATATATTCTTCTTCTGTCAATATGAGAAACTATCACCGTTTGCATTGTCTATCTTTCACTATTTTCATGATTCATTAGTTTATTTGATGTATTTCAATAACATAGCATAGCCCTCCTCCCATAAATTTTGACCCCCCTCCGTTTCTTATGGCGTTCAGCCCTTATAACTTTGCACATATACATATTTCCATAACCTCTGTTCATACTTTCATTCACTTCGGTTCACTTCTTCTTGTCTATTGGGCGTAAACTTTCAAAATTTTGGGTGATAGTTTTGCCCTCTAAAACCGTCTTTCTGCAGAAAATAAAAAACCCATATTCATTTATTTCTTCTGTATTATCAACACGTAAACTTTCCCTGCAATTTTTCATGTCCTTTACACATTTGACCTAGTGTTACTAAAACTTTTCATATTTCGTGGTCAAAGATTTGGAGGGGTCCGTGCACCACCCAACCGATTTTTTTATGAAAATACGATACCCGTACCCTCATTTGACGTCTGCAATGTCTGTTTACAATTCCATTAAGTTCGGTTAACTTCTATTTGCCTTTCGGGCGTCAACTTTTAAAATTTTCGGTGCGAGCTTTTGCCCCCTAAAACCGTATTTCCGCAGTAAATAAAACAACTCATATTTGTCTATTTTACGCGTATTGTCCATAGACAAACTTTCGTTGCAATTCGTCATGTGCTTTACGCACATCTGACATACTGATACTAGCACCTTTGATATTTCTTGATCAAATGTTTGGATGGTTCCGTGCCCCACCCAACCGTTTGTTCCAGGAAAATACGAAACCCGTATTCCTTAATTAGATGTCTGCAATATCTTTTTGCAACTTCGGTCCACTTCAACTTGCCTTTCAGGCATAAAATTTCAACATTTTGGATGGGAGCTTTTGCTCCCGAAAATCGTTTTTCCACAGAATATAAAAACAGAATTGATCAAGGTTTGGAGGGGTCTGTGCACCACCTAACAGTTTTTTCCACGTAAATACGAACCCGTATACGCACATTTTATGTCTACAATATGTGTGCAAAATTTCTTTCACTTTGGTTCACTTCTTATCTTTCGGGCGTAAATTTTCAAAAGTTTGGGGTGGGTTCTTTTGCCCCCTGAAACCATTTTTCCGCAGAAAATAAAAAAAGCCGTAATCCGTTTATTCGCGTATTGTTTATACCTAAAGTTTCGTTGCGATTTTTCATGTTCTTTACACACATTTGACATAGTGTTACTAGCACTTCTCAAATTTCGTGATCAAAGGTTTGGAAGGGTCCGTGCTTCACCCAACATTTTTTTAAAATAAAATACGAAACCCGTATCCTCATTTTACGTGTGCAATCTCTGTTCACAGTTAAATTCACTTCGGTTCACTTCTGCTTGCCTTTTGGGCGTCAGCTTTAAAAATTTTGCGTGGGTACTTTTGCCCCCTAAAATCGTTTTTCCACAGAACATAAAAAACCGTATTCGTTTATTTTTTGCGTATTGTCCATACAAAAAAGCTTCGTTGCAATCCTTCATGTCCTTTACACACATTTGACATAGTGTTACTAGCACGTTTCATATTTCGTGATCAAAGGTTTGGAGGGGCTCGTGCCCCACCCAACCTTTTTTTAGGAAAATACGAAACCCGTATACCCACATTTTATGTCTACAATATGTGTGCAAAATTTCATTCCCTTCGGTTCACTTCTGTAATCTTTCGGGCGTTAATTTTCAAAATTTTGGGGTGGGTACTTTTGCCCCCTGAAACCGTTTTTCCGCAGAAAATCAAAAACCGTATTCGTTTATTTTTGGCGTATTGTCCATACTCAAAGTTTCGTTGAAATTCTTCATGTCCTTTACACACATTTGACATAGTGTTACTAGCACGTTTCATATTTCGTGATCAAAGGTTTGGAGGGGCTCGTGCCCCACCCAACCTTTTTTTAAGGAAAATACGAAACCCGTATCCTCATTTTACGTGTACACTTCATTCGCATGCACTTCGGTTCAGTTGTTCTTGAATTTTCCGTTGTCTACTTTCAAAATATTTGGTGAGGCTTTTATATTAAACCTTCACATTATGTAACTTTTTTTCTTTTTATGAGATTATTTTTTGTTGCGGAGAAGGAGAGAAATGCTTTCCTGTGATATGTGTTTCTTACCATGTTCCTGATAAAGTTATTAGAACCCATTACATGTCAATATAGGCATCTTAGGAAGAAAGGTGTGCATTATACGACAAAACATTAGTAGAATCGCTCTTGGTATTCCTTTAGGTACCTCATTGCAACCACAACATTGACCTACACCACGAGAGTAGAAACAACATTTTGAATTTTTTTCCAGTCAATATGTATCAAACTTCAGAACCAAGACGATAATGGTGAAATGAAGAAAGTGGGAGGAGCCTGAAATAACTAGAGAAAACTACACGATGTTTGTCCACAAGGCGCATTTGCTAGGAGCTTGGATCGAAGCAGGGTCGTCACAAAAATGCAGTTTCTACTAACGTTAGAAATATTTAACTCAATAGTCGAGACAAGGTACAACGCTTTCTAGTAAAATTACTGTATAATATGTAACGTTTCGATACTATAACAGTATCTTCATCAGACTTAAACACACTTATCCACACTAGATGTGTGTGCTATACATTAGAATGGTTGCAAATGGCGATACTTTACCTGGACAAGAGAAAAATCCTTCTTCGTATTTGCTGCATTATCACCAACAGGAACAAATAAATTGATGGGGTCATATTTTTCAATGACTAAAAATACTTGATCTCGAATGTACTCAACAATGTGGCGGTTATCTTTGATGTTAATAAAGTGAACATATATTGGATGAGGGTTTGTGATAATGAAGTTGATTATTAACTCATTGCGAACATGACCCCAACCGCCACATTAAAGATTTAGATACTTCGAATCTTGTAGTTCTACACACAACTGTGATTGCATTTCATTAAAATGGGCATCAAGTTACCAAGTTGCAACGACTTTCTATCTGGAAGTTTGAATGAAGGTCTTAGACGCTTGAAGAAATCTATCCAGTGAAGATGTTCCACCATGAACAATGACGCTCCAGTTGCGTAGGCAGCTTTCGCTAGCATACTGTTTAACACTGCCTGAAAATTAGGATTTAAGCACATGACAGCTACATATTCTGTCCTGTCACCATACTTCCATTTTTATATTGACACCCACGTGAATATATCCAGAACAAAGGATGAAAACTTTTTCATTGCTATTCTCTAATGTTCGTCGCTCCTACCAACAGAGTTCTCTTAGAAACTTTACTAACACAGCACAATGCAGATAGCATCCTACTGAATGAAATTTTCTCAAGCGACCTGACTAATTTCTATCTTCCTCATTATAATCTAATAAGCTAAGACCAACCTCAAAACATCGTTAAACATTCTCTTCCACGGCACCATATTATACTACGTTTTCCCGAGTAATATCCCGAACACGTCATAATGACTTTCTAATTTCCAGCTAATACTGTAGCCATTTATGTACGGTCCACATAAGAGTTCACTAACGTTTTTGACCTACTTAGATTTCAACTTTCGATCATACATATTCTTAGAATGCACTAACTAATATCCTGGTACTCTATCTCAGAAACAACACTTTCAAAATTTTCTCCAAACCATGCATAGTGCCTTACTGCAGTTACCATAGCCTGCCCGTCATGAAAGCAGCATGAGTCCAAACGTGGCAATTGTCTCCACCAATATTACCACTTAGTACTATTGATTACCTTGGTTCCATAGGATAGTGATCATCTCCCAATGCTTCTGTGTATAACTCCACGTTTGACATTCACAGCCTCCGCATCACCACGCACACAAAGACGTAATTTCAGCAAAGTTTGTTGGGATCAGTACAGCACGTGCATTAGAGAACACCTGCCGGTTACTGTCTCTACTCTCGCAACAGTTGAATCAATTGAAAATTTCTCACATACTCTGACTAACACAGTGTCAAAGCTGCCGATTGTTCCTCTAAATATATTAGAGAAGTTGTTTCTTATCTCTGTAAAAGTATTGAAGTATTAGTGAATTGTTAACACAAGTACACAGGCACATACGAAGGAATTTAGTTCGGGGAGGACAAAATTCATTCTGAGCATAAATTATAGTGTATTGAAATTTTTAAAATCATCTCTAAAATTACAATAGATGTAAGAATATTCCAAATGTCCGATCCGAATCCCCTTGGTCAACTCATTGTTGTTGCGTATGCATTGTAAGGAAATAGATGATAGTCACATTCAGTGTCTTTAAACAGCATGTGCTGACTGAATTACCTTTCCTATGAGACATGTATTTTCATAGTAATCTCAACCTTATTTCTAAAGCTTCTTTTAATTAGTTACGATATTGAGTAAATTGTCTAAAATATTTGGTAGCTGTAACCAAATAGTAATTTATTTCTATTCTTCATATCATATTTGATGGATTATTTCAATATAATAAGAATTAGGATTTTTTTATTTTGACCACACATTTAGATTAAAAACGCTCCGAGTCAAAACCCCTCCATAATACGTAACTTAAAGCGATACCGAAGGAAGATGACGATATTGAAAATAACTTGACAGTTACTTTAAGTCCACAAAAAGAATAACGTCTAAGGAAATTCTCCATACAAATTAGAATTGGTAACTATTGTAATAGAGTTGACAATATAATGATTGATCAATGCATACATGCGACAAAGATTACCATTTCATATAATTCAGTAGCTTGCGCACATTTGTGAAGTAAATTTTAAATCTTAATGACTTCAAATAGAGCCTTCTGCGCACTAACGTTATGTGATTTACATACCTTTTCCCGAAAATACTACACCAAAAGCCTGGAATTTGCAATGAACTTGCATACAAATGTCATCTGGCGAAACCTATGTGTATGCTTGAATGTAGAATTACTCTCCTAATGGTATCAATATACAAGTTTTGTATTATATGATGCTAAATTTATAACCATATTACCCTGGCTTGGGGTCCCGGGTTCGATCCCAGCCCCCGCCAAGTGAACTTTGTGGTGGACAAACACCGTCATCATCATCGTCTCCTTTAGCCTAACCGGCATAATCGTGGGACGTAAAACTCAAAGATTTCACTTAATTTCATATATTTCTCTGGCAGCCGTAGACAGAGTTATTTATGCAAGTGACACAAAATGTAAGGCGAAAATAAAGTGCAACACTTACTTCATTTTCCCATAAAAGAAGCTAGGAGATTGACTCATTTTTTATAGCACTTACAAGGTTGAAAAATTACTTTTGGAACATGTGTGTTCTGCATACAGAAATACAACACGGCTGTCTTCATTCCATCATTGTTTCTCAATTTGACATCTCCAGTGGTTGTTGATACCCTTTTTGATTAGATGCTTCCACCATATTTTCACGTCCCTTACCCTGTACCACCGTCTTCGACGATGACCAAGTACTTCGGGATTTCACATTCGACGTCTCAGGCACATTCATACTGCACAACGACATAAACTTCTTCCTTTGACTACGAACTCAAAACATGCTTTCCTTTCATCTTTGCCGGAGACAGAATGGATCCTTATCGGAAATTTCTACGAACAATGCAGTAGCGTCAATTGCGGGATGCTGGTCGCATGAAAGCAAATGACGTATGAATGGTTCTGACATTACAACGATGTTTCTTTTAAAATATTTGTTCTCGACTTCTAGGGAAATAGGAAATAAAACACACGTTATCTTTTTCTACATATGCTAGATTATTTTTGATATGCAGTAGCCGATAACTTCGTTCACATTTTCATTTGAGAACCTCATTTTCACAAGCACACTTCCAAGTATCCATTCTCACGTGGCAGTTCTATACATATAGACTAAATAGCCTAATGTGGAGATAAGAGAGCATGGATTATAAAAAAAGCCCGATACGGGCAGTTCTAGTACTACTCACTTCTTGTCCCACCTATTTCAATAAAAGCGCACTTTTTAATCCAATCCTAGTCTTATTTTCTGATCTCGTAATGTGAGAGCCATTCATATTAATAATTTTGCTCATGTAGCCTACTCTACTGAATCTTTTAAATCGTAATTGTGTAAAAAGGAGATCCAAGAACAAAAATATTGTTCACGTTTTAACATAATTCAATATTGTCTAACTAATTGCAGGAAACACAAAATTGCGTAAAACACACACACAAAGTATTTTCCATAAACAAAACATTAAAGCAAAATATAATTCTAATAGATAAAAACATGTAAACATGTTTTACTGTTCAGTGGTAATTTATTACACAAATGTAAAAGTATTGACCGAAATTAGTTATTACTTATAGTTTTTAAAAATGTCCTTAACAGACGACTAATTTCTTTATCAAAATCACATTTTTATCAATGCATTACAACTCAACCGTCTAAAACTCATGCCTGCTTTATTACCAAGTTTTAAGAAAATATAATTTGGAATTATCCTGGGCAGTACGGAGGTTTGACAATCTCGAGCGAGATAGTTTAGAGTCAATTAATTTCTTTGGGCAATTATATGATTTTAAAGTTCAGTTCTTTGGTATGGTAATGGGAGGAGGGATTTCGCATCCCACGTTACCCTATCCCTTGCCCTGCAAATTGTTTACCCTATCGTACCCTGTCATACAGTACGCTTATTAATCATGTTTAATATTTCCACCCAATGAATCTGGGTGTGAAAGAAATTTAAAAACAAAACACATTTGAAAACCTGTCAACACGTTACAATAATTAAAACAACTGACGTTAAGTATACATTCCGTCCACTCATTTGCATAATTGAGAGCAAAGAATTGTGAATTTATTAAGAGCGCATATCAATGTTAGATTTTGATCTTATTAAGAAAACTATTTTTACTAATTCAAACGCATTCATAAAATTGGCCTCATGCACCATTTTAGTTCCTATTTTCGTAGAGTTTCTATAGAGGTAATCAAGAAAGATCTGTCCCTTTTTGTGGAGGTCTGTGTTCAATTGGCACTCACACCGTGAGTTGAATGCGAATGAAGATAAGGCGAAGGTCAGTTGTTGGTGTGGGTATATCCAATATATTGCCTGGTTCTTACAATTAAGTTACACCGTGAACTTGCGTAAGGACAAAGTGAACATGGGATCTTCACAGAGCGTCATAATGGCGTGTTTTCTGAACGAGTTCAAACTGGGATCAAACGCCGCTGCAGAATTGTGGAGGATATGCCAGACATTTAGTGAGGGTGTCGTGGCTACGTGAATAGTGCAGCGGTGATTAAACAGGATTAAGGACGGTGACGAGACACTCACAGACGCACAAAATGCCGAAAGACCAATACATGTACAAAATGAAGATCTTCAATCAGCAATTGAGGCAAGCAGTAGCCAGAAATGTAAGGAACTGAGACTACAATTCAGTATGAGTGGAGAAACCATTCGGCGGCACCTTCATCAACTTGATAAACACTACATGTTGCATCGATAGGTCCTACATGATTTGACTCTGGGCCAGAAGGCAACGCCAGCAGGCAAGTGTGTTTCTTAGCTGTCTCGTCTAAGGAAGGAGCACTTTCTGGACAGGGAATTGATAGTAATGAGAAGTGTGTCCCGTACGAAGCTCCACGGCGCCGTCATCATTGATTAGCATCATATGAACAGACCTCTAAACAGCCGAAACGAGCACAGCACCAGGACAAGTTTCTTCTGTGTTTCCTGGAGCATCGTGTAACGTAAACTTGTACCAGCTCATCAGAGCATCAATGCAAGTGTGTACTATCAGCAGTTGAGCCGCGTTGAAGAAAAACTCATCTCAAACCTCTGGAGCCAGCACTTCTGAATCTCAAAAGAGTTTTCGTGTTACAGGGCAACGTTAAGCTCCACGTGGTTAGGATGACCCGGGATACCATTTTGGATTGGAAACACAATTGCATCCGCCATACTCCAGGACACTGCACTCTCCGATTAACACCTGCTTTATTCCTTGGCTAATCACCTTAGAGGACACCAGTTCAAATTCCTAATAGAGGTACAAAATATACGTGATACCTCCTTCGCTTCACGGTCTACCAAGTTCCACCGTGATGGAATCCATGCCCTTCCAGAACGTTGGTAGAAAGTCGTGCATGCTAATGAGGACAATTATTGACCTTCTAGGTACTGTTTAGGTGGCATATCGATGTTTAAAGGTTGTGAGTCAGAAACCGACAGAAGTTTGTAGGTTATGCTGTACACAATCTGCTATTCTCACTTTACGCATTATCCATGTTTGAGAAATATAACGTACCGGAAATATCATAATAATAATAATAATAATAATAATAATAATAATAATAATAATAATAACCTACTTGATGGCCTATGGAACCCGGAGGTTCAATGCCGCGTTCACAAAAGCTCTCCACTGACTTCTATGCTTAGCCAATTGTATTCCTATCCAGTTTCTACTTTGTATTCCTATCTCTGCGAAATCCATCTTAATATTGCCCTTTCATCTGTGCCTAGGTCTTCCTAATGGTCGTTTTCCAATTGCTCCTGCAGTCAAGACTTTGAGGCGTTTCTACTTTCTTTCATTCTAGCTACATGACCTGCCCATCTGAGCCTCCTAGATTTGATGACCCTAACAATGTTGAATAAACCGTATAAATTATGTGGTACCTCGTTATGAAGTTTCCGCCAGTTCCCATTCCCGTTTCTGTTGCGTCCGAATATTCGTCTCACGATCTTGTTCTCCAGTACTTCCAGTCCATGTTTTTCCCTCAGAGTAAGCGCCCATGTTTCGCAACCATACAGAACAACAGGCATGATGATCCTTTTATATATTTTAAGCTTCAAATTCCTCGACAGAATTTGCGACGACAAGAGGTTTTCAACAGAAGAGTAACACGAATTCTCTGCTTTTAATCGACATTTAATTTCTTCGTAGATATGATTTTCGTCCGTTAGTATTGTTCCTCGATATTCGAAAGTATCTACTTTATCAAAAGTATTATTTAATATTTTAACGCATCCAAAATTCCCGTATTACGGTTACTTCTAAACCCATGTCCCTGCAAGCGTTTAGTAAGTTTTCTGCATTTCTTTCTATTGTTCTCCCATCATCCCCTATTAAATTTAAATCATCAGCATATGTCATAACTTGGTGAATACCGTTCAACTGTAGGCCCTGGTTGCTATTTTTGATTTTCCTTGTAGCGTATTCCAGAACGAAGTTAAATAATAACGGCGACAACGCATCTCCTTGTTTCAGGTCATTTTCAACGTGAAAGCTCGTGGACAAAACTTTTTGTACCCGCACTTAACTTTTGGATTCATTTAAACATATCTTAATTAATCTATGCTTAATTAGCTTTCTCGGCATTCCAAGTTCTGCAAGAACGTTGTATAATGTTTCTCTCTTAACCGAGTCGTACGCCTTTCTAAAATCTAAAAATAGTTGATGTACCGGGGTACTGCATTCCCACTTTTTTTCGAGTATTTGGCGATTGGTAAATGTTTGGTCGATAGCTGATCGATTTTGTCTAAATCCGCACTAATAATCTACAATGATTTCATCTGCGTATGGGGTCAATCTTGCTAATAAAATATTTGAAAGATTTTATAGGATGGGGAGTTGTAAGAGAAATGCCTCGATAATTATTACAGTCAGTTTTTACGCCTTTCTTGTCAATTGAAACAATGATAGATTCTTTCCACTTTTGTGGCAATTCGTATTTCTTCCAGCTGTTTTTACTTCTATTCGGCTGCAGATTTATTGTATTATAGCAACTGTGTACTTAAGAATAGGCAAGTACTTCTACTCTAAGTAAGATTTAACCACCGCCCGCTGGAGTCACTCCTCTCGCTCGCCTTCTATACTGCCTGTCGAAACGACGATTCATTGCGTATGACAAAAAACAAAAAAATGACCGCTAGGCGGCATGGCCAGCCGAGGCTTGTTATTTTCTACTTCAGTGTAGCTATACAATAATTCAGCATATTTCCCCCCAATTTTTGTAGTAAATAGTACACCTTTTTCACAACTTACTTACATACGGCAAAGTTGTACATATTTTTTAAATAAGAATTTTACTTTTAATTAACAAAAGAAGAAATTCTACATATACAGTATATTATCACGAAGTAATAGAAAGGTTGACACAAAAAAGAGCGCAATAGACATGTAGTTGTTGTTAGCTATATCAGTCAGCTGTGATTTGTGATTTGCATACATACTTCACATATAAAAATAAATAATATTTAAATGAAAATACATAAAGTATCATCCTTATTTTCTGAAAGAAATAAATCCAAAATAGACGAAACACACTCCAACTATTTAAATTACGATATACTCAGTTGATAAGGCCCAACATAAGCAGATCGCATTGCTTGTGTTGACCGCACCACCATGATTATGCTATTATTATTATTATTATTATTATTATTATTATTATTATTATTATTATTATTATTATTATTATTATTATTATTATTATTATTATTATTATTGAGAAAAAGAGCAACGACTCATCATATCAAAAACATAAGAATGCCGTTGAATTTACACACTATAAAATGAAGTGAGGATTTACTATCCATCTCCCCAAGATGCATTCTCATATATTTGTTTCTAAGCCAACCCCCCAAAATTTGTATCTGATATGTATATATCCTCCGCAAGACTGGATTTAACACTAGAACAACTAGACTCGGGTCTAAGGGCACAACGATCTTACGATCGCCCGTTGGACCAAAATTTAATAAGGGAAGCGAAAAAAAATGCAAAAGATTAAAAATGATTAAAGACAGTAAACACCCTCCATGACGTTCAGTATGATTATGTTAATAGATACCTTCGCTCGGTAGAAAACAAGGAGGAAGGCAGTTTATTCTAAGGGCAAATGCTTATACATCTTAGACATCTGATTTTGGACAATGACAACAATTTCCATATTATACTGTTTCATAATCATACTGTGACTTTTTAGTATTTGAATATTAACATTTTACGGCCGAAAATTCGAAAAAAAAATCTTCTACTCTTACACAAACTGATCATTCTCTGTAGCTTTGTTTTAAAAGACGTAAATTTGTATAAGTTTGACTTCCTTTACAGCAGATTGGAAACGAAAATTCGTTAAAATTTGGACAAAAATAATATATATAGGGGCAGGGTGGCTCAGTGGTACAGCACTTACCTCTGATGCGTGGGGTCCCTGATTCAATCCTCGGCCAAGTAAGTTTCTGATGAACAATATGGCGTCCATTTGTTTTCTCAGGGCACTTTCGTTTCCTTCCACATTTCATTCCACCAATTCTTCCATCAACATTCACTTGCCTTAATGATCCGTCTTCCTTAACCTAACGGGTATAATCGTAGGATGTTACTCTGAAAAATATATATAAATATTATACTGTGTTAAAATTTTGTACTTCGGCATGACAGACGGCAAATATATTTTGCCTATGGGGGGAAAAACATTAAATCTGACACCGACCCTGCAGCTATTTCCCAGCGAACGACGCGCTCCACTCACTCCAAATTTCAATGTTATTATCGATAATAATAATAATAATAATAATAATAATAATAATAATAATAATAATAATAATAATAATAATAATAATAATAATAATATGAAACGGTAGAAATTCTCTAATACTCATTTTTAGAATTTCGATTGTCTTTCTGCAAAATGAGTTTGAATTTGCAAGAAAATCAAAACGCTTCGTTTATGCTTTCTCCATATGTGAATCGTTTGTCATTTTTTTTTCATTATTTTTTCTGATAACAGCAATTTGTACTTTTCATCACTATAACAGTTGTAAAAAGTGCATTCCACAGAACTGGTGAACATAATGGCTCATATTACTGAATGAATCTACCGATTTCTTGAAATCCGGTATAGTAGCATCAACGAACGTAACACAGTTTAGATTATGGAAGTTCGCCTTTCTAGGTGGTTCTTTTAGTCGTCTATTAAGCACACATTGGGCACAGAGTCTTGTTTCAGCTTCCGAACTTTATATTTAAAAAATCCTTCTTTTACAGAATGTTGACAACAAACAATAGATCTGTCTGGAGGAATTCAGTTACTTCCCATCGTATCATCATATCTTGATATTTTATTTATTAACCATTTTTCTGCAGTTGAATACTCGATGGTATTTCGTGAAATGATATCCCAACGTATTCTAAAATATCTCTTCGTAACTTAGAAATGACCATATATTAGTAATTCATTTTAATTTGCGAAAACAGTGAACCCTATAATGTATTTTCCTCTATGAGATGTATGCTAACAAGCCTCGTTTAGTGCTGCACCCATGCGGCGGAATTTCGAAAAATATTCGTACGGCGATCTCTATGTTATTTTTGGTGATTCGACAGGTAGTAAAGAGCGAGCGAAAGGAGTGACTCCAGCGGGCGGTGGATTTAACAGTTAAAAAACTGATCATTTGTAATGAATGTTAGGCATATCTTATTTTATGTTTTTTTTTTCTTACCGTTGCAGTAAGTATTAAGAAGTAAAGACGGTATATATATATATATATATCTATATATATATCAAAGTGGATTGCAAATTGTTTATGATTCCCTCTTGGAAGACAATTTGGAACGTGGCTCGTGCTGTATTTCGTTCAGGACCATGGTAATACATAAATGGAAGGACTTGTAGCAAAAGCAGACCTTGCCAAAAGAAGATTTTTTTTTTTAAGAAATTGAATATAAACCTGCATATTTGTGTGTGCTTTATAAGATACCAGAGATACGTATAAAGAATCAGATTTGCAGAGTTTCTCAGTGTGTACTAGAGAAAGTTCTCTTTTCATTCTTCAGGGAAATTTTGTTTTGACAAGAGGTTTTTTTTCTTTTCTTTTCTTTTTTTTTTTTGCAAAAATCACCCTAATTGATATTAAAAATGGATATTTTAATTAAGTTATAGACAGCCGTAATCATCAGGATTATAAACTTGCAGCCAGATAAGATTAAATATACAGAGTTGGCCCTTAGCACCCCCTTGGAAAATCCGTGTTCGTTGAAAATAGTGAACAACAATCATGTAGTAACATAGTAGGCCAAGGGAAAAGTCGGATTGTGATGGTGACCAATATGGCGGCCATCTTGAAAGCCGCCCTCTTGAATTCACGTCAAGATTTGTAAATGGGAACATGGTCATGCGGTACATCATTTTAGGCTAGAATTCAAAGACAAACACAATGGTGAAATTGGTTTGTTGATATCATAATGTGTTCAAAGTTACAGGCATTTCAAATTGCTAAATTTACCGTACTGTTTCTGTTGCAGGTGAAATATTATACCACTAATGACAGCAGAGGGGAAAGAGTTGATGAGGGCATGGGCAGGAAGGAGTGCAAGGGCTGTAGCAGCTGAATTCAATCCCAGGCACCCTAATCGACATCGTGTGTTCCATGTTAGTGTCACTCAACTCTTCCAGAAGTTCATGGATACTGGTTTCATAGGAGATAAACCCAGGTGTTGAAGACCCACGACCGAAACAGATGAAGCCACATCGGTAGCAGTACTGGCATTATTTACTACATCAACACACCACAGTACCCATCGTCCGTCCATGGAATGTGGTGTCAGCCGTACATCCATCAGACGTATCTTACAGAAAAGCAAGTGGCATCAGTACAAATTGCAACTTCAACATCAGCTATTTAAAGATGACCCCGAATGTCGTGTTGAATTTTACGTCTGGGCCTTTGCACAGAAGCAAACGGATCCCACATTCCACACACAAATTTTATTTTCCGATCAGACCAATTTTTATGTCACTGGGGAAGTGAATAAGCAAAACTGTCTCTATTGGTCCCCGACAAATCCTCAGTTGGTTTCCCCTTGCTAAATGGTAGGTACAGGCAAATTAATGGTGTGGTGTGGTTTATAGGACATCAAATAATTGGTATATTCATCATTCCTGCTACCCTCACTGCTGAACTGTATTTGGATATGTTGCGGGAACTGATCCTCCCTTTCATATTGTCCGAGGACGGCGCCTTTCCACTCTTTTTCCAGCAGAAGGGTGCCCCTCCGCATTAAGGATTACAGGTCCGTACCTATCTGGATGAACAATTTCCTGGACGTTGGATCGGGCGCCGTGGTCCCATTGAATGGCCAGCACAATCACCAGATGTAACGCCGTTCAATTTTTATCTGTGGGGTCATCTGAAGCCAAAGGTATACGCCGAAAAGATCCGGGATCTTTAACTCCTAGAAGAACGCATATTTGCAGCCTGTGCCGATATTTCATCAGAAACTATTTGGAGGGTCATGGACAATTGGGTTGAACGATTTACCTTGTGTATAACTCGCTATGGGGGCCACGTAGAGCACGTGCTTCGCCATGTGTGACAGGTAAAGTTAGCAATTTAAAATGCCTGTAACTTTTGTACGAATCAAGATATCAACAAACCGAATTCACCGTTGTGTTTGTCTTTAAATTTCAGCCTAAAATAATTTGCCTTAACCATGTTCCCATTTAAAAATCTTAAAGAAAATTCAATATGGCGGCTTTCAAGATGGCCGCCATCTTGGTCACCATCCCAATCCGGCTTCCCTTTCGGCCTACTATGTTACTACATTTTTGTTCACTATTTTCCACGAACACGGATTTTCCAAGGGGTGGTAAGGGACTTATGGCCCACCCTGTATATTAATCATAATCAGTTGGTAATATCTCCGTTTGAGGGAAGGTAACACTTGGGCCACTCCGCGATCAGTTTCGCATACGACAGAATAAAGTCACTTATAACTTAGGCGCTATTAGTCCTACACTAATATAAGTATACACTTTGTGAAAAAGCATAAAATGACGAAAAACTTTTACAGGATTTTTTTCTAATTCGATCTTGAATAGAATATATGTATAAAATACTGAAGTCACCTGCAACCAATACTGCGTAAAAATGAAAATAATAACAAAACGATCATGTTAAGACAAAAATACACTACAATTATATTGTAGAAGGCAATTAGACAAACAAAATAAAAACAAATTCGGATACTCTAGCTCCAGGGGTTATGGACGTATAATGAACAATATAAACGACAAAAATTTCGGCTTTACCCTCCTTTTCTCCCTTACCGTGAGGTTCTTTTTCTGGTATATGGCACTTTTTGTAATCAGTGGTGGATACATACGTAAAAAATATCGGATGTCAAATTGGTACATGATTTGCCGTTAAATACAAAAAGAGATAACTTTTGTCAAGATTTTGCCTAGCAGGTTGACTGCCATGAGACACGAAATCTGGTCTCACATACATATCTTGTGTAGGGCACGAGACAATGTTTTCAGGTTTCACTACAACAACTATTTCAGGCCTTGAGGTCTTTATCAATACCTCACCTCGTACTTGATGATATGGACTGAAATATTCGTTTGGCCTTGGAAAGTTGCAAAGTGATCGTAGCCCGTGGATTTTTCATAGTATGTATTTATAATAAAGAAGTAAACAAAAATCACAGAAATAATGGTAATTTTATAATTTCGCGGCGTGGCCCCAAGCTAAGGAAAACACTTTACTCCCGTGGCAGTCAACCTGCTAGACTATTATATAGGGAAGATTGCAAAGTGCAAGCTTCTAAATCCCATCACCAGTCTACTTGTCTTCAGCAATGAGCAACTTTCAAACTCCGCTTTGTTATTCTACTTCAAACTGCATTAAGAATTCCATTCTTGGTAAACACTTTGGTATCTACACGTTGAATGGTTGAAGCTCATAATTCATTTCTTAGTAGAACTTAACCGTTCCTTTTCAGCACCTACGCAATATTAGATTTGGACCTACAGTTTAAGATGGAGTTGGAACCATTTTACTGCATTCAACCTTCAAAACTCTCCTTTCGAGAATCAAACGTGGGACACTTCTCACAAAACGATCGCGCTCTGTCTACGTAACCGGAAGTGAGCGCTCTCTTAATTTGTATCAGATCTCTTAATCGGCTCGCGTTTGTGTATGGATATATTTTTCAAATTAAAGTATGCTAAATATAATGGTGGTACTCGGCTCAATTTAATGGTGGTACTCTGAACTTACAACCCAGCACAGAAGATGTTTATTTATACAACTAATCTAAATTTGCAAACATGAAATAATACTTGTTTATTTAATTTAAAAACATATCTTAAAGAAAGTAAGAAGATTTTCGCTCAAAATATTTTGGTTCTAAACATATGAGCTAAGAAGTAAAATAAAAAAAACGATGAGCAAAAATAATAAATTAAATTCAGTGAAATGTCAATCTTGCATTTATTTTGTATTGAAGAATTCGAATTTGATCAAGTATATTATTAATTTGGTTTTTTTTTCAATGTTAATTTTAAACGTGCTTTGTCCGATTCATTTACAGATGGTTCAATATAAGCAGTGCTTAAAGTGAGATCTTTAGTCTCTTTATATTGCTTATATGCAGGATAAAAGTAAATCTGAAAAATTAGAGGGCACGCATGACGTCACACCGTCCCCGTGCCTATCTTAGCAAATTGTAATTCTGTTTACCAAATGGGAGACTGCGTTACCCCATTTGCGAAAAGCATCTACGGCGTCCGTAGTATATATTTTAGTTATTCTTTTTAAACAAACTTAATACAAAATCCCATGGACTTTCAGAGCGGTGTACCCAGAATTTCATCAAAGGGTTAGGTTCAAACACTTATTCTTGTATTCTTTCAGGATATGTTTGTCTTTCGTATAAGCTGTATACATGTAGATAGTAAGTATAGATATGTCTTAATATACTATGTTAATTTTCCCATGATATCTTGATCAAGGGGACTAAAACTCCGAAAAAAACTAGCAAGATAGAAATAATTTTCTACAGAAAAAAGTAGGTATTAGAAACAAATTGTCTAAGCAAGATTATGAATACTCTGCTCAACAGATATATCTTGTGCCGTTTCTATAATTAGTGTAAAAATGATGTACAAATAGTAGTTTCAATCATTACAAAATACAATCAGCAAAATTAAGTAAAAACCTATGGTTAAAAAGGTAAAGTACATTTAATAGAAAAAGCGTAATAAATGATTCATCTTACATAGTAACAAATATCACGGAGGTACTTTCCTTGCATTTCGGGTAAATTAACTGTTACCGTTGTGATTTCACAATTTTCATATGTGCACTGAGTTGAACCTCAGTTTTTCATATCAGTATATCTGTACAGTAGTGATCTATTTAAGGCATTGAAGTTGAAATAAGTTAAACTATGGAAACATTCTATTGACACAGTTACAGAACTTAACAATGTATTAACCATTTCTAGCTATCCTCATTTGGCTATTTGGTTGTTATGGAAAATTTAGTTATAATTCCAATTCATCCAACAATCAAGTTTATTTATTTTCTTTTTATTTATTTTTGCTTAATGTCCCAAGTTTATTCACAGACACGGAGGGAGATGGTAATGAAAAATCGTGATAATGCTGCAATAACGAAACCAAGAAATAACGGGAAAGTCTCTGTAAACCCAGATATATTTTATTTCTCCACCACAAAACTCACTTGGTGGGAACTTGGAACGAATCAGGGGTGCCTACAAGCGCTCTACCACTGAGCCACCGCAGCCGAAAATATTCCTACTTGGGTAATATTTTTGAGTTAGTTGAGAGAAAATATTCAATGGAAACCCGAGTGATTAAGCAATATATCTATCTATCTATCTATCTATCTATCTATCTATCTATCTATATCTATATATATATATATATATATATATATATATATATATATATATATATATATATATATTCTAAAAAATAAACATTTCTCGATTTCCTGAGAACTTAACGAACAATGACACTACTCGAAAAATGCAGTGTAAAAGATATCTCTTCAGCAAAATGAAATTAACGTTTTGAGGGTAGAAAGCTGTTACCGAATTACCGAGGAAGAAGCAAGGTCTCTACAGTTAGAGTGAGAATACGCCCGTTTTTAACGGGATTGTTATCTCTTTCAGAAAGTTATTTCTCGGAGAAAAAGTTCCATTTGTGGCTTAGTTTCATGCAAACCGGTCACCATTATATATACAAGGTGTGAAGATAAATCTAAGATAACCTAATCTGAACAAACCTAACGTAACATTAACTAAAACAATCAGGGTTTTGACTCAGTTACACATCGAGTTGTATATTAACGAAAGAAACGAAATAACAACTCTTCTGCAAGGAATTCAAACATTAAAACAATATAACATTTAAGTGGCAATCAATGTAATCAAGTGTGTATTTGAAACATATTTGTTACATGGACTTTTATATTTAAAAAAGAAACGAAATAACAACTCTTCTGCAAGGAATTCAAACATTAAAACAATATAACATTAACGGCCGTGTGCACCAACGAAGTCCAACTGTTGAACGAGGATCATAACCAAGTTCAGTGAAAATGTATGTTGCACCACCCACGTTCAAGGTTAAGTCTCGGTCAAATGGTGGATGAACTTGGTTTTAACTTGAACGGCCGAATTTGGGGGTTTAAACTTCGTTGATCCAAGTCAGTCTGTTTACATTCAATAATGTCTGTATTTTTGCACTAATGAAATTACAATTCTCGTGATAGGAGAAATTTTCTGCTCGTGGTTGCATTATTTTTTCCTAGATACAATGTGTATCAATAAAATGAAATAAATGTTCTGAAGTTTTAGGAATACAGTTCTTTTTTAATTTTCAGGTAAAGTCTCTTAACTAACAAAAAGAAATAAGGAGGATATGTAACTAGAAAACCTGCGAGGCTGTTTTATTATTATCATTATTATTATTATAGCAAAATGTTCTTTGGAATGAATTCAAACAACTACGGAACTTTACTACAGCTGTAATACGACAAGAGAAAAGAGCATTTTTCACACAGTTTTTCAATAGTAATAATCTGAGCTCCAAGGATGTATGGAATAAATTAAGAACCCTCTTTATTAGTAGTCGAAAAAATTCTCAAGCATTACCAGATGATCTTGCAGACTGCAATGAGATTAACGCGAACTTTGGTGAAATTTGTAATGATAGAAATATCGACGAGAATGCAGTTCAAAACCGCATAACTGTATATAATAATACTAAATTCTGTTCAAGTATGAATTCATTCGAACTCCGTAATATAAGGAATTTTGATGTTCACAATGCAATTAAAAATTTAAATTCGAATGCAGCTGGGCACGAAGGCATTACAGGAAAGATGCTTAGACTTGTTTTACCAAACATTATATCACCATTAACACATATAATAAATTATTCCATAACCACATGCTCCTTTCCATTATCCTGGAAAGAAGCATTTGTAATGCCTATAGCAAAAAAGCAAAATGTATCATCTCTAAACGACCTTAGGCCTATTATTCTATTACCAATATTGTCCAAAGTTATGGAGAAACTTGTGCATAACCAGCTCAATGATTACGTCATTAATAGTAATATCTTACCCCTACACCAATCAGGCTTTGGTAATTCACATAGCACTGCCACAGCTCTACTTCATAACACTGACGACATTTTTTGAGCATTAGATAACAACCAGATATCATTCCTGGTATTATTAGATCTTACTCAAGCATTTGATTAAGTTCATCACGACTTACTCCTAGCTAAAATGAAATACTATAACTTTTCCACCAACACGATCCAGTGGTTCAGATCATATCTTGCAGATAGGCAACAAAGAGTGGTACTAAGAAATCCTAAACTTGCGGTATCAAACAAAATCAGTCTTCAAAGAGGAGTGCCACAAAGATCAATACTAGGACCTCTGCTATTTTGTCTATATACAGCAGACGTACCAAAGCTACACTCTAGAATACATCTGTACGCGGATGATACACAACTCTGCTTAGCCACGTCTCCAGAGCACGCCTTAAAAAGTGCAGCCCTCATTAATGAGGACTTAGAAATATTTAGTGATTGGTGTTTGTCCAATTCCTTGAAAATAAACGCAAGTAAATGCATATTTACAATCATGAGAACAAGAGAAAATCTAAGCAAATTGGAAACTGGACTAATTAATATTTCCATTCGAGACACGCCGTTAGATTACTCACCTTCAGTAAAAAAAAATTCTGCGATTATTATATAAATATAATGATTTTCTAAATCAGAACACAAAACTGTATTTAGTGAACACGCTTATTTTTCCACTGTTTGAATATTGCGATTCTGTATATGGACCAGCCATTACTAACTAAATCCTTAGCAATATCAATTCAAAAAGTTCAAAATGCCTGCATGAGATTTATCTATAACACGCAAAAATGTGAACATATACTGCCCTTACTAAATCAAAACAATATTCTAACAATGTCAAGGAGACCTTTGTTGCATCTGTACTGCCAGATACATAAGGTCATACACAATAATGGCCCCATTTATCTTAAAAGTAAGCTGACGTTCCTAAATGAAATCCATCCATATGAAACAAAACGTTCCCGTGCACTTGACATCCCGCGGCATACATTAACAAAAGCAGCGAAATCATTCTCTATTTCAGCTGTGAGAGCCTGGAATTCATTACCTTCCGATATAATCGAGTGCAAAGGATTCTTGACCTTCAAACGTAGGGTAAAGGATCATCTTTTATATCAACAGAAGCTTAGCTTGAGTACCTACTCTTTAGACTGCAGCAAATAAACCAATTGTGTATGCATATTGTAGTATAGAGGACAAGTACTAGGCCTACTGTATCTGAACAACTAACTATTATATTCTTACTTCATATTGGTTTTCTAATTCCATGTATCATTCCTAATTGTACTTTTGTTAGGTTAGGTGGTAGAGCAGCCTACGGCTAAACCTCGCCTCAAGAATAAAGGCATTTTCAATTCAATTCAATTCAACAT
The DNA here is from genome assembly GCF_964235325.1 of Thermobia domestica. Classification (NCBI taxonomy): domain Eukaryota; kingdom Metazoa; phylum Arthropoda; class Insecta; order Zygentoma; family Lepismatidae; genus Thermobia; species Thermobia domestica. Next base: position 260,646,014 of record NC_137458.1, read on the forward strand.
AATCAGCTCTGCATTTTGGACAATGTATTTTCTAAACAATTTTCCAGTAAAGGTTAACGTTAGGAGGGCCAGGAGTGTAGCCACGGGGGAGCCCATCGGAGCCAGGCCCCCCAAATGATTTTCTGCCCCTCCCCCAAATGACCAGCTTTCAAAACATCATTGTAAGATTACCTCTCCTCAGTCACTTAAAAATAACAAAGTTTACATATAATTAATAATTTACGGTAAAAAATATGGAAAAATACTATTTTACCATACCAATCGAAAAATAGTATAGTATCTCCTTCTTATATCAATCGGAAAACAGTATGGTTTATTTTTTTATTTTTTACAGCAGATTACACAATTTACTGCGATTCATATTTGACACTTTGAAGACAAAAGTTTCAACAAGGTACTATAAATACTACCATAAAACAATGCATGGGATTCCCCAAAGGAACGGATGGATTCCGGACATGCTGTAAAGGAAAGAAGTGTCACAGGTTGTTAATCCCGTGCGCACACGTAGCTGCGTTTTCAAATATGCATTTTTCAAGAGTAGGTACGGCTTTCTAAGTGACGTTTTTAACCGCACTCTCTACGATGTGTTGTTTCTAAACTGTTGATGTTCCCGCACTCTCTACGATGTGAAGTACATGTTCCCACTCTTTCAACACACTGTCACTCCTAAACGGGACAGAATTTCCCCCATGTTCACTAGGACATTTTTGCTTTTTTTAAAAAATGTACTATCACCCGTCCAAGTTCGTCCACGTAGTTACCGTTCACCCTGTATATATTGATATATAGATAGATAAATTTTTCCATTATTTTGGAAAGTTGTGAACTATAGCCTATATAAATTAAATCATACAGAAGGGATTCAAAGACGCCAGCATGACTAGACACCAGCATGACTGGTGAAGAACCCTGTGTATATTACAATACAATAAAACTCCGTTTTGTGGCTATCGCAGCATTGCATTCACGCCACAGGCGTTTCTAGAGTTAGTTGTTAGTGATCGTAACCACCGCTTTAAAATTCCTTCACGTTTCCACTTGTATCGCTATTTCAGATAATATTATTTAAAACTTCTGATTCGAATCATTACCCACTCTTTTCTTCGAAGAAGTTTCGCATGTGATACAGAAGAAACTTTTGTCGTGAAATAATATTTTCCGCGACGGAACGCTGCACGATATGCAAACCTAAGGATTTTAATGTCGTACTACTTTTTTATTAATATTTTGGATTTGAATATTTCTGAAGAAATCGAGTTTATTCGCATTCTCGCACTGATTTAGGAAAAGAAGAATTTGTAAAGTGGTAAACTGAAATCCGAATTCCAAAGAAGATGCTCGAAAGCTAGTTCACAAACGAGATGTTCTGCTCCTTCACGTGTTCAGCCACTTCGAATCTATGGTCGAGGAGGAACAGAACTTTGCATCGTTGACACTGATGAACTTCAAATACACGAAGCATCCTGGATCTCGGAAGAAGAGGGCGATGTAATTTCCTTAAATCCTGTTTTAACTGCATCTTCAACACTACTCTCTCCTTGCCAATCACCAGTGATCTAAAACGATGGAAACGACAGTATTATTGAAGAATTATGATTGGTTAATTAAAGAACCTTATGTTGATAAAATATTATTACCAGTCTACCATTTTCTAATACTTTATAATATATTCACAATAATTTCCAATACAAATATATTCACAATAATTTAAGCGTTTTGTAATAAAAAGTTCTACAATTAAAAATAGTTTTTTTATTGTAACAACCCCTAAAATAATCAAAATAATGAAGAAAACAAAAATTAAAAAGTGTTACGTTAAAAAGAGGAGGGTTTCGGCCTTGCGTTACGAAATGTGACAAGCAGGAGGAAGGGGTAAAAATTGGCCAAAAATAGCATTACGTAATATGTGGACGGCCCCTAGAACAAGAAATGAGACATAGATGTTAATAAAATAATTATGTTTTTTTTTCTTTTAGTCACGAATAATAAATAAATATGTCAGGAAATCTTATAGAAAATAAGTGAAATTTCAAAGAAATCAGCTTTATGTAGATTGAGGGCCGGTGTACAAGGGCTTAAACTAAAATAGTTATGCACAAAGGTATGTTTGGTCCGGGACAGTAATTATTGGTTAAACATAATAAAAACTACCTGGAATATAATTTATGGAAATTTATGGAGAAAAAGCGAATAATAATAATAATAATAATAATAATAATAATAATAATAATAATAATAATAAGCTAGAAAGCAGTGTTTTTTTAGTTTCCCAGAAGGTAACCAAAATTTTCCTTTTTTCAGGCCTCAAAAACACTAGCTGCAACAAAATTTATTTTCGCTTTGTAGCTGGCCCCACCTGAAAAACGACGGGCCCCTCCTACATAAACCTGCTGGCTACACCCCTGAGGAGGGCATACAAGTTATGTCTACAAATACAGTATTTTCTTGTCAAAATTCCATGCAAACAGCATAAATCGTATCCAGTTATTCCTCGTAAAACTGATTAACCAGTTATTCCTAGAGTGTTGTCAACCAGTTGCGTACAATTGTATAAGACACAGAAATTTAGCTACTATAGTGAAAGCCACACGTCTCAAAACCACGCCAAACTTCTCAAGCTACTCATTACAAGCTGGTTTACGCCAATGTGAAGCTGGTAGGCTATATTCGAGGTGCGTCCGTAGTGAACAGGCAAATTTGCGATGGTTGATATACGTGTAAGCAAATTAAGGGTTCACTCCAGCAGACAGTTCTACGAAATAGGAAATTTATAGGTAAAATACGACGTGGAATTTTTTCATGAAGGAATGAAAGTGTGAATATTAGTAATTACCATCTATCACAGCATATTGAAGTTAACTATTAGTGATAAAGAAATTATCATATGTGTAAGTGTGTTCTTCCACTGTCCTCGTTTATGTGTATACCCCGTCGCTGACGCGCCTGCTCCCTATGGACGCAACTGTTCGCACCTAACTACTGCGCTGCTACTTTAACTTGGTTAGATAGCATTCGTGCTTTTTAGTGGCCACCTAACATAACTTGGTTTGTTTTTTATACACGGTAGTTTTTATGCTATACGTCCACACTTTATTTATACGTTAATAAGCCATCCTAAAGTCAATCCGCAAGTAGTAATGGAGCTCTTCGTTTAGGGTATGCTCTGTAAAAAGAAATCTCTAATCTAACCTGAAAATGTAAAAAGCGTCAAAATTTGGTAGAACCGTCTGCTCGAGTGATGAACAAATTAGTATAAGTAATACATATCAATCTGTAGTAGGTGATCACTACAAGCTAGTTTTGCATTATAATTGCATAATTATGAACAATACATTTTAACGCTGCTTCTATAATCACAGATTACTTGTATGTGTAACGAATGTATTTTGAGAAATTGCACCGGAAAACAGGAGGGTAATATTTTCCACGGTGGTCTTTCCTTATGCACACACCACCATCGCAAATGTGTCTGCTTTCGCGGACAAAATCACGAGCGATACCTCAAATTGTGAACTGCTTCGAATCGGAATAGATACAAACTTAGGTTGTTTTGGTCATTTAGCACAGATTCGTGCGTAGTTTTTGCATTTATTGTATTTGCAAGCATATTATACATGTGTGCGTACCTGGTGGACAGGTGAGAAACTAAAAATGCAGAAGTCGTTAGAACATAAATGGAAAGAATAAATCGTAGCGCTTCTCAACTTTACCTACGCTAACTAGGAATTGTAGGCAAACGCCAACAGGAAAAAGATTAAGAGGCATTAGAATAACATTTTCACGATGAAATATGAATAACTGTTGAATCAATTTTCCCCATCAGTGGATTCCAGAAGTTTTTTTTATTTTTTATTTCCTAGTGGTGGCGAATTTTAATATACTGGGGATAAAATGTATTAGTAACGAAAATACTAGGAATCCACATTGAGGATGATAGGATATATGGTCACGAGGGAATTTCATGGTTCTCGTGGAGAAGTTCCCCCCGGTCAGTTCATGAAATCACCACTGGTCCACATAGATCCACATAATTTGTTCTTTGTTATAGGTTTAGTGTAATATTTATGGTGCAGTTTTACTGTAAGGGCTACGGATCCACAGATTGTAAAATATACGGAAGAAATTGCAGACGTTTTTAATTTATTCACTTTATGTCGAGAACAACGTGCAGTTTTACTATACGTATTCTATCTATAGTATAAGTAGTAGTAGGAACAAGTCAGAAGCCCCGTACGGGTTAGTTGGTTTCTGTTCTGGACATAAAATGGGAAAATTAAAGACTTGCCCATATTTCTCCATACATTTTGCAATCTGTGTATCCGCATAATAAAACTGCACCGAAAACACAACCCAACAAACCTCTGCGGGATCTCTAACCTTTTCCTGCTACTACTAGTACTACTAATACTGTGGATTCGTATAGTAAAACTATACGCTACAATCTAATCTAAAATCTACTACCAATATTGCAACACCAAGTATTACTCGCTAATTTTATTTCAGGTAGAATTAATTAACCATTCTTTGATGTTGTTGTATTCAGTAAGGATGCACATAATCTCGAAAGTCGAAAACCCCGGCACGCTTTATGCTTTCTTCATTTGTTACTTTGTTAAACAAAGGTTAGAGACAAAAGACGACAACCAATAAGAGTCGATTTTACAAATTGACCGAAGTTTACTTAAACGAGGTTTCCTGAACTTCGATTTTCAATGGTGCAGCAAAAGTCCGGGAACCAAGTTTAAACTGGAAAGTTTAATGTTAAACACGTTTAAGTGAACGCTCGTTTAAACTTCGTTGGTGCATACATCTACAAGTGGCAATCAATACGTTTAATCCCGATTCCCGGTAAATCTTAGTAGATAGTGTACAAATTAAAAGCATAGAATTAGAAGCAAAATTAAATAAAGAATAGTTTGGTTATTTTCTAAAGCCAAAGACTTCGTTTGCACTGTCATGAATATACGTAGTTGGATTATCAAATTACGCCAGTTTGTAACATTTTTAAAAAATAAATCTTAAAATCTGTTCACCCTATTTATAACTACTTCAATTAAAACTGCCAAATATGTTTCAAGAGTCCTATTCTTATTGAACGTTATGTGAATTCTTCACCAATACCATCCTTAATAACCAATGCTGTTAAATCACAATTACACAATACCCCACTGACTGAATTTACATAGAGTTTTAGGTGCATTTGACCCGAGATTCTTTGTTTGCTTGACCTAAGCCTTCTCACCTCGCCTTCGCTTTTATTCTTTACACACAACAATACGGTTCTGGCCAAATGTTTTTCCTCCTTAGAATGAGCATTTCAATCAAAGTGAAACACTAAAAATCCATGATAGTTCAAGTTTTAATTCTGTTCGATAATTCATTTCAAGTAATTTTCCTCTTTTCCTATGACATTGAGGAAGAGAGCATCGGAATCATTTTGCATATTGGGAGAAAAAGGAGAAATGTCCCTATCCCTTCTTAACTGCGGCATTTCTTGAAACGCTGTATCATATGCCCACTTGTTTTGAATAAGAAGTTTATATATCAAAATTCATATCACAAATATTGTGAGATGAATATCCGTGATACTAACTGGATACGAAATATAGGCATCGTACTATAACAATTGCAACCTTCGCCATTTCTAAAGGAAACATAAAAAACCGCAGAAATATATCTCTAATTATCTTAAATGAGAAACGTGAATACTAAATTTCAAGTCTTTAAGCATAAAGGATTTCGAGATACGGGGTTATTTTCTTCTGGCAATTACAACCCACATTTCTTGCTGATTTTTTCTTCGTAAAGGAAATATCGCAAATGTTGAAACTTGTATTTAATTATTTTAAATGAAAAGTCTAAATACCAAATATCATGTCCTTAACAATAAAGAATTTCGAGAAATGGCCATCTTATTATAACATTTCCAGCCAAAACGTCATTATTTCCTCATTTGCTTCCCTTCAAGCGTAAGTATCGAACATTTCAAACACATGTGTCTAGTTATCTTAAATATAAGTTCCCATATACCAAAGATTATGCCCCTACCCTTCAGAGATTCGGAGATATGAACATTTTCATATTATAATTAACATCCCTACTCCACCACTTCCCTCCGAATTTTCAAAGAAACTCTAATTATGTGTACCTTACACCAGACGTCCTATGCACTGCCAAACATTTCAAGTTAGTTGCATGGGGTATTGGTCAGTCACTCCGCAATTCAACTAAGCAGGATTTTTTTAAAATATTACATGCATATCATATTACTAAATATCAATTCAAGTTCTACTTCAGGAGAATGAGGATCTTGGCAATTTATCAGTTCAAGTTCCGAGGCTGATTTCACTATCACCTCCTATGTGAGTCATGATGGTACTTGAAGAAAGAATTGTCTTACTTCTTGAAAGGAACAGTCGAGTTTTATCTTTGATATGTATTTAGCATTTGGTTTGTGCGCTAAGATGAATCTAACTTTTCAATGGCGAGTAGTATATTGTGATACGAGTGCTGGAGTCTTCTCCAAAACTTATCTGTTTGCTTTCAAATTCCGTCAGAATGATATGGCGTTTCAAGGATTTCATGTACCTGTCTATGGTGATGTCTCTGGATTGACCAGACATGATGCTGGATGCAAAGGTTTGGTTTGTGAAGATAGTTTGGAGATGATAGGTCATTGAAGCTTCTTCCCAGGCAGGATGGGCGTAGAGGACTTTTGTGCTGATTACCATGGTGAAATATCGTACGCTAAATACACAGTAGATTCCTATCATGTGTTTCTTCGCTTGTTTAACAGTTTATTCTAATTGCTTCTTAAGGCAGAGTCTACGATTGAGATAGACTTCCAAATAATTCCTCCAAGCTGGGTTTGTAGGAAATGTTAATGTATACAAAGTAGTATTTATGGCTGCTGTTAGGACTATGCGAATTAGAGTAGTTAGATCATCTAGACTTTATTTTGATATATCACTCTTTTATTTATTAACGTAACGTATCGAGGTGGCGTTGGAACTAAAATTAATCGTAACGTATTGTGTAAGGTCGTCGGTAAGTTTCCCGTAATTTGAGTATGGTGTGGGTAGTATTTACGATTATTGTAGTGCTTCTGTGGTGATTTGGCGATTTAAGGTGATTGACTGTTTACCTTGATCCATTATTCGAGGCCGTTCAGGAAAGAGTCTGTAAGGCTGACTAATTTACTGGGGAAACATTGATACAGCTTATAAATGAGACAGTCAAGCAATATGAGACCATGTAAAGAACACCTTTTCTGTATTGAGTACTCCAAGAATGTGTATATACCATCGTTGATGTTGAAATTAATTCTTCCTACAATTGTGGTGAAATGGTAAACTGCTTGGAAGTTAGGGTGAAAGGGAAACTGATGCTCGAAATGAGAGCTTGATCCTGGATAAGGTGCTCGAAGCAGGGTTCCAACAGGCTTCCTACTATGTTGATGACGTAGTACAGGAGATGTCACCGACAAAAATTCTGTGGAAATCGTGTCTTTCCCATGATTTTGTAACATTAATATTCCTAATTCTTTCCAGGTATTCCTGAAGAGTCCTGTACAGCAAATAAAATTGAAGACTTTACCAGATTTTTTGTCAACTTCCTGGGACATTACTCCAATGACGTGGTGGGGATGACGTGTGTAGCTTTGGGTGAGGCGGATGTTTAAGATCTTGCTGGATTTTTCTAAGTGTAGTCAGTAGTTTTGAATCGAATGGCGCAATTGGAGGAGGACTTTGTAGAAAGCGAGTAACTTCCTCGATGTAACCATCATCATATGCTGCTCGATTGGTGCCCAATTTATATCCCAATATTGTAGAAAAATGTCCGTGTTCCTTGAATCTGTGAATGGAATTCCGTTAGGGTATGAATGGGTTTCGAGATGTGATGTTCTGAGGGAAAAGGATCTATATAGTGTCCAGATTGCATTCCCCATTCTAAGTGAGGCTCATTTATAACCTCAAGCTGGTTTGGGGATTCTTCTGATCCGATTTCGAATTTTGGTTGTTACCGGGTTGAACAAAGTCTTCAGTGGAGCATGCTGGGTTTTTTACTAAAGTTTTTTTTGGGGAAACGTTTGATTAGAATAAACAGTTAAGGGAGTTGCTCATCATACTCGGATTTTGAAAGAGGTTTCATCAGCTTCATAGTACTCAGCTCGTAAACTCTCTGGATTCGTGCTGTGTTGACTTCACGATCTTATGTATGCCGAAAATAGTACAGAATAAAAATCGGAGATGGATTTCTAGACATAAATATTGCCTGTATTGATCTTCATTTTTTTATTGAATTTGTGGGAGAACTTACATTTCTGAATAGTACTGATGCTAGAGTTGAATATTCACTGGATTATTATCCGAATTTAAAGGATTGACTGATTCCGGTGAAGTTGGAGTCATTAATGAATGCATGTCCAGGCATGCAGTCTTCCTTCATCACAAGGAAAGTAGCTGATTCTGCTAGATCCAGTAGTGTGAATGTTCAGTTTGCAACCCAAGTATCTTATGTTCATATTTCGAAAACAGAGTAAACAGTATATTCAGTGATTTAGGTTCCAAACGTCACAAATTAGTGCGCAACAAGAAACAGCTCGCTGCGGCACCAAAACCGATATCGTAGCAACTTACTGTTTGCAAACTTACCATTTTCCACCATGCAAAACATTTGCCCCTTTCAGCGGATATTCAGAGGTACGAGATATAGATAAATAGTATGGATGAAGAGCTTCGATGTCCCTTTAAACATATATACGTTTCATTAAACATAGTGTTGGTGAATCCAGTTTCATAAATATAGGAAATGATTCCTCATACGAACTGAGAGAAAAGACGTTCTATTACACAAGGATCCATCATATCTCCATTCGGTGTTATATAACAACGAAAGTGCAAAATATCATGGTTTATTTACTGTTGAAGGCGTTGCAACGAATTTCACAGGAACTAGTATCTGTTCTATCTAAATCTGCATCTATGTTTCACAATCCTGTCGTATCCATGCAACGAATACAATTAGTAACTAAAATTTAATTCCTCCGTACTCCAACTTTCCATAAACAATTCACTACAGCGATAATGGGGGATTGAGAAAGAGATATATTAAGACAAAGCATACTATCCTCAAGAATTCCTTGAACCATATGCCAGAGATTTCATAATTTTCAAGTAACAGTGGTTCAAAATCTTATGAATTCGCATTATCGATGGTTTATAATTCAGAAACGAGACGTTTCCTATGTCAATTTATTACATATTCTTTTCATTTAGAATAAGGAATTATTAAGCCTATTAATACCTTGTATATCTATGGACTATGATATTTCTCTTAGAAAATCGTAATGATAGTTCGTTCTAAACGTTACGGACGTTAATGAACCTATAAAGCATAACGGGTTCAATTTGAAATGAAATCAGTTCCGTAACTTGTAGGGGCAGGTGGGACAACTGTACCCCAAGAAACTTCGGGCCGTTCGAGGAGCGCCATTTTAAGACAATATAAATGCGAACATGAAATGATAAATAAACCATCAAACAGGTTAACTATATTACATAAAAAAAAGCACAAAAGGTAAATAAAACAAAAATGAGTGGATCCATTTCAGTACTATTAGAGCCCTAAAAGTAATATTTATTCATATGGCTTTGAGATTTGTTAATATTGTTCCATTTATTAATTTGTCATGTATCCAACGGGCCCAGGGGCGTAAGTAACAGCCCCGCAGACCTTGCTGTTCAGAAGAACTCACAGGCTCCGGGGGCCCATAAAGAATAGGATAAAGATGGAAAGAGGGGGAACAAGAATTAGAAAGCAAATTTTCTCTGCGGCACAAAATAATTACGGCGCTGAATGAAATAATTCAGTTTTCCATCTCACAGTTATTCCGTGTAAGCTAAGGAAAACGGTGGTAATGAGAATGAAAGAAACGGTGGAATAAAGAAAATGGAAGAAACGAGAGTACCTTGAAAAATCCCCAACACGCGATGTCCTTTCATCACAAAGTGCACTTGGTACGAACTAGAAGCGAAACAGGAACTCTACTCAGGGAATTCAACTCTCCGGCACTGAATCACCGGTTCCCTTGGAAGCGTAATGAATACGTTAAGTTGTAATTAATTATTCTAATGTGCAAAACTTACGGACGAGTTTGTTTCCATGGTGGTGAAAAGTTGGAAATGAGTTATTTTTGTATGGAGTTCCATTGCTCCTCGAGCGTTGTTAAATAGTGCTGGGCTTTGATGAACCTGGACGTAGTGCAAAACATCTCATGGCATCCCATAGATGTTCTATTTTATTCAAGTCAGGCGACATAAACTGGTAAATTCACTAATAGTTGCTACCGTTTCCATTTGAGTGTTCATTTTTTGTCTAAGTGTTTAGTGTGGAAGGTTGTAGTGAAAGTTTTGCTTTAACATGGAAATTTCCATCTTATTGATAGTTATGTACTAATCTCGTTGCTGAAGTTGAGATGTAATTCATCTTTTTATTTTCACATCTATTAAATTTGCATTTATTCCCACGACGATTGAAACGTTAATTTACGTTAACTGAACTGCACAATTATTCTTTTAATGAAACTAATGAGTAGAAGAAGGATGTTTGAGAATGCTTCTTACTATTTATAACTATCTGAGTACGAAATGCAGCAGAATTCTAGGTGTACGCTTCTTCTGTTCTACACAGATATCACTTTGGATCAGATTTAATGCAAGTTATTACAAATATTTGTACGTATGTTCTACACGACATTAACTTACTATAATAATCTAGTAATTACACTTAAGTCTTGTGTTTAAATTAACCTATAATCTTGAATCTATAACTATATTGACATCATGTTTTAAAGATCTTGTTAAGACAAATTCTTTTTTTAACAGTGTTCAAGGGGCATTTGACTGAATTAATAACACCCATTGCCATTACTTACTGTTAAACAAGACCGAATTTGCTCTCATTGCAGAAGAGAACACAAACCTACTTCCACTCGGCCCAGTCCTGATGACCAGTTTAAACGGAGCCCCCGGCGTACAGGTGTCTAGGATATGTAACGTAAGGGCCTTCGTGCAATGATCTTACCCCAGTGCAGTCGAGGTGATACTATGCAGTGCGAGATTGGGCGCCGCGCTGTTCTTTAGACGTGTTAGCAATTACACAGGCTATGTAATGTCAGTCCCTCGCTACCTGTTTCATAATATAACAGTCGTTTTCTACTGTAGTTCACTGTGCTAGTTTGCCATTCTATTGACAACATTGTCTATGATTCGGAATGTTGCTCACGCACGTAAATCAGTGCAGTGGGCAACATATAATTCCTGGGCTGTACTTCTCATACATCATCTTTCTTCCAGTTTCCCATCGATTCTTCCCCATGTGAAAACACTGAAATCTACTCTTAGGTCCAAGTTCTTATACTACGATATATCTTAGCAGCTCTCTCCCTTATACACACTGTCTCGTTGCTTTTTTTGAACTGCTTTTTCATGAGTAAGTAGATCGATTCGCCTCTATGACACGATAACTTATATTTTGCAACGGTTTGCAGTAATATCAGCACTAGATTGTGTCATGTCTAGTATTATACTGCCAAGCTTTCATTCAGTTTCCTCAACTATGCAATATTTTCTTCTACAATATCTATATCTCGTCCTGTAGTTTGGCACACTGCTTTATAAAAAGTGTTCGGAGCTAATGAATGTAATTAATTGCAACTATAATGTGCCCAAGAATATTCTTCCATCTGCACTTCTGCGTTAACGTTCCTATTTTTTAAATGAACTCTTGTGCCCATAGCAAAAACCCTTGAAAGACCACGGATTTACAGGGTATTAGTGAACTATACTGGTACAATTTTGAAGGCGATTCTTCATCAAAATAAGGAAATTCTTTATGTGGATATGTGAGGGGAAAAGAGCGTATTTTTCAATTATACTTTTAGAGTGTCCAAAGCGTCAAAAACTAAATTGCTCACACATTATTCTGAACATAGGAACAACAGGGAAATCTTGCTGAATCATTGTTTGTTCATAGTTGTCGATGGTTATATTTGTCCTACTTTCCCCCTATGTTTAAATAGGTGCATATTGGGAAATTGTGTTGTGAACATGCTTTGGAATTGTGATCCTTGGTAAATCCCTTGAGCTCCATTAGACATTGCTGAATATACAATTTTGAATCGCATAAGAATGGCTTCCTTTACACCGATAAGGACCTGTACTCCACGTTTTCCTATGTTCTAATGAATCGTGCATTCGAATTATATTTCTTTCATATTTTCGGGCGGCCTTATCTCCAAAAATATGAACATTTTACACAGTCCATGAAACATTTTTCTCTTATTTCAATGCAAGCAATAAGTTCTTAAATAATATAGGTACAGTTAATTAAACACATTGTAAAAAGTATTTTGTTTCATCTTAAATCGTTTTTCTTAATTCGGTGGTTCCTGATCCGAAAGTAAGGAATTATAGAGACTATTAGCAACGAATTCGGAAACAAATAGGTCCTACAAATTTAGTTAGAGGTTATCTTCTAATTGATGGTTCATCAATCATCTATTAAGGAATGGAGTACACAGCCAACATGGTACTAGAGTAAGATCCGTCTGGTAAGGGTAAGCTAGCAAACTTAAACAATATGTTTAAACACATACATTCGTATATTCATGAATGTAAGTTTAAACAAGATATGCAAGAAAAAGAACAATCACAGTGTCAGCTTGTTGGTGGCGTTTTGCACTTTTGTTGAAAATTCGACGACGGCTAGTGCGGAAAAGGTGCCATTAGTAACACCCACATCCGTGATTTTTTGATTTTTTGGACAACCTCTGACTTAAGTGTGGCATGGCCCAAGTATCCTGAACCGGGCTCCGATAGAACTGTGATATGCTCTTCTGTAACCATCTTCGTAGTTTGCCGTTAATTTTTTCTTGCGCAAGACTTGCATCATTTTTCCCTATAAGTAGATATTTGTATTCGCCCCGCCTAGGTGAGTCTTTCCTTTCTAGATCTTCCCAATCAGTTTATCTTTTCCTCTTCGTACCTTAGATCTGTCAATAACAAGACTTTTGTCCTCTGGCGTTATGAGTCCCGCGTCCTGAAGTACGGCAGAAGCGATCAAAGCAACCTGTCTGTCTGAAGCTCCAGTTCTGAACGCTGCTTCCGCTGTATTTTGAAGACAGATGCTCTTTAGGCTATGTTTCCTTCTTGGGCGCGTTACGAAGTCAGATCCCGACGTGCTTCCCGAGCTTCATTGGATTTCCCTAACGACGCCAATATTGTAGAGGATATCAGGCTTAGCGCCTATTTTGAATTCTCCCTGTATGTTGTCATTGTTCTTCAAACAAGAAATTGTAATTATTAAATAATAAAGAAGAGACTTCCCTATGTTTTCACCTCATCCCAATACAAATTCATGCTTACCATTCTCTTCCTAGTTTCCGTAACTTCATCAAAACAAACTCAGCCACGCCGTTTCAGCAATTAAACTTCCCTATTGACCAAGATAATTGTGATGAGCTAGTCATCCACGTGCGGAGCACCAGGAAGAAGCGAAAGCTAGGAAGTAGAACAAAACCAGGGGACACGGGACCCTCGAGGTGAGAAGTGTGACAGAAGCCGCCAGAAACACACTTTGGACCCCTATTCAGAAGAGTCGTCGTAGCAGCAATTGAGAGACGGTTGGCACGCCTGGGCCCTCACCATCCACTGCATGACAGAGGTGTCATTCCGAAGAGGCCAGGACATCTGGAAGCTGTTGCCCTGAGGTCGAGAGGTTCTTCACTTTCGAACGTGAGGTCCGGGATCGATACCAGACGGAAACGCTCAACGGATTGGAAGATTAGACTTCACCCGATATTTGAAGAGGCTCATCACATCGAAATGGCTGAGGTACAGTAAGACCCTTTCCTTCCCTAACCTTTGCGTCTCTGTGATCTCTTCTATTAGAAAACATGCATTTCATTTCATTCATCCCCAATTAATTATTTCAGCGCTGTACTGCTCAGATCCCCACGTACTTTCTCTCTTGCCATGGGAAGTGCTATCCCCACATTCTTTTAGTAAAGACCTGATAATTGAGACAAATAACTGTGGTTGTAACCCCACAGTACAATACAGCAAGATGGTGGAGATGTGGACCTTCACTTTGTGAAGATTTTTGAGGCCTTTGCCTAGCATTTAGGAATTTTTTTTCTCCTAATATAGAAGTGCAGCTTCTGTGAGACATTGTTATTATAAATTCCGAACCGTAAGACTTTTAAATTAACGTCAATCCGACGATTTTATCATATCATTTTTTTGTTACAATTCTGTTACATCAAACCATGTCTTTCTTATTATTTATTTTTTGAAGTGACGCAAAGATTGGGTTTATTTTAACTTTAAGTACGTTGTGTTGACACTGATTTTATATGCATGTTTACTTAGCATTTTCTGCATGTTTCGATTATTAGCTGAAAATATCTACAATCTTTTGATCTAAACGATATTTCCACTACGCAGTACTTTGAACCCATAATTTGTTCATCACCGATTGCCATTCCAGTTACTAGAAATTTTTATACCAATCTTAAAGACAATTTGCATTTATCTACCCCAGTTTCAAGTATTTCTTATTCTTTCACACCGGACAGTTTAAACATGGCCCAGAATAATAGTGAGAATGTAGAAGGTTCATTGACCTCGATTCATACGATACTAAGGCCCGAACCATTTTATGCTAAATTAGGAGAAGACATCACGCGGTATTTGCAGAAATACGAGGCTATTGCCTCCATCAATAATTGGACAGGCATAAGAAAAAAGCTAATACTATGTACATTGATGAAGGGTCCGGCTGAATTTTGGATGGACAATACTTCCAAAAAACCCGAATTTGCTAAATGGACTTACGATGAGTTCAAAACGAAATTAATAGAAGCTTTTGGGAGCAACACCCTGCCTCAGTTGACAGAAAGTGAAATGCGTGCTCGCGAACAAGGAGAAACTGAGAGCATATCTGATTATGTTTATTCTGAACTCAACCTCATTTTGAGGGTAGACCCTCAAGCCCCCCCAGCGAAACAAACACAATTAATCATAGAAGGTTTGCAACCTGAGTATTTTAGGGCTGTTATTCGTAAGGAATATGATTCAGTTGAAAAACTGATATCAGATTTAATAACTGAAGAAAAAACAAAGATCTTATTAGAACGGAAAACCATCGAGAAATACATTAAGCGTAATTCGTCAATATTGCAGTCTTCATTAGTTACTAGCAATACGAACGTTGACCCGATGAATACGCATTCTTGCTCTCAGCTTACCACACAGTCCAGAGCAGTTGAGAAAATTTCTGCTCAGAAAAATGCTGACCCGCATGTAAAGTCTCAGGTCCCTGACTCCAACGCACTGCAGCAAATACAGCAACAGTTAGAGAAACTTTCTTTAAATATTACGTCTCTCACTGCAAATCAAGGTCAATCGACAAACACAGGAAATGCAAGTTCATCTTTTCGTGCTAATAACAGAGGAAGAAGAGGCCGAGGTAGAGGGGGAAACCAAGTTCGCTACTACAACAACTATGCTCAAAATCAAGGGAGTAATGGTGACAGGGGTAGCGCGGTTGACAATAACTCGAGTGACCAGGGTTCAAGCCCCGCTGCGGGAACTTCTAAACCACCACGTTCTCCTATTGTATGTTGGCGCTGCCAAGGATTAAATCATATAGCCCGAGATTGTCGCGCATTTTTAAACGAAGAAACGGAATAGTTGGTCGGGACACAACTATTCGTCATTCTGTGTTACAAGTCCCTATATTCAAGGAATCAGAACTCCCATACATTAATATTAGAGCAGGGAGCGTGTACACTCCATTGTTAATCGACTCAGGATCACAAGTTTCTTGTCTCCCTGAAAATTTAGTTCCTAAAGGAGCAAAGAAAATTGCAATTACTACAAAATTAAAGGGAGTGACGGGCAACACAATTGAAGTATCTCATATTGTTTTTTTGCGTTTCTTCATAGGAAAAAAGAGCTTTACGCATCCGTTCAGAATAATTCCTCGGTTTCCATTTAAGCCTCTGCTTAGTCAGGATTTCTTAACATCCCATGATGTTTTCCTGGGTTTTCAGAACAATATTTTTCAGTCAATAGATTTGGGAAACCACCTGTAAACCAGCTTCCACGTAATAACAATGAGGGTGTAATTTCTGAAACTTTAAAAGAGAAATTAGCGTCTCTTTCTAAAGCTGTTTACACACTTTCTTAACGAATAGTGCTTCCAGCGAAAACGCATACTCGAGTTTCTCTCACTAAACGTTATGACATAGGAGGGAATAAGAACCTTTTAGTACCAAATATTTCTTTGCAGAATAAATTAGAAATTTTTATTCCTTTTTGTGTGTTGTCACCATCTCAGCCTTGTGTATGGATTACGAATCCTACTATTAAAGACATAACGTTAAATGAGGGTCAAGAAATAGGGTTAGCCGAAGAATTTGAAGAAATATCAGAAAAAGACTCTGCTTATCTAGTAGGTCAAATTCAGGAGGAATTGTCACCGGAAATTTTAGAAAAAAGAAAACTGTTTGACAGGTCACAAATTCAGGTTAACCCCGAACTTTCTGAAAGTGATAAAGAGAAATTTTATGATCTCGCTTATCGTTATAGTGATATTTTCATGTGGCATGATCAAGATTTTTCTTTTGCTAAGGATTATGAATATCAAATCCAGCTCAAAGACAACACGCCCATTTGCAAACCAGCCCTACCTATACCGTACCATTTGCGCGCTGTATTTAAAAAACAGCTGGATAATTTATTACAAAGAGGGATCATTTCGAGAACTATATCCCCATGGAACTCACCTATTCTCTTAGTTAAAAAACGAACAGGTGATTATCGTTTTGTTTCTGATTTTCGGGCTGTAAATGTCCAATGTAGTGTGGATTCTTTTCCGATTCCTAGCATGGAGGACGTGTTAAATCGTGTTTCTGGAAAGAAATATATTACAACGTGTGACCAAAAAGATGCCTTCTTCCAAATCCGCATTACAGAAGATAGCAAACCAATCACAGCATTCTCTGTTCCGGGGGAAGGATCCTTTCATTATAATGTGGTTCCCCAGGGATTACTTTGTTCTTCTGCGGCGTTGAACCGGCTCATAAAACTGACATTAGCCGATATTCCATCGCCACATATATTGAGTTATCTAGATGACTATTTTATAGTAGCTGACGCCATACCGGAAATGTTAGAATTATGCACATTACTTTTTGATGCTTTTCGCAAGCGAGGTTTAAAATTGTCTCCAAAGAAAACCAAGTTTGCACAGACTTCTGTAGTTGTTCTTGGACATAAAGTAAATAAATATGGTATTTCTGTTTCTGACAAAGTGATTGACACTATAAAATGTTACAAACGTCCTAAAACTAAAAAACAACTCAAATCATTTTTCGGCACTTGTAGTTTTGTGAGACGCTTTGTAATGAATTTCAGTGAAATTTCAGCTCCTCTCTTACAATTACTTAAGCGTGATGCTAAATATAGCTGGAAAAAGCCACAACAGGATGCTTTTGAAAAACTCAAAGAAGCAATCATAAATTCACCAACTTTAATGAACTATCACCCCAACAGACCATTATTTCTGTACACGGATGGATGTAAATCTGAGGTGGGGGCGGTTGCTAAGCAACCAATTGATGATAACCCTGACAGTGAATTAGTTCCTATTGGGTATTGTTCCCGGTCTCTAAACGCCACAGAAAAAAAATTACTCTATATATGAGATTGAGCTTCTTGGGGTGCTGTATGCACTACGTTCTTTTCGTTACTGGCTCATCGGAAGACATTTTTTTTCTAAAAACGGACTGTAGAGCGATCACATTCCTGAAACAATCTAAAAATGTTAGTGGCAAGCTAGCTCAGTGGCTTTCTCAACTGGAACAATTTGACTTTACAATATCCCATGTCTCTGGGACCGCCAATATAGAAGCTGATAATATCAGTCGTTTTGCTTCCAATAAAAGAGATCTCGAAGATGAAAAGTTAAGTTCAGAGGACCCCTGTGTTTTTTTTCTAGAAGATAACACCGATATTAATATTAGCGAAGCTCAGAGAAAAGATAATGTTCTTAAGCACATTATTGACTGGCTTGAGGGCAAATCTAAAGACAATCAGTATGAAAGGCAAGCTTCCTGTTACGAATTGCGCAAAAACATTCTTTACAGAAAAAACAAAACACCTATGGGTATGAACTACTTGCTTGCCATTCCTTTGTCATTGCGGGAAACAGTTTTTAAGAAGTGTCATGAGGAGATTTTGGGAGCCAATCACTCTGCTTTTAGTAAAACATGCAAATTATTAGTTAACAGTGTATATTTTCCTGACATGAAACGTTTTGTATATAGACGCTGTAGAGAATGCCTTCACTGCCAAATGTTAAAGAAAAGAGTTGGTTTGAGTTATGGTAAGCTGCAAACTCACCCTAGTGTTATGCCCTTTTACCGGCTTTATTTAGATGTAGCTGGCCCTTATTGCACTAACAATATTTTGAAACACAAATATTTTGTGGTCTGTGTGGATGAAGCCACAAGATTTTGTATAACAGCTAGTATTCAAGACACCACTGCCAATACTTTGGCATCATTCCTTTTTAATGACGTCATTTCAAAATAGAGGTTATTTTATGAACTCTGCCTAGACAGGGCACCTGCTTTTACAAACGCCATATTTAAGGAATTGTGCAATATTTGTGGTGTTACGTTGAAATTTGCAGACGTGAAAGCACATTTTTCTATTGGGCTTGTTGAGGTAACAATACGAAATTTGGAACAAAAATTGAAGCTCAATATTGACCAAAAAATTCAGGAAACTGGGTGGAGTTACTTCCCAAGGTTACATTTAGCCATAATATTTCTATTAACACAAGTATGGGACACTCCAGTTTTAAATTACTCCATGGTTTGAAACCAAGGTTAATACATCAAGCTATGTTTGACACACAGTGTCAATTTCAAGACAACGCAGTCAGGCAATCTCATCTTAATGATATTCGAGAGCAGGCTGCTGAAAAATTATTCAAAAGGTTCCAAACTTCTGCGAAATCATATGACAAGCGTCATAAACAAGTGCAATTTCAGAAGGGAGATCTTGTTTGGGTATATGTAGATAACATGAAACGGGGCCAGACACGTGCTTTCACTGGGAAATACATTGGACCAGGTGAGATACAGGGCAAGAATAACGAAAATAGTTACTTCGTTAAATTCACTACTGGCACAGGAAGACAGAAAATAGACTCCATTACGGTTGACCGTCTTAAGAAATATTACCCTCCGTCGCCTCTGGACGAGTTAGGAGATCACGACCATGAACGCAAGAAGCCTCCCACCAGTGACGATATTGAAGCCAGAGACTCAGCCATTCAAGGAGAGAACGTACCCCCTGAAGAGAACTGCACAGAAGATGAGGAGGAACAGAATCAGCTGTCTCCACAGAATGATGAAGAGGAAACAGGCTTACCAACATCTAGGTTTATTATGGAATTCACTGGAAGGAAAGAGGGAGAGGAAGAAAAAGATGATCAAACTGACAATTACACGTGCCTAAATATCGTTAATGCCATTTCTATGCTCCATTTACCGGCGTGGGATGTCACAGCCAGACGTACGCTACATAATGCACCTAAAGTTCCTTCAAAATTTGGTGTGAACACTGAGATCAATTCTAAAGTAGCTTTGTACCATGGAAGCATTGTAGAACTCCAGGGTGACGCCATTGTAAACCCAAGCAACACGGATTTATTACCCATAGGGGGCGCAGACAGGGCAATACACTTAGCAGCAGGGCCACAATTAACTCAAGAATGTGCACGCATTGGGAAATTAAAAGAAGGTTCGTGCATAATTACAGAAGGCTTCAATCTTCCAGCTAAACACGTAATACACACTTGTGGACCTAAAGGTGAAAATAGCAAATCATTACAGTCTTGTTACGAGAAAATCTTATTTAGTGTTTTAAACAATGATTTTCGTACAGTTGCATTGCCCACCATTTCAACAGGTGCATTTTTATATCCTAAAACACCAGTTTGTCACATAGCCTTAAGAACTGTGAGAAATTTCTTGGAGGAAAATTTGGATTCTGTAGATAAAATTATTTTTTGTGTTTACGATGTACAGAATAAACGAATCTACGAACATTTGATGCATGAATATTTTCCTGTGATGTAAAAAAAAAAGTAGGCTTGAGCATATGAGTGAATAAGCTTATCTTATTATTACGATACGTTAGTAATGTATAGTGAAGTATTGATACCCTATTTTTGATAATTTTGAAACTACTTTTTAGTTTCTGTGGGATATTTTCATAATCCTTTTATTTTGAGTAATATTTATTGTGTATGAGTAGTGGGTTGCATGACAAGTGTTCTTTGAATATGTTTCATATTCTTTCCTGACCTTTTTGTTGGTCTTTTTTTTTTCACTGTCAGTGAGCCTTCAAGGTAACATGGAAATAAATAAAAATATATATATGTACATATTAGATGAAAAATAAGGGAAAGAAGCACTCAAATGTTTCTAGTGCTGTATATAGTAGATAATTTTAATATTGTTTTATTATTGCTCATAGCTCTTCACCATGAAGTTAAGAAGTAAACACAGGAATACTGCTTCAAATCTATATTTAATTGTAGAACTAGGCATGATTTCTATTCTAATGTGCCACTTTTCTCACTTTGTTGCAGGCAACATATCTCATTCTGCTTTTTGTGACGATAACTGCTGTCACTACAGTAGCAACTTTAGAATTCAGTATTTCGTCTGGATTTATTTTAAAAAGTTAAGTAATATGGTCACCTATCAACACTCAGTACCATTAACTTTCAATATCAGTTTTGTGTTCCCGGAAAAATTAAACTCTTCTACGTTGTATAAATTTTTACACTGCAATACACAACAGTATTATCACATTGATGTAGGTAAAGCCGCAGATACGCTAAAACAATTACATGATCACATTTTGAAAAACTTTTTGCATATACCGAAACCTATGTTTCACAAGCCGGCACCTAAGAAATCTAAGAGAGCGTTATTGGGTTTTATTGGCAATCTTCTAGGATATTGTTGTGATGTAGCTGAATCATCAACTGTACATGCTTTGCATCAAAAGGAAGAAAAGTTAGAAGAAACCGTATTGCAAGTTCAGAAACAATTAATAAAAAATAACATATTTTTACAGAACTCATCTCAAGAACTTTCAAATTTTCAGGCTCAAATTCAAAACAACTTCCAGAGAATTAGAAATTTTTCCCAACACATTGTAGAACAAGAAAAAAGATTAGGCAAATCTCTTAACACTCTAGATTCTAAAGTGAGGGCTGAATCGTATGCTTTTATCTCCGAATTTTATGAAATCACGGCACAATTTTTGAAATTTTTGGAAATTTATAAATATGATTTATTAGTAGAAAGCTGTAGAGATGGTAAACTCAATGCCAATACTATACCATATGATGTTCTTGATGCACAACTATTAGCTTTAGAATCTACTCTTATTAAATCTGGGTTCGTTTTAGCCATTGATAGAAACCTATTAGAAATTTATTACACTATTTCAACTCTGTCATGTTCTATAACAGAAAATTACATATATTTGCAACTGAAAATTCCTATCCTGGAAAAAGATTCTAGTTTTGAAATTTTTTCTGTAAGAAGTATACCGTTCGCAATTAGAAACCAAACATGTGTCGTCAATTTGGAACCTGCTATTGTAGCTGTTCAAAACAAAAAGACTATAATTCCCATAATAGGATCTGATATGCTTGGTTGCCAGTTTCGAACTACTCGCTTATGTAAAATTCCCAACCACGTTAGTACAAATTCTCGCCAAACAGAATGTATTACGCATGGATATAGAGGACAAACTGTTAAGGATATTACTTCTACTTGCGATTTTCGTTGTGAATCAGTCACAACAGTTCACATAATGGAATTAGATGACCACCAATACTTATTAACGCACCCTCCAAAATGTGTTACCCTATGGAATAATAGTATCCCAACCAACCTCTCATTACCTGATCATTTGAATTTTGGTGCTGTACAAATAACTCTACCGAGTAACATAAAATTGAAAGTCACTCAGCATCTCTTCGTAAAAACAAATTTTCTCTGCTTCGATAATGATTTATCAAAACCTAAACTTCTACATTTATTTCCGGCAATGATTGTAAACAATGATTTATTTCTCGTTGGACAAAAATTCAAACCCAATGTTTTCTTTAACGTCAATACATTAGTGAATGATTTATGGATTTCATCTGTTAGCCACATGAATGTAACACCTTTTTCATTGGTTGAAACATCATTTGAACGTCCTATCTTTGAACATGAATGGTTTGTTCCCGGAATCATTTTTCTTTGGCAACTAATACTCACCATTTACGTAATTTATGTTCTCAAACAAAACAAAATGTTAATTCTGCCATTCTGTTCCAAGCCTGTGAGAGCAATGGAATTATCTTCGGCGTTTCAAAGCTTTTTAGGAATTACTGACCTGCTCATCTTTATAACCCTAATTCTCATGTTATTTGTGCTAATAAGAATCTTCCGATTATTACCAAAAAAACCATCATCTCTTCATCGTTCTTTTCCAAGATTTTTGCCTGCTACTGCTAGAAACAACGCCTCAACGGAGACACGCGAGGACTTGCATCACTCCACGCTAGAACTCACTCCGAGAAATATCTCAGCATCGTATTTAAACAATTATATCCCTTATGTGTAACGTATTTTATCTCGTGGTATCCCAGTCATTTAACTAATCTGGAATAGTGCTACTCTTCATATACCGTTACCGAGTAGTCCGCGGTATATCGGACTTTTCAGGCACTTAGTAGAGGAAATGCTACTAACCAAATTAGTTAATCTAATTGTATCCTCCCATATTCTAACACTCCCACGAACATCAATTTTAACTAACACAAACTTTTACGACTACCTAAACTTAGAGAGATTTTACTTTGCAATATGTATAATATATATATTATTTATCTTATATGTTATTCATTATTTATAATTTATCTTATTATATTACATATATTCATATATTTAGTTTTTATATCACAATTAGGTTAAGGAATAATATAATTATTGTATATAAACAAGTTACAATTAACTTTTCTTCCAAATGTCATTTTTTCCTTCCCACTTAACCACTTACTGGTATCTCAGCCATAATCTATATTAATAATCCCATATTAAAATTATTACACTTACCTCCCATCAAGATTGCATAACACCACACTTTCTGATGTACTATGAACTAATTCGTTTTATTTTTCTTTCATGTAAAAAAAAATCTGAATAAGCGCAACCTTGAATTCTACCCTTCTACATCTTCAGTTTCTACGTAGTAATGGAAGCGTCCGCCAGAGAGCAACCTTCGACAACATATTATAATTAATTCATACCTGACCGCCATCTTAAGGACATTGGAGAATTACTTCCAGCATCTTTTGGTCATCAACACTCGTCTCCAGGAGAACACTCCGAATTTTTTTCAAAATCGTCGTGGAGAAATAGAGCAGGGAGTGTAGAGGATATCAGGCTCAGCGCCTATTTTGAATTCTCCCTGTATGTTGTCATTGTTCTTCAAACAAGAAATTGTAATTATTAAATAATAAAGAAGAGACTTCCCTATGTTGTCACCTCATCCCAATACAAATTCATGCTTACCATTCTCTTCCTAGTTTCCGTAACTTCATCAAAACAAACTCAGCCACGCCGTTTCAGCAATTAAACTTCCCTATTGACCAAGATAATTGTGATGAGCTAGTCATCCACGTGCGGAGCACCAGGAAGAAGCGAAAGCTAGGAAGTAGAACAAAACCAGGGGACACGGGACCCTCGAGGTGAGAAGTGTGACAGAAGCCGCCAGAAACACACTTTGGACCCCTATTCAGAAGAGTCGTCGTAGCAGCAATTGAGAGACGGTTGGCACGCCTGGGCCCTCACCATCCACTGCATGACAGAGGTGTCATTCCGAAGAGGCCAGGACATCTGGAAGCTGTTGCCCTGAGGTCGAGAGGTTCTTCACTTTCGAACGTGAGGTCCGGGATCGATACCAGACGGAAACGCTCAACGGATTGGAAGATTAGACTTCACTCGATATTTGAAGAGGCTCATCACATCGAAATGGCTGAGGTACAGTAAGACCCTTTCCTTCCCTAACCTTTGCGTCTCTGTGATCTCTTCTATTAGAAAACATGCATTTCATTTCATTCATCCCCAATTAATTATTTCAGCGATGTACTGCTCAGATCCCCACGTACTTTCTCTCTTGCCATGCGAAGTGCTATCCCCACATTCTTTTAGTAAAGAACTGATAATTGAGACAAATAACTGTGGTTGTAACCCCACAATACAGTACAGCAAGAATATCTCAGACCTATGTCTATGCCTAATCCCACTAGTTGATGGTCTTGCTTCAACACTTCCAGCGTCTTTCTTGTTTGTCTACCCCTTAGATTTGATCACTTTACGGGAAAACATCTTTGACAGAGATTTGCTTGTTCGGACGTCAATGTTACCAATGCTCATTTTCCGTGATGTTCTCTCACCCAAAAGAACTTGAATTTTCGTTTTGGACTCTTGCGTGTTCTCTCACAGTTGCAATCTTTGGCGGTTTTACATTTGCAAGACGCAATATCAAAAAGACACTTTTCCGCGTGTGCAACAAAACCTGCACGAAGTGTTGCTTCTTGTCCTTGTCGACGGAA
Source organism: Thermobia domestica (assembly GCF_964235325.1). Taxonomy (NCBI): domain Eukaryota; kingdom Metazoa; phylum Arthropoda; class Insecta; order Zygentoma; family Lepismatidae; genus Thermobia; species Thermobia domestica. The sequence continues at coordinate 260,670,785 of NC_137458.1, forward strand.
ATGTTTCTCCTTGCTGTGATACTTATTATAAAATGTTTTCAGCATGTCAAAATCTCAACTTTTTGAATCCACAGGAATGCTTGTTTTACGCCAAATATGTATAACTCTTTGTCAAACTAGTTTACAAATATCAGCCACTGGTAATTTAGTTACACTTTCGTCACCACTTAAAACACTTCGAAACCAATGATTATGTCGCATAACGTCAGCGTACGTGGGTAACTGCACTTCCCTCATTTTACATGGATTCCCAAATAAGCCTCGTTTCACACGTTTTCGCGTTGGTCTGCTATGAGGTATTTTTCATCTTGCTTTCCATTGTTTCCGAACTTGGAAATCAAAGTATCCAACATGTTTCTGAATTGTATCACACTAAGAAGACTGTAACTTTAGGTACAATGCACAAACTCTCTGTCTTAACAGAAATAGTAGGGAACTAAAATCCTTAAAGCTTAGGCTGCAATAAACTGGCCTGTTGGATGGGTTGGCCGAAGTACGCAATATTTACACCACCGCCGAACTTCGAGCGAGAATATTCTAGAAACGTCGGCGTAGGTTCTGTAGACAACGAGGCGAGCGGGAGTTGCGCGAATCTTCTGGACGGAGCCGAGCGTTTATTGAAGGCAATGGTTCCCTTTATGTGTTCCGATTAACTACGTACCCTCTGTAAAGACATAAATACATTAGTGATATTTTAGGAAGCAGAAGGAGCCGATGAAGGTTACACGATATGATGCACCATTGGTATATATAGATTTTATTTTATTTATTCTTTATCTTATATTTTAGAAATATACATTCAGTTTTCTTGACTTTTTTGAGGCCCCCAAGGGAATGGGGAAATACGTTATAGCTTGCTTACTTATAAGTAAGTTCGGTACTGGATATAAACATATAATTGAGGGGCTTAGTGGAAAAGGGACGTATCCCACAAAATTTGGAAAATCGCGATATCTACATAGTTGGATACATGAAACTATCCGGTATATTGAGAAGAAGTATTATGACTCGGATCCGTATACTGTCGATCTCATAAGCGTAGGACAAAAATGCTGAAATATTTGTGTCAAAAATGTTAGTCGAAAAAAATGACGTATCCCTTTCCAGCTGCAACTCTTGAGTGGAAAAATGACGTATCCCGCTTCTTGCTATATTGTGAATTTGTGGTGAAATAACACTATCTGTCATTGGTTGTAAGTCTAGAAATCAGCCAAGTGTTACCGCTGATACATGTTGCTGTTGAAAGTAATAGTGGCTGCTGTGCATGACTTTGAAAGTAATTCCAGTCTGGGAAATTCGTCTGTTAAACCACGGCAGAGACAACGAAACGAAGACAAATGGAAGGATAATGAACTTAAGCGTAAGAGGAACACAGGAAACAGTTACGTTGGACGCACAGGTAAGGAAATACCGGATAAAATGCGAAATGATGTCAGGTGTTGTATAACTGAGTGGTATAGATATATGAAGGATATCGATTCTGAAACCATAGATAATATTTTCATTTCGTTTTACAACATGCAAGATTTCAACACGCAAAATGCCTATCTATTTGGGCTAATCAGAAGGTCAGAATGTTAACGTGTGTACATTAAAGACAGGAAAAATGTGAATGTCTCCAGGCGTGCCAATACTTTTCATTATGGTCTTCATTCATCATCAGGAATGGAAGTTAATGTATGCAGGCAAGCATTCTGCAATGTCCATGGTATCACTGAACGTAGACTGCGTACCGCCCGTGGTGAATCGAGAACACATACGAATGATATGCCTGCCAATCCGTTGCATTCTCCCAAAGAGGACCGTCGAGGTAAACATTACAACTGCCCCCAAGTTATTTCGCAAGTTAGATATTGACTGGAATCATATTAGGTCGTTTCCAAGATACAGTTCTCACTACAGGAGGACTGCAAACTCTGAACGTTCATATATAGTTTCGGTGCATTCTGTGCAACAAATGTACGATTTGTATGTAGAACAATGTGAAGAAAGAGAAATCCGTTCAGTAAAATTACATACATATCGATATGTGTTCAATAATGAATTTAACATCGCAATTAAAACGCCAAGCACTGACACATGTAAAACTTGTGATTCGATACTACACGTAGAAACTAGACCATCTGAATATCATATACACATTCGTAAAGCCGAAGAAGGCTACCAATCTTTGAGAAATGCAAAACAGGAATGCAAATACATTACCAGCAGCACTATAGTTGTTGCTATGGATCTGGAACAAGCACTTGCAACACCGATGATAAGCACGGAAATTGTTTTCTATTTGTGGCAGTGGTGGACATATTGTTTTGGGTTCCATTTCTGTCATGATGATTCCGCAGTTATGCGTGTCTGGCCAGAATCTGTCGCTTCTCGTGATAGTGATGAAGTTGGAAGCTGTATTCTTCGAGTGATAATGCACCTACCAGATTATATTCGCAACAGACGTAATTTAATAGTGTATAGTGATTCGTGCGTCGGGCAAAATAAAAATTCTGTCCTTATGGGACTCTAGCTGTATTTGTTAGACGTCACCGACCTCCAGATACTAGAACAGATTTGTGGTTCCTGGCAACACATTTCTCCCCTGCGATGCTGATTTCGGTATTATTGAGAGAGCGAAGAGGAAAACACAATCTGTGTACACCCCCGCTCAATGGGCCACTCTGATAAAGACAGCAGGCAAAAAGAAACCATTTCAAGTCATCAAGTGATTGTATGAAGTGAAGTGTCTCTTCATAGACGCGAGTTTTGTGCCCTGGGTAATGGTTTATTGTGAAATATAATATGTATTATACTCGTACGGTTCTTGCATATTAGAGTGCTGCCGTACGAAGGAATTTTATGTTGTTCTCGAAACCATATAATTTGAGTGGCGACATGAACATGTGTGATTTTTTTTCACTGAGTGCAGTACGTGAAAATTATTGACAGAGACGAATATGGTCTAACTTGTTTTGTTATTCTGTATGTTACATCAATATTCGCGTATTGGAACTTTCATTTGGATTCACTAATATAGAAAGCTCGTATTGGTTTGGAATTAATGATCATCTGCATATCTTATGTTTATTTCTTCTTAAAGATAGGAAGTAAAATGCATGGGATTTTTTTTCTGAAACATATCAGACCTTCTTCTAATATGTACTGTTATATTTATGTACCTTTTTTCCATAGTAAAACTTTTGTCAGTTGCAACGCACAACCTTCTGTTTCTCGAAAACATTCAAATGTGGTATACACCCCTTTTCCACTAAGCCCCTCAATTATAAATATAGATATAGTACCTTGATATGGCAGCATTTTACTACTTCATTAAGGTTGATGCTAATAGTTGAACCCCTGCTACTCAAACTAGTGTTCGCTGTTTTCAAAAAAAAGTTAAAGACTAAGAAGAAATGAATTCTCCAACCACAATTATCTGAAGTACGAGTGTGAAACGTCACGGGTACACTTACTGCTTTCTGCGATGTGGAACGGTGCTGTAAGAACATAGCAGAAATTAAAATGTCAATTGCGGGCATTGTTCCACTAAGTCTTGAATTAGGTTAGAATTGGGTACCACAAGGACCGACAGCAATATCTGGACGTGCCAAACTTAACCATGTTCATTTGTGAATGCAATACCACATTGAAGTGCGATCGGTGATGGATTAATTCTGTGTTGTGTTCAAGTAGCCACTTGTATTCATGTAGCTAGTGGGAATTCAAGTATGCCATTATAGTGTAATTATGCAGACAGGAATGCAGCTTCCCATACGCAACCATTTATAAGCAACTATTGGTCCATTTCGTGAAGAAAGATATGAATTCAATATATGAATTCAAGTATGGGTATCTAAAAGGATAGCATCAAAATATTATTATAGGATTAAAATGTATTATATTGTTTGAAATATAAAACTATTAGTCTTTACTACCATTATTAAGATGTTTGCCTGCTAGTTAAATGTGTGTTTATTGGGTTCTGTTCTTTCTTACCATTTTCGTCATTCCACCACTATCGTTCATCTCATCATCAACGTTTGTCATTACCCTCAGTTCAGGAATGTAAAGAAATAAAGAAAGAAATATATTCAGGACTAAATATAAAAAATGACGACATGGTTTCTGTTGTTTCTAAAGTTTTGTGTGTTTTATATGTATTTGTACTCACTAATGGAACTAATACTAATTTTCTAACACCATATAAAAATATATGAGCGAAATTGACGATTTATAAAGTAGCTTCCAAGATTTTACTTATTACGTTGCCTTAGAACATTATACAACTATTAACACAAATGAACTAGCTTGGAACGTAAGGAAAATAAGCTCTATTTATGTTAATGTGTTTTATGCAACTACTTAAAACAATGTTATATGAGATATTATAATTTCCTTTGAAAGAAATTTTACATTTCAAATTCATAGATTTTAACGTGCTTCTGAAGGGTAGCATATCATATACCTATCTTATCTTGCCTACCAAGTCTTACCACACTTAAATTGATGTCACTGGACCAAGAAGAGGCATTACTTCCGTTCGCGCGGACATCTATTGATGGGAATGAAATTGCACTTTAAGTAAAACTCAAAAGATAGTCCAAATGTATTTTATTACCTCTGCGGTGAATTTGTTCCTTGGAGATAGTCATAGGGAATTATAGATTTTGTGAGGAGCGTATGGAAATCGAAACAAATAGTAGGCAAACACAGTGTATGCCATGAAATCGTTATGAAACTAGAGTACAGGAAAACGCTCATCTATGACACAATACCAAAAAAAAAAAAAAAAAAAGGTTCGATCCTAAAAATTATATTGATGACTGCTAATAATACTCCCGTTAAATTGTTTGTCTCAATATTAAAAACAAAAGGGGAATACTATATTATACTATGCTCTCTGCAATGAGGCCTGTATTGCAAAGTCCAGACTTCCCTGTAACAACATATCCATCGAGTTTTGAATGTGAAAATTATTTAACGAAAGGAAGTGAAATAGTAGATGACGTTTTTGATCCTCCTGATGGATTTTGTGACATATTTCGTTCACATAAACGCATCCCAATGATTTAGAAACCCACTTTTATTAATGAAAATGCTTGGTTTCAACTTTATGGAAAACTTACTGGTCTTAGGGAAAACATTTTCCTTGTAAAAATACAAAGGAGAGCAATTCGTGCATTATTTCCCTTATTTCTGAAACAAGATTCTTTCATGTTTTTATTGTGAACTTGTTTGGTAGCCACTTTATATTTCCCTTGTATTTCAACTGATTGCAGGCTTTTCTTTGACTCAAATATAATAACTCTAAAATGTGTTCTGTAACGTAAAAGAAATAATAATCACATAGTTTCTGTTACTGATTGAGTGTCACTATAGGATACATATTGCAATATGCAACTTATTCGTATTAAAATTAAATAAGACCAACACGATTCAGTGATGCGTGGTATTCTCTAGACTTTGAGCATTTTAGTTGGAGGTCAATGCAAATAGAATAAATTGCCATACAACATCTGTGAGTGGGATAGCAGGACACAAATTGCCATTGAGAAAGAAAGAAAGAAAGAGACTAACACATTTAATCCAGTTCAAAAAAAAATCGCACAAAAATTCGCAGTAAGTTCTGAGATAGTTACAATTTACTTTCATGATATAAAATTAGTATTATTGAAACAATTAGGGGTGAAACTTGACAATGAAGAAAAATGATTCAGGTTCATATGCAAAAGACTTCTATCATTGTCAGAGGGCAAAGTGAAAGAAGGTTTCTTTCTTGAGGTAGAAAGACTTCGAGCCAACGATGACTGAAGCTGAAAGATGTTCTTGCAGTAGTAATTGCGTGACTTGAGGCAAATTTTTCCGCCCCCTGGAGCGTGGCGCCCGCCGCCGCCGCCAAAATTTTGCGCCCCGGGCGCCCGGCGCCCATTTCTGGGGTTACATGTTATGACGTCATAGGGTCACGTGATGTTAGGCCATGCCTTTTTTGGGTTATGTGATGTTAGGCCACGCCTTTATGGGTTACGTGGTCTTTATGGGGTAGTTTTACCGAGGGGGGTTGATTTTGTTTTCTTTTACGGCATAAAATTTTTTGAGATCATTACTTTTTAATGGAATATAGGTGTATGTATAGTTTACTTTGCGGTATATAATTTCAATTTTGCGCCCCTAGGCCAAACCCCCGTTTGCCTTTATGGGGTAGGTTGTTGATTTTGTTCCCTTTACGGTATAAAATTTGGAGATTGTTACCTTATGATGGAGTACAGGTGTATGTATAGCTTATTTTGTGTTACTTGATTTTAATTTTTGCGCCCCTGGAGTGTGACGCCGCTGAAATTTTGCGCCCCGGCCCCTTTAGTTTACATAGTTTACGATCCGCCTTTATGGGGCAGTTTCACGTATGAGTTTATTTGTTTCTTTTTATGGTTATAAATTTGAAGAATGTTATTTCCTTTTTTACCTTATAGGATGTATATATATAGCTTACCTTATTTTTGTTCCCTTTGATACACCCATGCGCACACCTTAGCATTACGTCATGGGGTCACGTGGTGTTATGCTTTATGGGTAGACCTACCGAAGGGGTGCAGGGGTACATAGGACCACCCCCCTTAAATTTTGGAAATCGCCCAATTTAAACATTTGGTATAATAGTATAAAACCCTAATATAGATCACTATAAATTTGGGTGGTCTACCTCGTTCCCTTTTAGGGGTATAAAATTGCCAAAATATAAACGTAATCAATACGTTGTATCACGTGTTTGGTCTTTTTGACCTAATTTATTCCAATGGATGAGGTCCTATTACCTTATATGGTTATATGGTCATGTATAGGGGTCCATCCCCTATTATAAGACATAGGTACATTTGTGCACCCCTTGAAAATTTTTTTTTGGAATGATACCTTGGCCCACCCCTTAAGTTTTAGAAATTGCCAAATTTAAACATTTGGTATCATAGTACTGGACCCTAATATATATTACTATAAATTTGGGTGGTCCACCTCGTTCCCTTTTAGGGACCATTTTGTTCCGCTTTAGGGGTGAACATGGATACAGTGGTCCACCTCGTTCCCTTTTAGGGGGCATTTTTATTCCGCTTTAGGGGTGAACATGGATACCTTGGAATCGTCCCGAGTTTGATTCTTGGAAATGTTGAATTTAACGTCCCCGCGAAAACGATGAGAAATGATAGGACGAAACATAAACTTCCTTGACTGAGGATTGAAGCAGGGACCTCATACAGTAGAGACAAGCGCTAAGCGACCGTACACGTGTGTTGATTACTATGCAATGGTCCCGAGTTCGATTCTTGGTGTTAGTTTCAGGAAATGTTAACGTCCCCTTGAAACGATGATGAGAAATGATGAAATGAGAAAACATCATAAACTTACTTGCTTGCGGATTGAAGCAGAGACCTCACATATCAGACATAAGAGCTGAGTTACCATGCACCATTGAGAAGTTTTTAATTTTCTGTGCGAGGAATTTCACGTATGAAAAAGAACATGATCAGATTATGTTACATTACACATTTCTGCTCGTTGTTAAGCATAGAAGTTTGTTATTGTGAAATTGCAGAATCTGCTTATACTACATCAGCATTTTTTTCTCAGTTGACGGACTTTTAAAGCTCAACTTTACATTTATGTCAAAGACAGTTTCGTAACATATCAATGAGTGTTACATTTTTTCAATCAAGTTTAAGAAAAACTGAATCACATTTTATATGTGTAATTTGAATGTCGTAAGAAAACTAACGAGTCAACGGTATGATGTCATGATCAAAATTGCGATACTAGATGTTGTAACGATTGATGTGTAAGGAGAAAAACGTGAATAATGTCACAACCAATCAGATTGTTTCTTACATCACGTTTCGGCTCATGATATATGATGAAAGCTGTGTTTCCATTGGGTCTCCGTGATGTCATTGATTCATTTTCCACGTTTCTGATTGGCTGATAGTGTTGTCACTTTATAGTTGAACCCGTTTCAGATCTAAATAAAATTCTTAATTTCATTTTCAAGTCCTACTTCCACGAAGATCGTGAATGAACGAAGGTGTATCCCTTGTGTCAGTGTGACTTTACTCCGTTCCTTGAATTTGAGGTAAGTATCAACCGCGTTTTCTTAATATCAATGGAGTGCTTTTGCATGAGGATAAAATTGTTATCACTGTTTTTATTTTAGCATGAATTTTTTTAGCAAATGGAAGAATAACCCTCACTTACTTGACCGGGGATCAAATTAGGAATCCCATACATTAGAAGTAAGCACAAAAATTTATTGATTTTGGTTTAGCGTCCCTTCAGTAGTGAGGCTAGGAATACAGCTTAATGTTGAATTTGAGCGCATACTGGGTGTTGAACCCGGGCCACATCCACACATTAGAAGTAAGCACGAGAAAATGATATCATTTGTTGATGTTGGTTTTAGCGTCCTTTTAGTAGTGGGGGCTAGGAGTACACCTTAATGTTGAATCTGAGCGCATACTGGGTGTTGAACCCGGGCCAGAGGTGCGTAACGCTAACCACTTAGCTCAGTTTCTGAAAGTTACCATTAACGTAAACAAAGAAACTACGCACAAATTTGTTCCCTACAACGTGAGACGTGGACTTGCAGTTTAATGTGGGATCTGATCTCCCGCCGAGAATCGAATTCGAGTCTTTCTTGCCTTAGCTCGAAAAAAAGCAAGCGCATGAGATTTTGTTTTCGTTTCATGTTCGTCATACGTTTTAAAGTTCAGTGTCAGAGGAAAAAATGCTTACTACAATGATTCTCTCAGCACAGTTAGAAAAACAATTTCATTCATTCTTTTTTATCACTACACAAAGTTAGGTCAGTTACATATTGGTCCCGGGTTTGATTTCCAGTATGACGACAATAAAAATTTTTAACAGTAGAACTGTTTGAGATATGATAATTCTCTTAAGATTGATCGTGTAGTCATTTTGATACAGTTAAACATGTTAGCGATTTTCTGAATTCAATTTTAATTCGTGCTTTTTTTTCGTTTTAGATATTTGTTTTCTTTGCCTATTCCTTTTTTGCTTACCTTAGCTTTTTCCTATTTGAATATGGCTACTTCTGGCTTTACTGTCTTGCGCGAAATCAATAGACATTATCGGCGTTTTAATCTCGAAGGACGAATGCTGGAAATTCAAATTAATGCTCCGACTAGTGACACAGATATTGTTGAATGGGTTCAGACTTCTTTTCAACAGATGTTGGATTACTTATTGGAAAATGTCGACGAATTATCGATGGTTGGATTATCGATTTTATCTCATGATGAGAAGAACAAACCGTTTTATTTGTCTTTTCGGCGTGCAAGTAATCTGACACTGGAAACTTTATGGGCTTCCTTTGATCGCATCCTTCAAAGTAACGATAGTTTTCTCATGAACGAACCGTTCATTGTACATTTTCATCATGTGGATGTGCCCCGTGGATTTGGATTGGTGCGTCGAGGTCTTTTATCAAACGACGAATTATTAAAATGCAAGAAAGGCATTCTACGAGTAAAAAACACCGACAAGAATTGCTTGGCTTATGCAATTGTGATTGCTATTGGCCTAAAGAAATATAAAGATACAAATCAGAAACTGTACAATCAATATCGCAAACAGCTCAAGTTTGTTGTTATTCCAGACGTACTTGAACTTTTGTCTCGATCATCAGTGAATTTAGATCATGGGGGATCCGTGGAAGAATTGCGACAATTGCAACGCTACTTGACAAATTATAAACTTACCGTATACACCAGCTTTTCCGGAGAAGATATTCTGTATGAAGGACCGGGTGGCGAAGACAAAATTCCAATCAATTTAATGTGCATCAATTCCCATTATGACATCATCACGTCATTAACGTCTGTTTTTTCAACTGTGTATTATTGTACTGCATGCCACAAAAAATATGATCATCGCACTGCACACGTCAAGAACTGTTCGGCCATGTGTGAGAAATGTTTGCAGAAACCGCCATGCAGTAAGATCAATACGGAGAAACAGTGTTCAGAATGCAATTGTGAATTTTATGGTGAAACATGCTATATAAATCATCTGACTGTACCATATCATAAGGGCCAATCAATATGCAAGATGGTAAAACAGTGTGCCAAATGTCTACGCATATATTCGTTTGTCCATACAGGGGAAAGAAAACATGATTGTACAGATTATTTTTGTAATGTGTGCCATAAACACGTTACGTCTACTCACCAATGCTACATGAAGCCTGATACGACTCAATTAAAACCTGGAGTTCCATCAGTGTTACATGTCAAGATGGCTATGATTGTCTTCTATGATATCGAAGCCACACAGGATACTTTCTTTGATGAAGACACATTCATTCATAAGCCCAATTTACTGGTGGCCCAACAAGTATGTTACAACTGTGTTCAAGATGAGGATATACATCATCCGTGTGAAGTTTGTGGACAGCGGGAACATATTTTTCAAGATGATCCGATCAATGCCTTTCTTGCGTATTTACGTCAACCACGACCCAACATCAAACTTATTGTATCTTTGGCACATAATTCTAAGAGATATGATGGTCATTTTATTCTTAAATCTTTAGTGGAAGAACATGAATTGAAACCTACTTTGATCTTGAACGGAGCAAAAATTTTAAGCATGAAAGTGAATAACTTATCGTTTATTGACTCCTTAAATTTCATGCCAATGGCTTTAAGTAAATTATCCAAGGCATTTCATTTACCAGCGACCAAAGGATATTTTCCACACTTTTTTAATACTGCTGCAAATCAAACGTATGTGGGAAAATTACCGGACATCCATTATTATGGTGCAGATGAAATGAAAGTGGATGAACTTGAGAAATTCATGACATGGTACAACGAACACCAGAACGATACGTTTATTTTCCAAAAAGAATTGGTGAACTATTGTGTCTAGGACGTCAACGTACTTCGAATGGCTTGTATATCTTTCATGACCACTTTTGAACTAGAAACTCACGTTAATCCTTTCCTGGAGGCTATCACTTTGGCGAGTGCGTGCAATTTAGTATTTCGACGAAATTTCTTAAAACCCAATACTATTAGCATTCTTCCTGCACGAGGATACCATCACAGAAACAATCAGTCACGGATTGCTTTGCAGTGGCTTGCCTACATGGAAGAAAAAGAGGGCCATCCAATTCTACATGCGGCCAAAGGTAAAGAAGTTTATGTTGCTGGTTTTCATCTGGACGGTTACTACCAAGATCCCGACACTAAAGAGGAACACTTGGCCTCTTCTTTAAGCTCACATCCTTATACTAATAAGACACCATTAAATCCAAGAGACAGCTTCTATGGTGGTCGTGTTAATGCCATTAAATTGTATCACGTCGCAAATGAAAATGAAGGCGAAGAAATAAAATTCTTGGATATCGTTTCCCTGTATCCTTATGTGAATAAATGTGGACGGTATCCAATAGGGCATCCACGAATATATCTACAAGGAGATCCAGAAATGCCCGACATTCGAGATGTCAACGGATTGGTCAAGCTGAAGATTTTGCCTAGCAGAAATGTGTTTCATCCAGTACTTCCATTTCGCTCAAATAAGAAGTTGTTGTTTCCACTTTGTGCTGCCTGTGCCACAGCATTAAATCAAGATTTTGAATGTACACATTCGGACAGTGAACGAAGTCTAACAGGAACATGGGTGTCCTATGAAATTCAAAAAGCGATTGAACTTGGGTATCAAGTCATTGAAATTTACGAAATTTGGGATTACGACATCACCGTATATGATTCAGAAACCAAGACTGGCGGATTATTCAGCGAATACATTAACACATTTTTGAAATCGAAGCTGGAAGCTTCTGGTTGGCCTGCCAATTGCGTCACCGAAGAAGAAAAGCAGCAGTATATTCAAGTGGTACAACAACGGGAAGGCATAACTTTGGATGCAGCATATATAATTTCTAATTCAGCACGTCGTAGTCTTGCAAAACTCTGTTTGAATGCCTTCTGGGGACGACTCGCTATAAGAGACAATTTCAGCCAAACGAGCATCATTAACGACCCCAAAGAACTGTATCAGAAATTAACTCCTCCAGACATAAAAGTCAACCAAATTTTACCTGTTAATGATTCGTTGTTATACCTTTATTGGCAGTATGAAGATGATGTTCCAGTACAAAATCACAATGCTAATATTGTCCTTGGAGCATTTACAACGTGCCAAGCTCGTCTGCAACTCTACAAATATTTAGAATTGCTGCAAGAAAGAGTACTATATTTCGATACAGATTCAGTGATATTCACGCAGCGACCATCACAGCCCACAATAGAACCAGAAGTATTTCTTGGTTCAATGTCAAATGAACTGGAATCAATTGGACCAAAAGCATACATTAAAAAATTCGTGTCTGGTGGCCCAAAACAGTACGCCTTGGAAATCTATAACCCCGACACGAAATCAACCAGTTATGTATGCAAAATTCGTGGGTTTACACTCAATTATACTGCAAGTCAAAAGCTAAATTTTAATAGTCTGGAGCAAATGATCATAAATCAATCGAGTGAAAAAATCTCCATTAGCACGCCGCACAAAATTTACAGAACCCACGATCATCATCTTGTCACAAAACCTAAAGAAAAGAAGTACAGTTTCAACTATAAAAAACGCCGATTAATACCAGACACATACGAAACATTGCCCTATGGGTATAAAAAAACCAGAGCAGAATAACAGCCATATTTTTCCCTAATCCCACCAACATCACCTCCCAAAGAAGGGGCAAAGAATCAACACGGGACATGCTTCAACGATGCACGAACGGAGACAAACTCAGATGACATCACCTTGCAGAAACCCGTGGAAAAAAAAAGGAATTCAGGTACGTCACATTTGCGTTTCTTTTCTCACCTCACTCTCTCTCTTGATCATTTAGTTCGATGTTAATAATCTGTTTTTCTTCTTTCACAGGAAACAAAATAAATATTACCATGTATATTCATATGTTTTATTTTTCTCTTTACAGAATTTGTACCCGTCACGAACACGTCTTCCTTTGAAGAAAAAGAAATTCTGTATTCTATGTCACTTGCTAAAAATAAATGTACAAAAACATGATTCTGTGTTTTATTTCACATCCTAAAATCAAATTCTTTTCCTGTACTGCGATTTCAATTTCTTTTTTCTGAATCAGTTTACCGATAAAATCAATCAATGTTTTGCGGAAAAAAATCAAACTAAATTTTTGTTTCTGAAACTTTTTTGTGTACGAAAAAAAAACTGATTCAGAAAATTTTTGTGTACGAAAAAAAGTTTTCAGAAAAATTTTTTGTGTACGAAAACAAAATTCTGTTTCAGAAATTTTTTTGTGTGTACAAAACAAAAACTGTTTCAGAAAAATTTTTATGTACAAACAAAATTCTGTTTCAGAAAAAAAATTTATGTACAAACAAAATTCTGTTTCAGAAAAAAATTTTGTGTGCAAAACAAAAATCAGTTTTCGTCACGAAACTGCTCCGACTAAGTGAATCGATTCATTCTGATAGTGTTGGCAACAGTGGAAAAATTTCGGTAAGTATCGCTCAGGCACTGAGTTACAGCGAACACAACTAGATTCGAACCAACAACCTTAAATGTCTGATTCATCTCTAAATACAGCCAACTAAACAATAAGATTGTGTGTATACGTCAATGCTTAGCACTGAGTCAGCAAGGTTTTCTTCAAGGTCAAAGTCGCACACGAAGTAAAAAGATGACAACACAGATCTTCTATCTTTCTATATGAAACATAAACCTAGTATAAACTGCTCGCACTGAAATGTGTAATGTAACATAATCTGTTCGTCTTCTTTTCATACGCGAAACTGTTCGCACTGAATGGAGTACGGTGACTCAGCGCTTGTCTGTAACGTTCCTGCTTCAATCCACAACGAAGTAAGTTCATGTTTCCTCCTATCATTTTTCATCATCGTTTCAAGGGGACGTTAAACTCAACATTTCCTGAAACTAACACAAAAAATCGAACTCGGGACCATTACATAGTAATCAACAAACTGAACTTCTCAATGGAGTATGGTAACTCAGCTCTTATATCTGATGTTTGAGGTCTCTGCTTCAATCCGCAAGCAAGTAAGTTTATGATGTTTTCTCATTTCATCATTTCTCATCATCGTTTCAAGGGGACGTTAACATTTCCTGAAACTAACACCAAGAATCAAACTCGGGACCATTGCATAGTAATCAACACACGTGTACGGTCGCTTAGCGCTTGTCTCTACTGTATGAGGTCCCTGCTTCAATCCTCAGTCAAGGAAGTTCATGTTTCGTCCTATCATTTCTCATCGTTTTCGCGGGGACGTTAAATTCAACATTTCCAAGAATCAAACTCGGGACGATTCCAAGGTATCCATGTTCACCCCTAAAGCGGAATAAAAATGCCCCCTAAAAGGGAACGAGGTGGACCACTGTATCCATGTTCACCCCTAAAGCGGAACAAAATGGCCCCTAAAAGGGAACGAGGTGGACCACCCAAATTTATAGTAATATATATTAGGGTCCAGTACTATGATACCAAATGTTTAAATTTGGCAATTTCTAAAACTTTAGGGGTGGGCCAAGGTATCATTCCAAAAAAAAAATTTCAAGGGGTGCACAAATGTACCTATGTCTTATAATAGGGGATGGACCCCTATACATGACCATATAACCATATAAGGTAATAGGACCTCATCCATTGGAATAAATTAGGTCAAAAAAACCAAACACGTGATACAACGTATTGCTTACGTTTATATTTTGGCAATTTTATACCCCTAAAAGGGAACGAGGTAGACCACCCAAATTTATAGTGATCTATATTAGGGTTTTATACTATTATACCAAATGTTTAAATTGGGCGATTTCCAAAATTTAAGGGGGGTGGTTCTATGTACCCCTGCACCCCTTCGGTAGGTCTACCCATAAAGCCAAACACCACGTGACCCCATGACGTAATGCTAAGGTGTGCGCATGGGTGTATCAAAGGGAACAAAAATAAGGTAAGCTATATATATATATACATCCTATAAGGTAAAAAAGGAAATAACATTCTTCAAATTTATAACCATAAAAAGAAACAAATAAACTCATACGTGAAACTGCCCCATAAAGGCGGATCGTAAACTATGTAAACTAAAGGGGCCGGGGCGCAAAATTTCAGCGGCGTCACACTCCAGGGGCGCAAAAATTAAAATCAAGTAACACAAAATAAGCTATACATACACCTGTACTCCATCATAAGGTAACAATCTCCAAATTTTATACCGTAAAGGGAACAAAATCAACAACCTACCCCATAAAGGCAAACGGGGGTGTGGCCTAGGGGCGCAAAATTGAAATTATATACCGCAAAGTAAACTATACATACACCTATATTCCATTAAAAAGTAACGATCTCAAAAAATTTTATGCCGTAAAAGAAAACAAAATCTACCCCCCTCGGTAAAACTACCCCATAAAGACCACGTAACCCATAAAGGCGTGGCCTAACATCACGTAACCCAAAAAAGGCATGGCCTAACATCACGTGACCCTATGACGTCATAACATGTAACCCCAGAAATGGGCGCCGGGCGCCCGGGGCGCAAAATTTTGGCGGCGGCGGCGGGCGCCACGCTCCAGGGGGCGGAAAAATGTGCCTCAAGTCACGCAATTACTACTCTTGCTTACCATTTAATTATGTGGTAAGTATTTTTTTTTTTTTTTTTTTGAGAAATTGCATGATTTACTTTCACACCTTGACGACTTGCACAAAATATGGGATAATTAAGTGGGAAAAAATGAACTATTCCATCAAGTTCAGAAATATGAAGAAAAACATCAGAAATATTGGATTGCCAGCATGATGGTTAGTATTATTGGGTATTATACAGAGCAACTTCATGCAGAAGTTTCCTTATCGATATCTTAAAATATATCTCGGTGAGAAGTTTCCTTAGAGATATCTCGGCTGATCACTTTCTCAGAAAACTATCTGATTAAAATACCTCTTGTGGATATGTCCTGAGGAAACGGCTTATGCTTCATTACAGAGTGGCTAAAGAAATATTTATTTAATAAATGTTAAGGGAATGCTTTGAGAAATTTGTGATAAAACAGTCTGAATAACATCACCGCAAAAGAAAGACTAATTCATGTGGGATTTCCCAGAAGAAATGCCTCCAAGAGAATATCATAGAGTTGTTGTTATTAGCTATTGAAGTATGAAAAAACAACTGAAAAACGTATCAGCATGAAATATAATACTTCTTGTAGATTTTTGCACTAAACAATATTCAAGAATTTCAAAATAAATTTCAATGGACAAATAAAAGCCACTAAAATATTCGAAAAGAATTATCTGCATCACGCTGACTTTTGCCGGTCTACAGTCAAGACAATTGCTCAATTAAGCGTAACGACCGTAAAAAATGATTTGATGTAAAAATGCAGAGTTGCAAAGGAGGTACAAAACTGGAGTTGATAACAAGAGATGCAGACGCGATAAAATTGGCTCGAACACCAAAATTTATTCAATAATTGAAAGGGCAAAGTAGTGGAATTCCCAAGAAACTAACTGAATGTTCAAGTGTGAGAAGTGACTGTTGTAGCGTCCACCATGAAGCTGACAGTCACTGAAGACCTCTATGACTCTTACAAGAAGGATAAAGATCAACTCCTGACAGAAAAGGCTCATGCGAAATTATTAACAGATACTGACTTTGATGCTTCAACGTATGATGAAGTCGAACCGGAAAGCGTCATTAGAGATTATGGGATAGGATTTTCGATCAGCTTCCAGTAGTGCTGTACGTGATCGTAATTCCGCTGAGAGATCGAGGCACTTAGTTTTTAAGGCGAGCAGCAGTTTACAAGCCACATATCACAGTCCGCTATTTGACCAGTCATTTACAGTTGTGCAAGGAATGCTGCCACTGGACTCTTGAATAATGGAAATATGTCCAATGCAATGATGAATGGCGCTACCAAATGTGGCGATTCCATGGACCTGTGTGGGTTAACGTATGCCCAAAAATTAATTTTTACAGGACTATATCCTACCCACAGTGAAATTAAGCGGAGGTGGCATCATTGTGTGCCTGTTTTCGTGGAACGTTCTTAGTACTTTTGGTTTAGCATGAAAGCCGAAGCATGATTAACAATTCTATGCAATTCTGCGCTACGGAACTTATGGGCATAATTCTGTTCTGGCCTATATGTGTTTCAGCACGAAAATGCTCCATATAATACGTCAAGCATTACAAACATGTGGTTCGAGGACATCTTGTCAGAAACCTGTTCAAGTATAGCTAATTTGTGAAAGTCTTCCGCGAAGGGTTGCGGACGTCATTGCGGGTAACTTTGGCTATTCAAGATAATGACGTAGTGATGAGAAATGGGATTAATGTACTGGCATGAATATTTGATGATAATATAAGTCATTCCAAGATATATGCAGGGAGAAATAATTTTCTTGTATGACGGAATACAGAATCCAATTAAAAACTATAACACTTTCTTCCAGGAAATGTTAAATATAAACCGCTATGTTATCTGGCTGTTTTTGTCCTTGTTAACTTGTCCAGTAGCTATTATTGGATATGGTGTATAGAGTGTTTTACTAAATTGAAGTCTGGATTGGAGGTTTTTGTGCTCATTAAAACATACAAGGTAGCACTTTCTCTTATTTCTTACCTAGAGTGTCGATTTTGAATCAATACAGAAACAGAATAAAATAGTTTGTTGTACAGTCTAGCTGTTTAACCGCCGTTCCCCTAGGTTTAATATCCAATGAAATCATGCAATTCTTGGTGTTGACTAAATACTGTGGCTAATTAAGTATCAACTTGAATAAAGACAAAGACTAGAAAAATGAAAATAATATTTTGATGAGCAACACACTGACTGCAAAATACGTAGCTAAATGTGAGGTATTAGATGATTTAATTTATGATCGTAACAGCAGTGCGTTTCAGCTGATCATTAGAATTTAAAATAAGATAATTACGGCTTTTCACTTACATATCTATGTTTTGATCAATTTCCTTGATTTCGAATTTTAATACGTACATCAAACACTTGAACAAAATTAAACTTACCTAATTAATACGTCATGGGACCATCCTTTGGTTCTGAAAGTGTTTTGATTAGTGGTGGAATGATAGCGTATGATATATATTGTTCCCACAAAAATAATTTACTATATATCATGCAGGGATGCATTTCAGTTACACCAGTGGAAATAGTGAAGGATATCTACTCTGGATTTTCCGCTCCGAAACTGACCACAATGTCTACTAATGTTAGTTTATTGCTATTGGGCCACTGGTGTTGTTCGTGTAATAGATGGTGTTGTTCGTGTAACCACACCTAAACATTTCAATGGTGTAATTTGTATCTTGTAACCTTGGAAATGTACGTAATTATTATAGGAACTACTCGACCGCCTAAAGTGCCAAATAATTACTGACAGTAATGTGTAACTTGAAACTATTCTTTAACTGTACAGAAAGCCATGGAAGTAGAGAAAGTGTATCGGACAGCGGTCGGTATAGGAAAAAAGCAGTTTTCGTTATTTCCCGCTTAAGGCAGCACCTGTCAAGTATACAATGGGTTAATCAGAATGAACTAGCCAAGCCCACGTCACAGTAGATTTGTCCGATGAATGGTGTGTCTCGTGCTTCAAGATGTTTGTACTTTTGCGAGTGATCAAGTGCACGGAGATAGAATTTTGTGGCTGCAACTTATCACAATGTAACTGTATTGATATTAGTATTGCTATCACAACATTTATTAGGATGAATATATTATAATTTAGGCGTATAGTTGCATTCGTGTTGTTACAAGCCGATAGATAGCCATTCATAAGTTGAAAATCCTTCGGCTGATTTCGGACAAAGTGGAATCGGGTGGTATCGAACAAAATATTGGTAAATAAACTTGACGTTTTTAATGGATTCTGGCTTTTTCAGGGAACCATGGGGAAAATACGTGACAATTGGGATGAAGAAATATGAAATTGCCCATGGACAAAGTTATTTCCAAAGAAGTACGTGTGGCCAGTACTAGATATGGTGTTCCAAAGATTACATTAGGAGATCGTGTCGAAGAATATTCGGAAGGGAAACATCGCTGCTCGGATAACAAAGGTACATTTAGTAGAATCTTTGGTCGTGACTAAGAAGAAATACTATAGAATCAAGTAAAGGCTTCTTATATTTAACTAGGGTAATGCCACTAAGAAAACCGGAATTTTGAAGACTAGCTTACAAATTTGCTGCAAAATCTTTGGGTCTTTTTATTAAGATTGGATATAGCGCACTACATGTAAAGACTGGGTCTATGAGCAATATGCCAAGTTTGAAGGCAGACTGCTTTATCATTATGATTTGTTTCAGAATAAAAAATAACGACTCTCGATTAGACTAATAAATTTAAGATATATTTGTACTGTATTTTAGTTTCTATTTCAAAGCGTAACAAAACTGTAGTTTCTGTGTAAGAGCTCCTATAAGTAAAAACTAATATTTGTAATTTGTTCTGTTATTAAATTACCTCAAAAGACCAAATCTCTATAGTTTTATGTGGTTAGTCCGATATGGTTTATAGGTTTATGTGGTTTATAGTTTTATGTGGTTAGTTCGATACCACCCTCAACTATTTGAGAACGTTAATTTGTGTTACCTTTTATTAAAAAAAAAATACAGACGTAGACAAACAATTCTAAAAACACTGCATACAGGACACGTAAGCTTGGCCCTCCACTGTACAATACGTGTTGCTGTTTCCGATTGTTTCTTTGTTTTCAATCTGTCATGTGGACCTTCCTCTTTCCTCAGCAGCAACCAGTTCACCTGTGAGTGTCGTGATGAGAAAGTGGTGCAATAAAATGGGCGACCTGACAGACTTCCAAAGAGGCACGATCGTTGGTGCCCGTCTGGTGGGAGCTTCGGTGACATACACAATTCATGGGCAGACGACGTCTGCAACGCACAACAGTGGTCGAAAGACAATCCTGTCAGATAGGGACCGGAGGGCATTAAAACGGATTGTAGCAACTAAAAAGTAGACAACTGCAATGAAAATTACGTCTGAACTTAATTACTTCCTACAGAGCCCGGTTTCATACAAAAAACTGACGGGAACTTCATAAAATGTAAATTCGTGGCAGGGCCGCTATCGCCAAACCCCTAGTCACAGCATTAACTGCGAAGAGGCGTATCCAGTGGTGCAACGACCACCAGATGTGGACACATGAGCAGTGGAAACACGTAGTGTTGGCCGATGAATCGACCTTCACCTTTTTTACAACAACCGGACGTGTTTACGTATGGAGAACACCGTCGCAGGCCTAAGATACAGACTGTCTGCTCCCACCTGTAAGGCATGGGGATGGTTCTGTTACAGTATAGGCATTTAAATCGTGTCTTTCTGCAGATTGTCTTTCTGGAGACAATCGGAAATGGTCTCAATCGCTTGTACATCGTAGGAGAAATTTTGGTTTGTACCCAATTGGGGGCGCCTCCAGAACGAGAACAATGTGGGGGCTCTCTAAATTGTAGCCCTCCATGTCCAATTCAATCATAAATTTTCGCAATCGTTTGTACATCGTTTGTACAGAAATGTGCAGGCGACCCTTCCGTTTGTACACAATTAAGGGCGCCGCCAGAACGAAAACAAAGAGGGCGGTTGTTTAGATGATAGTCCCCCACCATGTTCAATTCAATTACAAATTGTCGCAATCGTTTGTACACATATGTACAGCCGAAATTTGCGTTTGTACACAATTAATGGCGCCCACAGAACGAAAACAATGTGGGAGTCTGTCTAAATGGTAGCCCTCCTACCATGTCGAATTCAAACCAGTAACTGTCGCACTTGTTTGTACGTCTTTGTACATACATTTGCTGGCGTAATTTTCGTTTGCACACAATTAGGGGCGGCGCCAAAACGATAACAAAGTATAGTTTGCGTAATTGGTAGCCCCTCCACACGTCCGATTCAAAAGAAGATTATCTCAATCGTTTGTACATCGTTTGTACAGTAATCCGCAGGTTAAAGTTATGTTTCTACGCTATCAGGGGCGTCGACAGAACGACAGCAAAGGGGAGCTTTTTAAGTGGCAGCCCCACCATGTTCGATTGAACCACAAATTGTCGCCATCGTTTATACATCGTTTGTGCAGAATTGTGCAGGTAAAATTTTTCGTTTGTACTAAATATTAAACGGATGTAAGTATTTTTAATATTTGATCTAGAATTGAAGAGAAAGGGTGCGGATTGCAATTATTATAATTATGTATATATCTCGGGATTTGCGCAAAGTTAGAGATATGAAAGTTGTTATTTCGACATCTCGTTTCAAATGTTAAAGAAGTGTATCGTGTTTTAAAGTTTTTTGATACTTGACCTGGAAAGTAAGAAAGGGGATGGGGATACAGTTGTTTATTATCGTCTTTGCTGTTGAGCGATCAACGTTAACCGGTTTGAATAACGGTTGCTGAGATTGTAAATTGTTCCTATTATTAGAACGCTTAATTGATTGTAAAACACCAGTTCTTGCTATCACCTATTCCGATAATCGTCAATCTACTGTAAATGTATTAAGTGGAATGGGTGAAACAGGTACGGACTTTAAAAATACCGTAGTTGGGAAGAGTAGAAGCTGAGGGACAGTCTGTGAACCCAACTCAGAAGCTGTCGATTTGCAAGCCACTCTATGTCGGTAACGGCTGAACTTGAACTTAAAACGCCATTGAGAATGTCACTATTCATCTCAGTCATCTTGGAAACTGTTCCTTCGACGCTAATATCGTCTGTTTTCGATTATTCCTCCCACTGAACCCGCATGATGATATTTAATGGCATGAGAAGTATCATTATTCTTCTCAGCCTCCCTGAGATATGGATTCGACACATTACTTTTACATGTAACCCGCATCACTCCTAGGAGGTCAGATAGGGGTTCGCAAAATATAGCGATCTTTATTAACTAGACGATAGGCTACTTATTCACAAAATTTGATTTAGACCTGAGTAGAAATTACCAAGAAGTACAGTATCGCATGCACACATATCAACACCCATAGGAGGGTTAGAATGGATACAAAATATAGCTATATTCTATGGACTTGCTCACGAAGTTTAGTTCAGATCCGATCAGTATTTACGGAGAAATAAAACATCATATTCACACAGAGAGAAAGAGAAATAGAAAGAGAGAAAGAGAGACAAACATACACACACCTGGTAGTAATCTATGAGCTCCCGTATTCATATTGCGGAAGGTAAACATTATTCTTTATATTTACGTCATTCCTTATCCATATCAATTTCTATCTACTTATTAAATTGTGTTCATATTGTACATATATGAATGTAGGCACATTCATTTAATCGAACATGGAGGAAAAATTCACTTACAATAAATTTGGAGCAACAATTATTCAATTGAATATGATTCCCATATATTTTCCTACAGTTCCGTATATTTTCCTTCACATAATACCTTGTTATCATTTTTACTAAATTTCAAACACAACAACAAAAGTTACAGGGGAGGGACAAAAATATGGACTTCCTTCATGCACATTACCTTCACTAAGAGCAAGTAGGACCGTGTGCAGAACGCCCTGCAGTCGACGGGGAATGGAGAAATACAGGTCGCGTATGGTTGTCAAAGCAATGTTATACCATTCTTCCGCCAAAGTACCGGAACGTTGTTATAGAGAGGACGGTGGTGGGTAGCGGGTATCCAAAACTGACCACAAGGACCCGATGATATTGAGGTTTGGCGATTGTGCAGGCCATGAAAGTTGCGACACTATCTTTGTGCTCATCGAACCAGTTCCGGAACATGGCCTTACCATCTGGAAATAAGGTTTGCATCATGGAATGCAGCTGGTTACTCACAGTGGTTACGTGGTCCTTGGCAGTGACATGTTCATGCAGGGTGATAATGGGTGCGGCAGAATTCCGGCATATGGCTGCCCAAATCATCATTGTACAACCCAAACTGCCGAAATCATCACTCTTGGTAACAGACAGTTTGTATCGTACTCTTGGCCGGCGTTTTCCACATGTAAACTCGACCAGCAGTTGGAAACAATGTAAAGGAAGACTAATACGACCAGATGACAGTCTTTCACTGATCCATTGTCCAGTTTTTATGGGCGTTGCACCACTGTCTGCGTATAACAGCATGGTCAATAGTAACGAGTGGTTTCGAAATGCAAAATCTGCCACAAATTCCTTACTTTTGGAGTTCTCTTCTGACTGTTTTGATACTAACAGGATTTGTAAGCACTGTATTCAGCTCAACTGTGATTTTTGGCACCATGGTGATCTGTTTGCTCACAATCCTACCCAATATGCGTGTCTTTGTCACGCAACGCACACTTGCGTCCACGCTGAAGCGGCTATTCCGAATCATTGGTAGGCAAACACGATCTTCGAGACTGTGCCTCTTGATACACTAAAAATTTCCGCTACTTTCGTCACGGAAGCTCCCACCATACATAGACCCACAATTTGCCTTCTTTGACACTTTATCAGTTCAGACATGATTCACGATAACCTGCACAGACCGGTCGCTGAACTGTAATTGGCCCTGCTGTTCGATGGGCCAGGCTGCATACCTCACATAATGTGCCGGTGACCACAGCGGCACCACAATGTTCAGACTCAAATCTTGTTTAAAATGGCTCACTCTTTTATTCCAGGTGTTTCTACTTTTTTGTCGAACCCCTGTATTTGCATCCCCTGTCTTGTTATTAAATACTCCATAGTATGTGACACATTTTTTTAATGTTCCACTAACAAGAACTTTTCAAAGTTGATTGCTTTTACTATATTATTATTATTATTATTATTATTATTATTATTATTATTATTATTATTATTATTATTATTATCTTAGGACTAGCAGATGGTTCAATGTGCTACTGTGCGCTATATTTTGTCTTCATTCTTAGTCTTTAAGTTAGAATTAATCCGAAATCCAATATCGCAAATTTCGTGAGCATTTTAGTGAATTCCCTTTCTTGCCTTTTAGGTTAAGTATCAGGAAACGGTAAAACACGGTACACTGGTTTAATTCAAATCAGTAGTCGAAATAACAACTTTCATATCTGTAACCTTGAGCAATCCCGAGATATATATATAATTATAGTAATTGCAATTCCCACCCTTTCTCTCCAGTTCTAGGTCAAATATTAAAAATACTCACATCCGTATATTTTTTAAGTTCAAAGGAAAATTTTACCTGCACATTTCTGCACAAACAATGTATAAACGATCGCAACAATTTGTAGTTCAATCGACATGGTGGAGCGACAACTTAAACAACGTCCCTTTGTTTTCATTCTGTCGACGCCCCTGATAGCGTAGACACAAACTTTCGCCTGCGCATTACTGTACAAACGATGTGCAAACGATTGAGATAATCTTATTTTGAATCGGACGTAGGGAGGGGCTACAAATTACGCAACCTGTATTTTGTTATCGTTTTGGCGCCGCTCCTAATTGTGTGCAAACGAAAATTACGCCTGCAAATTTCGGTACAAAGACGTACAAACAAGTGAGATAGTTTCTCGTTGAATTCGACATGGTGGGGAAGGGCTACCATTTAAACAGCCCCCACTTTCGTTTCGTTCTGGCGGCGCCCCTAATTGTGTACAGACTAAAATTTCACCTGCAGATTTGTGTGCAAATTATATACAAACGATTGCGAGAATTTGTGATTGAATTGGACGTGGTGGGGAGTCTATCATTTAGACAGCCTTCAACGTTGTCTTCGTCCTAACGGCGCCCCTAATTGTGTACGAACAAACACTTCGCCTGCATATTTCTGTACAAACGATGTAAAAATAATTGCGAGAATTTGTGATTGAATTGGACTTGGTGGGGGCTACCATTTAGACAGCCGAAACGTTGTTTTCGTTCTGGCGGCGCCCCTATATGTGCATAAACGAAACTTTCGCCTGCACATTTCTGTACAAACAATATACAAACGATTGCGACAACTTGTGATCGAATTGGACATGGTGGGAGGCTACCATTTAGACAGCCCCCACTTTTTTCGTTCTGGCGGCGCCCCTAATTGTGTAGGAACGAAACTTTCGACTGCACATTTCTGTACAAACAATGAACAGACGATTGCGCCAATTTTTGATTTAATTGGACTTGGTGGGGGCTACCATTTAGACAGCCGAAACGTTGTTTTCGTTCTGACGGCGCCCCTATATGTGCATAAACGAAACTTTCGCCTGCACATTTTTGTACAAACGATGTACACCTTGTCTCAAAAAGGTTGAGCGCATTCTTTATTGCTGTTTCGAGGCATAGTCCGACTTCGGGTATCTTCGGAAAAAAGTAAACCAGGTTCGAACCCCGAAGCCAACCTTTGCAATCGGGAAAAATCTTGCAGATGTGTTTTTCTTCTTTTAAATATAATAAGACTTCTTACAAATAATATATAAAAAGAAACATTGATTGAAATACTTATAGATACAATATTTTGAAACTTTGTATTAATGTCAGCACATGCTTGTTTGTCATTTTGCTCTCCATACTTAATGGAACATTTAGATACGTAAACGAATCTTTCCATATGCAAAAGAATGGTGAAAGTTAAGACATAGAACATTATTCTCTCCTGAGTACTAAAATAAAAGTTAAAGTAGAACAAAAGCAGCGTTTGCAGTGGATATGAATGTAATTATTATCTTAAATACAGTTATATATCCCTAGAAGTATTCTCCGCATAGCGCTTGAGTTAGCTCAGTGGTACGCCATTGGAGTTCAAATCGTAAGGTTGAGGGTTCGATTCCCATCTGAGTCAACGTTTTCTTTGTGAAATTCTATTTTCCGCAATGCATAAAAAATTATATCAAATAATTACATTAAAATATGTCAGTTGTATATATATAACTCCTCCTCCAAAAACGAAGCAGGGCTTCAAACCCTACCTTCTCACACACTCGGCCTACACCTTTCTAATGAGAGCTTTCGTATTGCTACAGCTCAGCGCCTTGGTGCTAATATTTGTGAGCCTCACTTTTGTCCTGCTTGCAACGCATATGTTGATAATAAAGGATTACATGGTCTTTCATGTAAAAAAAAAGTGCGGGAAGACAATCTCGATGTCATATTGTAAACGACATTATTTGTAGAGCGCTCGTTTCAGCGGGAGTTCCTTCAATAAAAGAACCAAACGGTTGTTGCCGCTCTGATGGTAAAAGGCCTGATGGCATGACCTTGGTACCGTGGAAAAATGGAAAGGCACTAGTTTGGGATTTCACATGTTCCGATACGTTTGCTCCTTCCAACTTATCCCATTCTTCAATTCAGGCAGGTCTCGTCGCTGCTCACAGAGAATCAGACAAAAGACTAAAATACTCAAACCTATTGGACAAATATTGGTTTGTAACAATAGCAATAGAAACCAGTGGGTCTTGGGGTCACGGAGGATCTAATTTCATTAATGAAGTTGGTCATCGAATAGCAATCAAAACTGGTGACCCCCGGGCTACTGCATTCCTTTTCCAACGTATCAGCATCGGCATCCAGCGCTTGAATGTGTCATCGATCTTAGGCACATTACCTCCTGGTAAAGAACTGGACGAGATTTTTCTTCTATAGCACACAATAAGACGGAAGTAGAAACATCCTAGAAGGCTGACAATCACTTTGACTATGTTCATGAAGAATGTTTTGAATGCAGTTTGGATAAATATAAATTCTTGGAAGTCATGGCTAATACCGGTAAATTTGAGAGTGGTAGCAACATTATCTACAGATTTTATTTTGTTGCTCAAAATCGTTAAAGACCGGAAAGATATTGTTGTCAAGCTGTCCGACGTTTATTTTGGAACAAATATGCTATAACTAATGTTTAAGAAAATATGTCATACTTTTTATCATGTAACTTTAGTTTTGGTTAATGGTTGTCAAAATATTAAAATATTAAGAAATTGTACCCTACTACTCAATATAACATATAATCATTGCAGAACATAGTGATTATTATGTTTAAAATATAACAGGTGTTATTCTATGATATATGTGAATGTTAAATTCAAATTAAGAAAATAATATCATCGCAATAAATAAATTATGTAGTGTATTTATTTGCAGCTATTTGTCATATAGAGGTTACTTCTCAACATTCGAATTACAGCATGTCATTGACATTCTTGAAAAAATATCCGAGGAATAAAAAGTGGGTATAAACAGAGAATCCAAAGTCGGAACACTCGCAAGAAATTCATAAACCCCAAAGGTCATGTGAGCAGGCTGGAATTGTCCTTATGAAGCATGCTACAGCAGAAGGTCTTTACATAGATTTTCAATTCAATACCTGATATATGCTTTTGCAATGTGGAAGTGGTGATGCCTTTGGTCGCTCTCTCTCACTTTCTCGCTCGCTCACTCTGTATGTATATATATGAAAGTGGATGTATGTGTGTGTTTCGACATAATTCTGATATGTCTAGAGCAATTTTAACCATATTTCTTACAATCTGGAATAGAGTACTGTCGGGATACATATCAAAAATGCTAGAAAAGGATCGATATTAGTATCGAATTCATAGTTTCATGGTCGCTTAGGTAAACAGTTCTATTTTCAATTCAAGTCCAATCAAGCTCCCATTAGCACCCAGAATGGTTACGTAGCGACAAAAATAAAATCGAAATCAACCGATATTAGAGCCGAAGCGTAAGTTGTCAGTGCCGCATTTCCCATTAGTCCATCTAGGCCCGTGCCTAGAGGGCAACATATTTGAAGAGCGCAAATTTTAAAATTTTAATTTTTTCGTATGAAAAGGTTTTAAAAGTCGAGAGCAAATTTTCTATTTCATGAGAAATCCTCTTTCACTATTATAATATATTTAATGATAACGTAAGAAATCTGAAAGTAATTCAGAACATGTTTGCCATTTATTGTTTGTAACGTAGTTGTAGCTGTAGCATCTAGTGAGTTGTATTTAACTGCAATAAATTCACTAATTAAGCATATTCGAATTAAGTTTTGTTTGTAAGTTAGGCATCAAGGGGCGGATAAATATGTAGTTATTGGGGGCGCCGAGAGCAAAAGTGCGTAGGAATGCCGAGCTTCTAAATGCAGCACTGTTCGCTAAATTGATTGGTAGAAATTTTAATGCCATTTAAGACCAAATTTAGTCCTAGCGGTGGCAGTATCCGTTTGCTGTCCTAGGAGGAATGAAAGGGGCTGACATCAAAATTATAAAAAAAAACGACCTACATTAGTGTCGAATCTATAATTTTGGGGGTCTCTTAGATAAAGACTTCCGATGCCATGTAAGTTAAGCCCTCATTAACACAATGAAGGAGTGTGTGAAATTTGTGACATGTAGAAATAATTGAAAATGACCAATGTTAATATACAACCCCATATCTTTCGTGGTCCCCAAGTTCATTGGGAGCAGTTCTCATGACCTTTAAGTTTAAATTCAACTTCCAGTAGGAGTAAGATCCCCCAGCACATCTAATAAGGAGAGTCGAAGGGAGTAACATATACAATGATTCAAAACGACCGATATTAGTGTAGACTTCATGGTTTCGTTATCACCTACATAAATAGCAACACTTCTGAATGAACATGTCAGCCTGATTTTGAATTAACAAGGGCAGCATCGAAGACATTGCTCGCACAGCTCTATGTATTTTAATGTTCCTGTATAAATGAATATTCCAGCGTATTTCTGGAATGTCTGGGACAACCTTTACCAAACTTGGGGGACATATTACTTTCAATCTAAGAAGAAAATATTGTAGTAGTATGATGTTAAGGAAGTTGGGAGGTGTGACATGTAAAACTAATGTAAAACGACTGATCTTAGTGTTTTATCCATAATTTTCTCGGTCGTTGAGATGGATAGTGATGCATCCAATGATGATTACATCCAAATTCATCCCCATATTCACAGGATGATGGCCTGGAGAAGCTAAAAATAAAATCTCAAAAATTACTTATATATTTATCGAATTCATAGTTTTCGGGGTGAGAAACCGTTTCTAATAACTTTGGAAGGTAATTTGTATCCACTTCAAGATGGGCTTTTTAATAATATCAATTTCTCACCTTAAGAAGAAATTACCATTACAACTATGATATTAAGCCAACATTCTCAATCGATGAAAAAATTATGCGGATGTATGTTTCGTCTTTTAAATGAAACAAGACATGTTAAAATCAAAGATGGAGTGGGTCATTGGGTCGGTTGGTAAGTGGGTGAAATGGGTCAAGATTTGTGAGTGCGTCAGTGGATCGTGGGTCAAAAGGACGTGACCTACTGTGAAACACCACTCACCGTGACTCACACTGGCCCACCGGGTTGCCACCCTTTTAGTCCAAAGATATTTCGTCCAAAGAACATTTCGTCCAGAGACATTTAATCCAAAGACATTTGGTCCAAAGGACAATTCTTACAAATGACATTTCGTCCAAAAGACAATTGGTCCAAAGGACATTTCGTCCAAAGGAGAATTGGTTCAAAGGACATTTCGTCCAAAATACAATTGGTCCAAAGTACATTTCGTCCCAAAGACAATTGGTCCAAAGGACATTTCGCCCAAAGAACATTTGGTCCGGTAACGCTTGGGAGTCAAGGGTTTGTTTCTATTAGAAGAGTAAAAATGATTCATATAACATTATGACTCAGTAGCTTCTTATTTCTAAAGGAAATTTGAAATAGAGATTTATTCCGCAATTTTCATTTCGATAGAACAAATAATGCTGAGATATCCAGAAAAACGTAAACGCCTGAAAACAAGATGGCCGAACAACAGGAGTGAGGGAAAGGTAGCAGTGTGAAGTATGTTGCTGTATAACTGCTAACATGACATCTAAAATTTTCATGTTGTGAATGAAATAGTTCTAAAATAAGTACCGGTAACTAAAATCAATGGAGTTTAAATTTGAGTAAGTTACATATTAGGTATTCGAACCCTTGTGTTAGAAAAGTGAAAAATTATGTGTCAAGTATCTTTGAAGAAATACTGAGAATAGAAAAATACACATGTGTGAAATATATTCTTAGTGTCCAAAGATAATACTCTTAAACAGTCACATTCTTGGCTGCAACGTTGTGAAAAGTGATTGACAAATATAAGATGAAAGTTGGAACACTTCGTGTAGAATATACGTATCTTTTAGGTTAACCACAAGTCTGGTTTCTATTCGTAGACTATTGGTAGTGTGTAACTTCGGCAACACATCTCTACATAATTAGTGAGTTGTAAACAAACCGGAATTGTTAACTTGTCTTGTATTTTTATTTCAGTGTTACTCCTTATGCAAATATAGTATATAGTTTTGCTTTCATATTAATTTTCTCGGTACAGCACAGTACATTTAAGATATCCATTGCAAAGTCTCAAACCAAATACAAGATTCACATGACCATGCGGAGGCAATGTTGTCCGCAAATGAAGAGGGAGTATGCTCACAAAGGATTGTTTATAATTTTGGGAGGTGAATTCCTTAACCAACTGCGAAGCTAAAACTGTATTTTTGTAAAATTATTAATGAAAGCAAAAAAAGGTGGCCATTTAGTTTTCAGGCGTTTACGTTTTCTCTGAATATCTCAGCATATATTTGTTTTATCGAAAAGAAAATTGCGGAATAAATCTCTATTTCCAAATTTCCTTTAGAAATAAGAAGCTATACAAGTAACACTTCCCAAGTGTAACACTCCAATTTTGATAAAAATTTGGCAGGCAGATACTACACATAAAATCTATATATATAAAAGAGAACGTACAAATTCCTTTGTCCGCTCATCACGCTAATACGGCTGAACCAATTTCTTTCATTTTTGGGGGGTTATTAGGATTTGGACCCTAGATGGTTTTTATCATATCACTTTAATTTTTAATTACCAGTGTCTTGAGATAATTGACCATTCAAGTGTCCATAACGTACAAATCACTTTGTTAGTTCATCATAGGTATAAAAATAAACGTATTTATATGCAACCCGCATGACCGTGTCACTCGGCGGGTTAACATAAATGACAGGCGCTATAATGTTAACATTTACTGCAATTTGAAAGCGAAAAAGTAAAAATTATCTAAGTAACAAAGTTTATTGCGTTCCGGGGTGACCGCAGCGAAGCGGGGTGAACGCTGCTAGTAAATAAATACGTGTTTTTTTATTTTCTGCGGAAAAACGGTTTTAAGGGGCAAAAGCCCCCACCCAAAATTTTGAAAGTTGTCGCCCGAAAGGCAAGAAGAAGTGGACTGAAATGAATGAAATCGTGCACAAATATTGTAGACGAAAATGAGAGAATACGGGTTTCGTGTTTTTCTAGAAAGAATGGTTGGGTGGGGCGCGGACCCCTCCAAACCTTTGCTTATGAAATATCAAAAGTGCTAGTAACAGTATGTCAGAAGTGCCTAAATTTACATGAAGAATTGCAACAAAACTTTGTGTATGGACAATACGCAAAAAATAAATGAACACCGGTTTTTTTTTATTTTCTGCGAAAAAAAGGTTATAGGGTGCAAAAACTCCCACCCAAATTTTTGAAAGTTGACGCCCGAAAGCCAAGAAGAAGTGGTCCGAAGTGAATGAAATTGTGCACAGATATTGTATTTTCCTGAAAAGAAAAAAAAAAACTGTTGAGCGGACCGAGGCGTTGACTGGCGGAAGGTGTGGACCGAAGCGAATGAAATTGTATGTAGATATTGGATACGTAAAATAAGGCCTTTCGTGTTTCACAAGTGTCTCCATCTGATTTCTTCAAATTTGGTAGATCAACAACAAGCACAAACAGTATTGTGTATTTTATAGCATTTCAGGAGGCACCTTTAACCCTTACAATGATTTTCTGCATAAACAAAAACACGTGTCGATTAATTTCCTGTTTGCTGTTGATGTGCCAAATTTGAAGCAAAATGGAGAGGGACACTTCAGAAACACGGAAGACCTTATTTTACATAGGGTCTCTAAAATGTCTACCCACAATTTCATTTGCTTTGGGCCACCACTTCCTGCGCTATTACGGTAATATTTACTTTTTTTCGGAGGAGGCCCAGGCCCCAACACTGTTTTTCCGCACAAATTAAAACACGTTTCGTTTATTGTTTTGCGAATTGTCCCTATACGAGGTTTCGTTTCAATTCTCCATACTCTTTAAGATGCTCTGAGGTATAATTATTTGCACTTTTGACATTTCGTAATCAACAGTTTAAAAGGTCCGTGATATACGCAACCGCTTCTTTTTTTTAAGGAAAATACGAAACCCAATTACCTCAATTTACGTCTACAACATCTGTGCACATTTCCATTCAATTCTGTACACTTCTTCTTGCCTTTTAGGACTCAAATTTCAAAATTTTGGGTGGGGGATTTTGTCTCTTAAAACCGTTTTTCCTCAGAAAATAAACTCGCATTCGTTTATTTTTAACGTATCGTCCCTACACAATGTGTCGTTCCAATTCTTCATGTCCTTTAAGCACTTCTGACATACTGTTATTTGCACTTTTGATATTTCACGATCAAAGTTTTGTAGGGGTCTGTGTCACACCCAAACCTTTTTTTTTTTTTCAGGAAAATACGAAACCAGTATTCCCTCATTTTATGTCTACAATATCTCTGCATAATTTCATTCACTTTGGTTCATTTCTTGAGACCTTTCGGGCCTCAAGTTTCAAACATTTGGATGGGGGCTTTTGCCCCTAAAACCGTTCTTCCGCAGAAAATAAAAAAAACGTATTTATTAATTTTTTGCGTATTGTCCCTTATCAAAGTTTCGTTGCAATTCTTCATGTTCTTACACACATCTGACATACTGTTATAAGTACTTTTGATATTTCGTGATCAAAGGTTTGGAGGGGGTCTGTGCCCCACGTAACCATTTTTTCCAAGAAAATACGAAACATGTATTCCGTCATTTTACGTCTGCAGTATCTGTGCACAATTTCGTTCACCTCGGTCCACTTCTTGCCTTTCGGGCGTCAACTTTCAAAATTTTGAGTAGGGGCTTTTGCCCCCCTAAAACCACTTTTCCGCAGAAAAACACGTATTCGTTTATTTTATGTGTAGTATCTACCTGCCTATTTTTTTCAAAATTGGAGTGTTACACTTGGGAGGTATTACTTGTGAGTCATAATGTTATATGCCTCGCTTTTACTCTTCTAATAGAAGCAAACCCTTGACCCTCAAGCGTTTCCGGACCAAATGTTCTTTGTACGAAATGTGCTTTGAACTAAACATCACTGGACGAAATGTCCCTTGGACCCAGCGGCGCAAATCTGTCTTCAACATTGGGGGGGACGGGTAAGACCGTCCCCATATTATATATATATATATATATATATATATATATATATATATATATATATATATATATATATATATATATATATATATATACAGTGGTCGAAGTGAGACAGTATGCGGTGGTATGCCATACCGCCTCAGGTTTTTCAGTAATGAGGACATACCGTCTCTGGTTTTTCAGTGATCAAGACAATATTTAAATAGCCGGTATGTTGAGTCAAAATCATAATGAAACATACCGCCTCTGCTTTTTTCCAAGTCGAACACTATATATATATATATAAGCGATGTTCAAAATATTTATTAAGTTGAAGAACAATGCTGTGAAGAATCAGGGGACAATTGTCTTCAGTGGCGTATTTAGGAGGCTATCGGGCTCAAGCTCCCCCCGAAATAAATTTGTTAGTTTTTCGCATTCCACGTACAACAATAATCCTTCTAACCATTTCTAAGAATGTCATTGACTTTCCATTTTCTAATGCTATTTGTTCAGAAATAATACTATGTTTGCCAAATTTCATCCATGTAAGAACTGCGTCCTTTTGTTCTTTCTTTCGTCCTTTCTACTTTTCTGTTTCTTTTTCTTGACGTTACTTTCTTTCATTTCGTCTATCATACTTTATCGACCATGGTCAGTTGCGATTCAAGTCGGCCGTCATCAGTAACACCAAAACTAAGAGGAGTTGATAAGCGAAACTGGTATTCCACACCAACTTGCGCGGATATCAACATGACAGGATTTGAGTTATTATAAAGAAAGGAAAAATTATATCGTTTAGTTATTTTTAAAAGAAGGAAATGTTTGAATTAAAAAAAATCAAAACGGGGGAATAATTAGCCTGGGAAATTAGGAAGGCCAAGAGGATGTTTCCTTTTTCTTGTATGAATAGAATAAAGGGTTAGATTCACTCCTAAATTTTTGTATCATATCATATAGAATTTATCGGTCTGCAATTCTTGCCATTATAACTTCAATTTTGTGCATAAATTAAAATATATTTAATTCTCAAAATCAGGTGGGCAATTGCCCACTTCCTTCTTTGTGTTGGGCATAGCCCCTCGAAACAAAATCCTAAATACGCCATTGGTTGTCTTCAATATTGGGAGGTGGGCAGATTTGAGGCTTATTCTAGAGAAGGGAGATGAAACTCAATTTACAGTAGATGAATCTACTCAACTGTTGTAGAGTATATTATATATTAGGTGGTGTAGATGAAGTAGTAGTACATATCAGTATTACAAACCACTGCCGTGAACACATTCTGAAATCTGAATACATGCATATTTATAATTGGTATGTTTCTAATTAGGCATCCACAAAGATCCACGTTAAAATTGTTTTATAATATAATAATATAAATAATGACTTCCCCAAAACTATGAAGAAAGAATATCAATTATGTATGACGCAACAATACTCTGTGAGCAAAATGATGATAATCTCAATCAAGGACTCCGATTTCTCTGTAACTTGGAGGGGGGGATTCATAAAAATGCATAAAACAATACATATAACAAGAGAAAATACATATACATAAAAATACAGGGGGTCCACGTGACCTTTTGGGAGGGCCTCCGACCTCCCAGGATCGCCCCCCTTGATCTCAATAACATTAAAGGAATCGTTACAGAAATCTAACGCATGTCATATACTCTTTAGTTAACAGATGTAACCTTAAGATTATGGAGAAAAATATTCCAGCAATTGAATTCTTTTCTTTGCTTAAAAAACATCCTCTCTCAAAAGAAAAATTGGGACACGCGGAAATACGTAGCAACAAACCACGGTTCGAACGAGCAGAAAAGAGAAAACAAGCAAAATTACGTTGGCTACAAAATCCGAATGAAATAACCACACAAAATTTCGTAGACATCAGGGGAAAACTTTCCAAACTTTTGGAGCAAAGAAACGCGATTTTTTGAAAGCTAAAATTTAGGAACTTGAAGATAATATTAAAAATAAAAACATTCGGGACATGTATAAAGGGATCAACGAATTTAAGAAAGGCTATCAACCTCGTGCTTATATTAAAGAAAGCTGATGGAACAGTTCTCACTGATACAGATAGCATTTTAAAAAGATGGAAAGATTTCTTTAACGATTTGCTTAACACGCAGCAAAAACTAATGTGCGTGGAGAAAGGGAGATACACACCGCAGAAACGTATATTTCCGAACCCAACCGAATAGAAGTAGAAATCGCTATAAAGAAATTAAGGAAACACAAATATCCGGATGTAAACGAAATTCCGACTGAGTTAATTTTAGCTGGAGGCGAAAAATTGTGGAACAAAATAAACAAACTCATTCTCCTTATCTACAACAAGGAAGAATTGCCACAAGAGTGGAAAGAATCAAACATTGTTCCAATCCACAAGAAAAGCGACAAAACTGACTGTAATAATTATCGAGGCATCTTTCTTCTGTCAACATCCTATAAAATCCTTTCAAATATTCTATTAGCAAGATTGACCCCATACGCAAATGAAATGATTGGAGATTATCAGTGTGGATTTAGACGAAATCGATCAACTATCGACCAAATATTTGCCATTCGTCAAATACTCGAAAAGAAGTGGGAATACAGTAGCCCGGTACATCAACTATTTATTGATTTTAGAAAGGCTTACGACTCGGTTCGGGGAGAAACATTGTACAACGTTCTTACAGAATTTGGAATACCGAAAAGGCTAATTAGATCAATTAAGGAATGCTTAAATGAATCCCAAAGTAAAGTCCGGGTAGGAAAATTTTTGGCCACGAGCTTTCACGTCGAGAATGGCCTGAAACAAGGAGATGCGTTGTCGCCATTATTATTTAACTTTGTTCTGGAATACGCTATAAGGAAAATCAAAGATAGCAACCAAGGCCTACAGTTGAACGGTATTCACCAGGTTATGGCATATGCTGATGATGTAAATTTAATAGGGGATGATAGGAGAACAATAGAAAGAAATGCAGAGATCTTATTAAACGCTTTAGGGACATGGGCTTAGAAGTAAATGCAAAGAAAACTAAATACATGGAGGTGCGTAGGGACAGTAAAAGCAAATTATGGATGCGTTAAAATATTAAATAATACTTATGAAAAAGTGGATAGTTTCAAATATCCAGGATCAATATTAACAGACGAAAATCATATTCACGAAAAAATTAAATGTCGTCTAAAAGCAGGGAATTCGTGTTACTATTCGGTTGAAAATCTCTTGTCGTCGCGAATTCTGTCGAGGAATGTATAGCTTAAAATATACAAAACGATAATCATGCCTATTGTTCTGTATGGTGGATGGTCGCTTACTCTGAGGGAAGAACATAAACTGAAAGTATTTCATAACAAGATCCTGAGACGAATATTGGAACTCAAGAGGAGCGGGAATGGGGAATGGCGGAAACTTCATAAGGAGAAACTACATAATTTATACGGTTTACCAAACATTGTTAAGGTCATCAAGCCTAGGAGGCTTAGGTGGGCAGGACATATAGCCAGGATGGAAGAAAGTAGGAACGCTTTCAAAGTGTTAGCGGTAAGACAAATCGGAAAACGACCATTAGGAAGACCTAGGCGCAGATGGGAAGACAATATTAAGATGGATCTCGCAAAAATAGGAATACAAAGTAGAAACTGGATCCAGTTGGCTAAGGATAGAAGTCAGTGAAGAGCTTTCGTCAACGCGGCATTGAACCTCCGGGTTCCATAGGCTATAGAGTGTTTACGAAGCATGAGTAGATGCCTAGGCTGATACTACAAATAGATTAATTTCCCATTTACTGAAAAGATGGGTTCTACTGACATTGGATAGTCGGTATATTCTTCGTGTGCTAAGGCCTAGGGGAGAAAAGGAGATAAGATTTCATATCAGGTTACGTCACGCACAGTCGCATGCCTTCATTTTCATTAAAAATGAAAAAAAAAACAAGAGAAACAAATTTCATCTCACTTTTCTTTGTGGCAGTCGGACACAAATCACCACACTTTTCAGCAAAAAGCACTTTTCAAATCGGATTATTGGGAGAGCCTCCAGTTCAAATGTTGGGGGGGACATGTCTCCCTATTTCCCCGGAATTTGTGCCCGTACCTACAGCTGAGACAACTTTCCAGCGTGAGGAGAGGGATATATTATTCTCTAGCATTTATCGCAATTTATGCCTAAGTAGTGGAAGTGTAATTAATACATATTGATGAGAGTACTAAACGCACTACAGCATGAAGTTCAGTTTGAAATAGGCCTACTACAGATTACGATTCTTTTTTAAAATGGAAAAGCCAATAGAAATCAATTTCATCTTACATTTTTTGTGGCAGTCGGACACAAATCATCAAGCTTATCCCAAAAAGCACTTTTTAAGTCAGATTATTGGGGGGACTGTCCCCCCCAGGTCCAACATTGGGGGGATATGTCCCCCTCGTCCCCCCTGGGATTTGCGCCAGTGCTTGGACCAATTGTCTTTTGGACGAAATGTCCTTTGAACCAAATATCTTTTGGACCGATTGTGTTTTAGACGAAATGTCCTTTGGACCAATTGTGTTTTGGACGATATCTCCTTTGGACAAAATGTCCTTTGGACAAATTGTCTTTTGGACGAAATGTATTTTGGACCAAATGTCTTTTGGACGAAATGTCCTTTGGACCAATTGTCTTTCGGACAAAATGTTCTTTGGACAAATTGCCCTTTGGACCAAATGTCCCTGGACCAAATGTGTTTGGACTAAATGTCTCTGGACGAAAATTCTTAGGACAAAAAAACGACCCCCAACCACCCACCGTCCCATTCTGTTCAGCGCATTGTAGACAGCACCTTCTGAACACTGGTGAGCTTGTCTACGTTTTACTTTCAAGATCTCCATTTTTCTTCTTTTTTCATTTGTTTCTAATGAAAAAAAAGTTCAGGCATTTTTGGATTTTGATATTTGCAATTGTAAGAGTGGCAATAGCATTAGTAGTTCAATTTTGAGATACAGCTTGTGAGCTTTTAGAAGAGCTAACTGCTGGGGGAAAAAATTGAACCACCTGTAATATATGAATTATTATACCTAGTATGAAAAACTGAAAGCAACTATGTCTGGGTGATTATCACGGTCAAATTGTGCCCGTACCTACAGCTGAGACAACTTTCCAGCATGAGGAGAGGGATATATTCTTCTCTAGCATTTATCGCAATTTGTGCCTAAGTAGTGGAAGTGTAATTAATACATATTGATGAGAGTACTAAACGCACTACAGCATGAAGTTCAGTTTGAAATAGGCCTACTACAGATTACGATTCTTTTTTAAAATGGAAAAGCCAATAGAAATCAATTTCATCTTACATTTTTTTGTGGCAGTCGGACACAAATCATCAAGCTTATCCCAAAAAGCACTTTTTAAGTCAGATTATTGGGGGGACTGTCCCCCCCAGGTCCAACATTGGGGGGATATGTCCCCCTCGTCCCCCGTGGGATTTGCGCCAGTGCTTGGACCAATTGTCTTTTGGACGAAATGTCCTTTGAACCAAATATCTTTTGGACCGATTGTGTTTTAGACGAAATGTCCTTTGGACCAATTGTGTTTTGGACGATATCTCCTTTGGACAAAATGTCCTTTGGACAAATTGTCTTTTGGACGAAATGTATTTTGGACCAAATGTCTTTTGGACGAAATGTCCTTTGGACCAATTGTCTTTCGGACAAAATGTTCTTTGGACAAATTGCCCTTTGGACCAAATGTCCCTGGACCAAATGTGTTTGGACTAAATGTCTCTGGACGAAAATTCTTAGGACAAAAAAACGACCCCCAACCATCCACCGTCCCATTCTGTTCAGCGCATTGTAGACAGCACCTTCTGAACACTGGTGAGCTTGTCTACGTTTTACTTTCAAGATCTCCATTTTTCTTCTTTTTTCATTTGTTTCTAATGAAAAAAAAGTTCAGGCATTTTTGGATTTTGATATTTGCAATTGTAAGAGTGGCAATAGCATTAGTAGTTCAATTTTGAGATACAGCTTGTGAGCTTTTAGAAGAGCTAACTGCTGGGGAAAAATATTGACCCACCTGTAATATATGAATTATTATACCTAGTATAAAAAACTGAAAGCAACTATGTCTGGGTGATTATCACGGTCAAATTGCAAAGTCAAATGAAATGACATTTGGTATACAATCAGGTCCCAATCCCAACTGGAAAGTTATCATACGCGTATCACTTTCATTATAACACATATCCTTAGTGGGGAGTTGGTGTCCGAATTTTTGCGAATTTTTGTGAGTATCTTACAAGCCGTTCAACTTAGAGAGCTGAAATTCAGTATATAACTCTTTATTAAAAATAAACAGAACGTGTCCTGGCATTTTTAAAAATGTGTTTTATGAGCGGGGGGGGGGGGGATTTTCTATATATTGGAAATTGGTAGTGGGTTGATTTGTAAATATTATCGAAAATGATTGATATTAGTTGAGGAATGAAAAATACAGTCATTTGCATTTTATACCCACTGCTTTCTATTATAATAATTGCTGAAGCAAGTGTTTAATATATGAATCGTTTAGAGCATAAGGCAATCAAACCATAAAGTTGTGAGAAAAATGTACATAACCTTTGTATTCCAAGCTTAATTTTATGAGCATTTTAAATTAGTACAGCATGCTTAATTATATGGAAAACTAGTTTTTCTTTCTTTTCTTCTTACGTTGGTCTACTTTATCTTGATTTGATACTTTCAAATTTCATTCTGTTTTCTACTGAAATGTATATGTAAGCCAAGAAAGAAATAATTATATATGATAAATTTAAATTCTTCTTAATTTGGAAGATGAGAAACACTTTACCACTGTATATCGCAAAGATCAGATCCACCGGTATTGTAACAGAGCGGTGCTTGATCGATTGACGGTAGGAATTCAAACTCCGATAAGTGAAAATTTCACAGTCTTGTTTTATTTCAAGTGTAACCTCTTTAGTCAATCGAGAGAAGGACGTGGATCATGGGTCAGAGTTGATTACGTTGGTGGGTCGGAGTTGGTCACAATGGTTCAGAGTGGTTCATAGTTGGTGGTGGGTCCATTCTGTATTCTACCATTAATTTCATAATTAGCAATCACCCTGCCCTTTAGCTTAAAGACACAATCGTGGAACGTAGAATTTAATCTTAGTGATGTAATAAACCCATAATGGGTCGCTTCTTGTTTTACCTTGGTTCATTATACTTTTGCAATGGTAAGACAAGTGTTTACCTCTTCTGGATAGTTTCACAGTTTCACATTTGTAGAGATGGTCACGGAGTTTTCAATGTTTTATTTATTACCATCTTGAACGCTCGCTATTTTGCACAAGTTAGCATAAAGACTCGAGACTCTTACAATTTTTTATAAATTTTAGTAATACTTTTAAATGACATAGTACTTGATGACCCTTGCCATTTTCAAATTTTGAGTTGCACCCCTCCTGAGACCCTCCGGGGAACCTTGGGGCAAATCTTTTTCCTCAACACGGGGTACCTTTGAAATTATAAAATACATGTTTTCCAGTGTTAACATCTGTTTCATCGTTTTAGACTTTTATTAGTTTCAGCCGGCTTCATGGATACCATGCTTCTTTATTCTCTTAGTTTTCAGATACAAGCCCTCATGCCGTAAGGTCAGTGGACCACCAATGCGCAACTGGCGACTTTTCGCCAAAAGTTGGTGATTCCGCAGCTACGATCCGTGGTGGCCCCAATTCGGTTTTCAAATTATACCACCAGCGGCAGAGACTCAACGAAACGCCAACGAACCACAAAATTCCTCCCCCAAAATATGTTAAATCGCCCATATGCTTGATTTGTTTATATTCAGGTGAGTGTAGAAAACACTAGGGAAAAAAAGCATGTATCCTAAGGTGAGCGCGAACCTTCAACCTTAAGTTTACTTGCCGCATATTCTTCTGACTTCGCCACGGAAACGATGAAGAAAATCTCGCTTGTAGAAGGATAAATTATTGAGGTCTTAATTTAGCCAATCAAACAAATCCCTCTATCTCGAGTTCTGTGAGATGGTACTGTGTACTGTTTCGAGATTTATTGTGTTCTTTTGGGGTACTATCTATGTGCAAAATTTGAGAAAATCAACGACGCGTACCTTCGGAGACTCTCCTCTTTAGTGCAATGTTGACCAGAGATGGTATGGGTCAATGAAACCTGGATCCACAACGTACTGACCCACTACACATCGTGACCCACAATGACTCAACACCCAACGTGACCCATTCACCCACCATGACCAACTCTGACCCACCACCAACTATAAACAACTCTGAACCATTGTGACCAACTCCGATCCACTAAAATACATCGTCATTAATTTTGATCCATTATCCATGCCATCCTCTCTACTGACTTAAGAGGTTATATTAGTAATAAACCATTTTTTTCCAGTAGTTAGCTCCTCTAAAAACTCATAGCCTGCATCTCAAAAGCCAAGTAGTAAGTCCTATTGCCATTGTTACAACTGAAAATATCAAAATACAAAAGAGCCTGCACTTCTTTCTTCATGAAATGAAACCAAATGAAGAAAAGAAGAAAAATGGAGGTCTTGAAAGTAAAACGTAGACAAACTTGCCAGTGTTCAGAAAATGCTATCTAGGAGGCACTGAGCAGAATGTGTTGCTGGGTCAATGGGTCAGTGTGAGTCACAGTGATGGTGTTTCGCAGTGGGTCACGCCTTGTTGACCTACGACCCACTCAAATCTTGACCCATTTGACACACCGACAAACTCAATCTCTGACTTTACATTTAGTATATCATTTAAAAGACGAAACATACATCTACACATTTTTTTTCTCGATTGCGAAGGCTAGCTTGATACATATACTAGTTGAGTGGTTATTTCTTCTTAAGGTGAGAAATTGATACGATTAAAGAGCCCATCTTGAAGTGGTTACAAACTACATTCCAAAGTTATTAGAAACGTTTCCCGACCCCAGAAAACTATTACTTCGACAAATATTTATGTAAGTTTTTACATTTTATTAATCATATCTCCAAGCACCTCATCCTGTGAAGATGGGGATGAATTTGGATATAACGCCATTGAGTGCCTCACTACTAATCTCAACGACCCAGAATACAATGGATAACACTCTACAATCAGTCATTTTATACTATTTTTACATGTCACTCCTCCCAACTTCCATCCCTTGAGGTATCTGAATTTTACAATATTTTTTTTCTTTGATTGAAAGTAATGTGTCTCTCATGTTAGGTAAAAGTTGCTCCAGACATTCCGGAGTTTCGCTGGAATATACACGTATACATACATCAAAACATATAGAGCTGTGTGAGCAATGCTTTCGATGTTGCTCCTGTAAATTCAAAATCCAGGAGGCATAGTCGCTAATACAAAACGTGGCATTAAATGACATTGTGTTTGTAATAGTGTCACGAACTCAAACTATGGATTTGACACTAATCTCAGTCACTTGAGAAATTTTATTTTTCATCCTTTATCGCCCGCCATAATAATGAGTTTTGAATCGATTGAATTGATTTCGAGTTTAACATCCCGTCAGCAGTGAGGCTATATGAGACGTAGACCTACTAATTACCGTAGAATCCAAACTACAAGAGCTCTCGCTGGGGGCCGAATCTGGGTCTCCCAAGCCGTAAGCGTGTACGCTATACGCTTAACCACAAAGGAGCTTTACGATGACAGTTAAATTTGGAGTTTAACGCTTTTGGAGTTGTAATTATTAATACCTGCAACAACGAGAATTATGGATTCGACACTAATATCGATCGCTTTTACTTTACATATATACCTCACCAACTCCCGATAGCTTACCCCGAGAGTACTTTTTTAGACTGTAAGCACTATATGTAGGAAGTTTGTTTACATGATGGAACATACACACACAAACAATATATATATATATATATATATAAATATATATATATATATATATATAATTGGCGGAGAGAAAGGAACCGCATCCATATACAAAAGCCATGCAGATTATTGAACTGGAATCCTTTGGAAAGAAATCCTATTCTACCTTCTTTCTGGAGTATAAATAAATCTCTCAGACATGACTTCGTGTTCGTAAATTTCCTGTTTACATGGTTTTGGGGATCGGGAGTTTTGTGTCTGTAACGAAGATTGTAATTTGTATAATAATTTCTGTTTATACCCGAATAGTCTCTTTACCTTTCAGAACGCGTAAATCACTTGCTATAATGAGAAAATTCAGAAGTAACCTCTATATGACAAATAGCTCCAAATAAATACACTACATAATTTATTCATTGCGATGATATTATTTTCTTAATTTGTATTTAACATTCACATATATCATAGAATACCAACGTACTGTGAACACCTGTTATATTTTAAACATAATAATCACTATGTTCTGCAAGGATTATATGTTATATATATATATACAACTGACGTATTTTAATGTAATTATTTGATATAATTTTTCATGCATTGCGGAAAATAGAATTTCATAAAAGAAAAAGTTGACTCAGATGGGAATCGAACCCTCAACCATACGATTTGAAATCCAACGGCGTGCCACTGACCTAACACAAGCGCTCTTCAGAGAATACTTCTAGCGATATATAGCTGTATTTAAGATAATAATGACATTCATATCCACTGCAAACGCTGCTTTTGTTCTACTTTGACTTTTATTTTAGTACTCAGGAGAGAATAATGTTCTATGTCTTAACTTTCACCATTCTTTTACATATGGAAAGATTCGTTTACGTATCTAAATATTCCATTAAGTGTGGAGAACAAAATGACAAACAAGCATGTGCTGACATTAATACAAAGTTTCGAAATATTGTGTCATTAAGTATTTCAATCAATGTTGCTTTTTTATATATAATTGGTAACAAGTCTTATTATATTTAAAAGAAGAAAAACACATCTGCAAGATTTTTCCCGATTGCAAAGGTTGGCTTCGAGGTTCGAACCTGGTTTACTTTTTCCCGAAGATACACGAAGTTGGACTTAGAAAATTTTTGCCTCGAAACAGCAATAAAGAATGCTCTCCACCTTTTTGAGACAAGGTGTACAAACAATTGCGACAATTTGAGATTGAATTGGATTTGGTAGAGGGCTACCATTTAGACAGCCTCCCCGTTGTTTTAGTTCTGGTGGCGCTCCAAATTGCGTACAAACGAAAATTTTGACTGCATAGTTCTGTACAAAGGATTGCGACAATTTGTGATTGAATTGGACGCGGGAGGGGCTATCATTTAGACATCTTCCCACGTTGTTTTCGT
This sequence comes from Thermobia domestica, assembly GCF_964235325.1. NCBI lineage: Eukaryota > Metazoa > Arthropoda > Insecta > Zygentoma > Lepismatidae > Thermobia > Thermobia domestica. Next base: position 260,715,319 of record NC_137458.1, read on the forward strand.
TCTGGCGGCGCCCACAATTGTGAACCAACGAAAATGTCGCCTGCACATTTCTGTAGAAACGATATACAAACGATTGACACAATTTGTGATTAAATTGACTTGGTGGGGGCTACCATTTAAACAGCCCAATACGATGTTTTCGTTGCTGCGGCGCCTATAATTGGGTACGAAAAAATATTTCGCCTGCACATTTCTGTACAAACGATGTACAAACGATGATACAATTTCCGATTGAGTCTGAAAAGGGGGGTGGGGCTGCCTAAATGGATGTTGTTTGCGGCCACATCAAGAAATCGTTGAAAGAAACAAGTATAGATGGTACGTAAAACCACTGAACAAATTTGTTAATTGTTCGAAACCATTTGATCAAGTTTATGTAATCTTCGTATAAATGAAATGATATTCAATATATCTTTTGCAATTAATTGCAGTAAGTGGTATAAAATGTGGCTAATTTGATGTTTTATAACTCTCTTTTTGCTTCTTGCGAATGAAATTTTGTAAATAATTCTTCATATTTATTTTCTTAAGAGTAAGTTAATTAAGTTATATTTTTTTTACATATATCCAAATATTTGCAGTGGATACTCAGAGATGTTTGTTAGGATTTCTAAGCACCCACGTTAGTCATTGAATGAATATCAGCAAGCATGGTAAAGTGGAGTAGCTTTTCATCACAGTTAACAATTTCTTCTCCCTCTACTCATATATGTTTATTAACTACATCACAAATATATCGTGTCAGATATATAAACAAGGGAGACTACCATCGCTGATAGTATAATTTAGTTTAACCCTCCAGAAGTCGCGCTGAAAAAGTAACGCGAGTAGTCGCGCGCGGTCAAAAGGACCGCACGAACATAATGTGTTGCAAATATCGTTCTAAACATTTTTTCTTGTATTAGAAACGTAATTTTGTATATTTTCTGATTAAGAGGGATTAAAATATTTATTATTATAATAAGTTTTATAGTAGTAACTATTATTGGAACCTACTGTTAGACATGTACTGTTTTTTTTTATTTCTTATTTAGAATAAAATGTTTTTTCGATAGATAGATAACTAAGCACTGGTTTTATTGAAAATTTTAATTCTGATGACGATCCTTTGTTTTTGTCAACTCTTTGGCCCTTCTAAAATTTGAAATGCAATAGTAAATTACTAAAATAAATGCTATATACACATAACAATAAAACAAAGCTTCAAAGCGCATATTACATTCAATAATAGCTCACTCGTAGCTAAGCGGTTAGCATACACCCCTTTGGCGTGGAACTTCCGGGTTCGATTCTCGGTGGGAGCTCATGTGGTTCGGATCCCACGTTAAGCAGTAGGTCTACGTCTTACATAGCCTTGATACTGAAAGGGGCGCTAAATTGAAATCAAATCAAATTTACATTGAATTATTTTACGGTCCTATTATTTTGAAACCACCTATTCATTGAATTATTTTAGGTTATCTTGAAATTTACACTGTTTTACACTTCGTCGGCGCTTATTTCGTCCTCTGTTGCTCTGACTACATTCGGGGAATCGCTGGTCATTTCTGGGTTTGAGATCTTCAGACTTGCTCGCAGAACCCTCACTTCTACATTTTTTTATGATCTTCCTCAGACAAAGCTTCCACTAGATGATCTCGGCTGATTTATCCCGATAGTGCATTCCTAACATTTCCCTCCGTTCTTTTAAGCTGTTCATTTCTAATTTCCTCTTTTTCCAAACTTGAGATCATTTTTTTAACTTTGTCGACCTCTCTTCCATCTATTAAAATAACATTTATACTTATAAAGCTCAAAACATCTCCAAAGCAAAGGTTACGTGCAGAGCGTAACACTGAGAAAAAACATTACACGGTTAGTCGCGCGCGGTGGAAAGCACCGCAGAGTCACTAAACAGTCACTAGTAGTTAAACTAAACAACGGATAAGGGAGTAATTGGGCCGGAATGTTCGGGAAGGTGAGGGGTAAGATTAGCTAGACGGTGGCGTCTGTCGGACAAACAGAGTGGACACACGATAAACAATAATTTCCTTGCGGTCCATTCGACCGCGGCGCGACTAATCGAGGGTTAATATATTTTATGTTTTTTTATAAATCTATTAGTATTTTTCATATATTTTATATAATATTTATCTGAGAAACAATAAGCACGAAGATATAAATAGAGGAAATACAAATTCAGATATTCGCATGAAATTTTACTTTAAACGTAGCCTCCGCAGAACAAACACGATATATACCTGTACGTCTGTATGCATAACTTAAAGAGATACTTCTGTTATGTTTGGAATTACATCCAGTCTAATAAGCTATAACTGTAAATATATCTTCTGAGAGCCTACATTATATATGTTGATACGTATTTGAAAATTTTTAAATAAGATATTGTCTCTTCAGTGTCCTATTTTTAACAAAGAGAAAATCCCACTAATAATCGATAATGAACAAATAACCGCTGATGGTCGTTTTACACATTTTAGAAACACATTATACGTGCTACACGCTTTAAGTATTGTTCAACCTATAATACTATCGCTCAGTAACATCATCATATGGTATTCTTATCAATTGATTCAATGAGATGCAATCAGTTAAGAAAGGGCAGCAGTTGTGTAAATATGTTATCATTAAGTAGCAAAAAAGACATTGTGAAGTCGTATTTCAAATTTGAGAATGTCTTTGAAGTGAAAAGAGATTGAACTAAGAAATGAATAACTAACACGAATATACATTGCTTGGTTGTGATATAAGTTTGAAACGAAAGAAACATTGATGGATACGCATAAAGGATACGCATGGAGACGACCTATAAGGAAGAATTCGGTTTTGTGAATGTTTTCCTGAAGAGGTGGAAGAGGAATATTAATTTTGTTTGTAAGACAAAATGGCATGACGAAAGAGTTTAACTTATATTCTACGCTTAACCGATCTACTTCTGTGTACTAGGTCCCGGAAAATCCACACGTGTGTATGGAGTAAAAGGTCAGTTATCCAGGAGTAAATGTCGTATGTGAAGTTTCATCCCAAAGTTCTTTTTCAAGACTATGGTTACTAGCCGGGCATACTTAAAAATCCTTGGTGTATCAATATTACCTTCAAGAGCTTTATCTTGTTGGATCCGTATTTTATTCAACAAGATTGCGTTCCGCAGCACTTACACAAATGTGTGCGAACTCCTGGAGAAAACTGTACGTGGTCGTTAAACAGAACGAAATCTCACAATTTAGGATCTCATAAGCTTACATGATTTATAGAGAGGCCACCAAGAGTAGGTCTCTGGCAGCTGGGCTGCCAGTACTAATCTAACAAGTCTTTTAGGTTGTAAATTCATAACGCAATTTCTGTGGCTACTCTGGAGAACGTTACCAGGGATGTATAACATTACATTCAAAAGTGTTTGGATTCTAATAGTTTGTGTTTTGAGCACTTATTGTAATTGCTCGAAAAACTTTTGTATGTGTTGTAACTTTTCCCCTAGTATTGCAATACAGTAATATTGCAAAATAAATTACTATACATAATAAAAGTATTACTAAAAACAGTAAGAAACAGATACATTTTATTTAATTTTAACTTTGCATGTAGTGCGTGTTTCGGAACTTATTTAATTTAAAATACATAATCTAACCAGGGATAGCAATTATCAATTGTCACTGGAAATTTAACTTTTCGTTATTTCTTAACGAGTCAATTTTGCTTATACGAAAAGAACATGGAATATACACTTACTGGTGAGAAGAATGCATGAACCATTTTATACACAGTATTATAGCAAGTGACCAGGGGAACGACTGTAACTGTAAAAACTTGAATACTTGGGCTATAGAGATTGGATGAATAAAGCTATAAAAATTCGCAATGATTGTTACAGTGGCGACCTTAAGAGTCAATATTGCTTTTGCAAGTAATAAGTCAATTCTAGAACATGTTCAAGTATTCAGTAAAAACGACGTTGCCTAATTCATTACTTAAAAATTAAACCCATCTCACTTTACGATTTCGATTTTATACAAAAAATAAGCAACTAAATTCTGAAGATTCTACTCTTCGTTCCCTACAATTACATCGTAGTATGATAACCTAAATATTTGAATGTGTATAGCTGGTAAATACACACACAGACATACTCGTGCAGTGATATCTAAACAAGATTTAATTGCGTATGAAAAGACTAGGAATAATTACTCGTGGATCGAAAATACATACGTTTAGATTCCAAGACACAGTGAGGACAATATGAAGAAAAAAGGTATCAATTCTGTGATATATAAATATGATAAATTAACATCGAAATCAACAGAGCAAAATGAAAAGTTTCTAAAGTAAGTAGAGAACAAAACAGGAGATCACCCGGTGAAGTTGGCGCAACATTTATCTTCTTGGGACTAAAATAAAGATGAATAAGACCTATAAATAACGTCTAGAATCCAGAATAGCTAAGATATTAAAAGAAAACACGAGCTTCGGATCATATGTATAAATATAGAGATTAAGAAAATGTTTCTGAAAGCATTGTGCACAATGTAATATTGTATGGGTTTCATTCATGAACTCAAAAGAAAGAAGAGAAATTGATAAAGAAAGATTTGAAATATGGAGCTAGAAAAAATGTGAAAATTTATTAAGAATGTAAAATGAATGAAAACATTATCATGCATAAACGAATAATGCTATTTTTAAAGAAGGGAATGTTATAAGGAGAAAATACCCAGAGTAATAAATGATGTACGGAGGAAAGCCTACAAAGAAGTAAACTGTTTCTGAGGATGTAGAAAAGAAACTATCAGGAAATGAAGATTTCTCTTAGTCTAGAAACGAGAAACTACAATGAAATAAAAAATGTGGCTTAGTTTGGAAATGATAAACTACATGGAAATTAAAAGCATGAACCAGACTACGGAAGATTGTAAACTTGCATTACGCTAACCAGCCGCTTATAACCCAAGCAGAAAAAGAAGAGTCTGGTGCTTAAATATTGGTAATTTTATGTATATTAATTCTAATATGCTACATTGCTTCATTTATGATTACGATCTAATGAAACAGAATGATGGATGCGAACTTGTTCATCTTTGTCAAAGAAAGCTATTAGTTCAATGGAATAATTCGTAACGTGCACTAACTTACCATTTTATTTACTTGGCTTCTTTGACAGAGTTCTATTTACCAGGGGTAAGATTTTATAGTGATTTTGGTTTTAAGGAAGTAGGTGAGGTAGAGTCGTATTTAGATTGACGTATTTCTCTAACACATCCTTACAATAAACTAATCCTTACAATAAACACATCCTTACAATACACTAGGAAACCTCAGAAAATGCATTAGTTAAGATTTGCAATGTTGAGAATAAACTTTTACATTACGCTTGAAAGAAGAACTTAAATTTTATTTTCTCATTTGCAACATTTAATATTATTCCAAAGATGATTATATTTTTAATATTACAGAACATAACTCTACAGTCTGTGCCATATTCTATTCCTTCTGGTGTATATATAAGTATCTCAACAATCCTACGCGTATGTGATACTATAATACATGAAGGATTAGTGTAGTTTCCTTTTAAAGTTGTTATAATTTTTAAATATCCTCGAAAACACTGATCCATGCAAAATCTAATTTTGATGACATCAAATTTAAACTAATCGTTCAGTTTCGTACATAAAAGTTTCCGTGAGAACTGTGGCCTTCATAAGGTTCCCGAAACGTTTAATTCTAATTTTTTTGTTTAGATATTTATACATGTTTGAATAAGAAATATACAAAAGGCCTTATAACTACATACATAATCGTAGCAATACATACTCAGGAATTCATTTGGTTGATGAAAGATTGTGGGTAATGGAGGGTCAATTTGAATAAAGATAACGTAAATTAAAACCTAGGAAGCCGAAAATAATGCGTTATCAAACATTGCACTAACTGCACAATACCCAGTTATAAATGAGTTAATGGGCGATTTAATTTATGAATGTAGTGAATTTCAGATAACCATTAGTTATGAATAGCATAATTACGAACGTTCTTCCATTACATATATGTATTATTCGATCCATTTCCTTGATTTCCAATCATAACACATACAGATAATTGCTGCGTTGTATGGCAAAGTGGCGTAATTCATTTTTTAAAATGGGGAGCAGTTATTTACGTGAACTTGCAACCATAACCTGTTGGATGGCAACGTTTCGTATCTCAGAGTTACAAGACAAGGCCATACGTTATAAGATGGCACCACAAAGAACCGATTTTTTCATCGTTTTCTATATGGATTCTAATAAGTCTCAGTGTCTCACAATGTCTCAAAACTGACTTACGCCACTTTTCCAAACAACGCCTCAATTATCAAAATATAGATACACTTCAAGAAAATGAAACTTAACTGATTAATACATAGTGGACCACCGTAAGGTTCTAGAAGAGTTCTGATTCGTTACGGAATGAAATCATATGACAATTTTTCTCCACCCAAAAGTCGCTTACCTTATCTCATCTTGTGCAGTAGTGAAGTTGGAGAATACTATCTACTCCAGAGTTTTAGCTCCACACCTGACGACAAATTTGCAGTAAAATTAGAGTGAGACAATTGGGCGAGCCAAAGAGGCGATGTTTGTCAAACCACACGTCAACAGCGTCAACACCCTAGTTAGAGTATTGTCATCTCCAAAAATTGCGTCATTATCAGCAAAAAGCATTTGGAATGCATCATCTACTAGGCTCTGTAAACTATTTTTATAATTATTGGTAGTAACGTGTAAGTTGAACCTAATCGAGAGCCCCACGGAACACCTTGCAATTACAGCATCACAGAATGTCTTCCATATTCGTGTATAAGTCTCTTTGGTTGCACTCCATACGTAATCCCGGTCTGTTGTTCGAACTCAGATGAATGACGACGCAACTAATCAGACTCAGCAATGCATTTTTTGGTATTCTGGACATAATTTTCCTGTACTAAAGGGTTGTCAAAATAGTCTGTTGGTGGAATGTTAATTTCATTGTGATTGCTTAAGTTCAGATTAGATTATTTGATTCAAGCTGAAGTTGTCGCGTTAGTCTATTATATGCAGAAGTGTCACTTGAAGTGGCTAATTGGATTCTCCTCCTTCGTTTGATAAATTCGTGTTTTCTAATATACAAATAAAAAAAATCATTAAACTCTTATGTCGGTGAAAAATCTTCGTGTCCTACCCCGTCGTAAAATTAAATGTCGCTAGTAGTTCTACATGTTGAATATGTACCACAATCACCCTACTTCGTGAAATCATCTTCAATTCACCTTCGTTGTGTCTGAGACTTCTTTTCCGAACATTATTCCTTTTCTTCGATGTAGTTTTGAAAACATTTTGTAGGCATATAATAGACTTTAACCCTGAAACGCTAAGACATATTATCACCAAAACGCACTAATAAAATTCATAGACATGTTAGTCACACATTCCGATTTCAGGTATGGTAAATAATTAGGATTAGGATTAGGAATTAGATTGCTGGGCTGTTAACATCTAAGGCCATTTAGCCCTTCACGTTTTGAGGGACAAAGTTCTTCGGCGATCACACTATCCGACGAAGCGGTTGGAAGGAACGTTGGGAGAAGGAAGGAAATGTAAAGGGTTCATTGTGTTAGGTACTATCCCGTCATTCGCATGGCATGAATGAGGGAAACTCAGGAAAATCCCCTCTCAGGATGGTTGTCCTAAAAAAACTGTTACAATTTTACGATCGAGTAACTCCACCGGGAATCAAACCTGTGGCCGCTCACACTGATTCTAAAGACAGGACCATACGAACATTTTGTAGAAGAAATTAATAGTTAGAGTAATAATAATAATAATTATTATTATAGTAATAGTAATAATAATATGACGGTTCACAAAACTAAGCTTTGATAGTACAGATTGTCGAACGGGAGGCAGAAGAATAATTTCACCATCATCAAGAAACAATAAATATCCTAAAATTCACCGTTGGTAATTGGAACATCATTTGGAGATGAATGATAGCCATCATTACTGAAGGAATTTAAATATTAAAACTCACAATCCTCAAGTATTCGTATTAAAATACACTTTTCTGGAAAGTGACCATCATTTCTGGAGAATGATCAAACTTGGGAAAACTTTATAAGCTCTATTTGATGGGAAATTTCTCTATTTGCTCTTTCAAATTTATGCAGTTGATTTTCTCTGTAAGGTCTGAGATTTATTTTGGAAATTAACTAAACAAACCGAATGAAGGTCCTTCGTTTACCATTGTTCCAAGATAGCACCCTTAACAGAAGCTGGATTAGTAGGGATTCTAAGTATAATAATTAAGTAGACTATAATAATATTATGAAGAAACAGATCAATATTAAATATATCTACTCTCGTTACATTATGCACCTAGCCTATTGTGCAATTTAAGATGGGATAAGGTTTATATAGCAGGATAGGCTTACTTTTGTAAGATAATAATTTAAACAACGGTCCTTGAAAATTCTATTCGTCTGCGAAAGACTGGTGAGTCAAACTAAAGGTTCTTATCAGAAAACCAGGAAATTAATGTTAATATTTCCACTTCCATATTTAAGACAACATGTCTAGTAGTTTGAATAAAGCAAGCTGTTTATGTAAAGCTCAAATCATCAATCTCAAGTTCATTTAACCTTATTTGGTAGTTTTTGTATTTTGTTGTAAAACATATTCAGAAATAATATTAAACATTTAATATCTCGAGAAACATTAAGAGTTGGCTCAAAGAAATGTAACTTCAAGCAACATTATTCAATTTATCATTCCAAGTAGTGTAATAGGTTTAAAGGAGAGGAGAGTCTCCAGGTTGATACAGAAACGGAAATAATGTTAACAAATGTAACTAACAACTATAATTTTTATTATTAAGCAACTAACTGAATTTTTATGACCGATGGACCCGAAGCTTGTCACTTTCACAAAAACTCTTCATTGATTTCTGTCAGCAAAATGGACACGGTTTCTCTTTATTATTATTATTATTATTATTATTATTATTATTATTATTATTATTATTATATATGTATTCTTTTTACATCGTGTGCCAACAAAGTTGGTCAATACGTAACTCTATTAAACAACTATAATTGTAAAGCTTAACATTATAAAGTGAAATCATTATTAAGCATGTCTTTCCGTAAGATTTGTACATACGCTTTGTGACTTAGTGTGATTTTGATTTAATATTTAGCTAATCCTTGGCTCAGGGCTAAAAAGCTTGCTTCTGTTTCATTACACTCGCTCGGAGCACCAGCGAAACAACGCTTAACAGCTCTAACAGACGAAGCATTTGAAATCTGGCAGTACCTGGTTGAAAATATTAAACGTATTTACAGCTGTGTTCAACTTATTAAAAATGTTTGTTTCGCATCTAACAATTTTCTAAACTTTCACAATGGTCAGTGAATTTTTCTACCATAGTATTATAGAAATTCCCATGTTACGAATTCTTTATTAATTTGACTCTGTAAAAGTATTTAATATTTAGCAAAGAAACTAACTGCTAGTAAAGTAACCTATGAATTTTTTTAATTCCTTATCGTGAAATTGCCTTTGACACATGACACATTAAACGCTCCAATAAACATAGGGCGCAAACCCCATCGTTTACGTGTTATAGGCTGCCGAAAACATGAAAAAATCAATTCTAAAGGTCCACAGCTCCAAAATTATGTGTCTACTTTGGTCGGGTCAAGACTTAGGAATTAGTATGTGCTCTATCCAAAAATACATGTTTTAGAATCATAAGGTACTCACGCAACAATATTTATGGAGGTAGTTGGAGAGTACTTTATATCATAAGCCCGTAGTCAAACTCCCTCTATAAAAATTGTTGTGGAAGAACCTCAGGATTCTATTGTGGATTGGATATGGCACATACTAGTTCCTAAGTGAAGTCTTGACTCAACCAAGATAGGTCCCATAGTTTTGGAGCTATGAACCTTTAAAATTCATTTTTTCATGATTTCGGGAGCCTATAACACGTAAACTATGGGCTTTTCCCTCAATATTTATTGGAACTTTTTTGTTTGTTTTACTCTCAGGAATCACTCCTCTGCTTTTGTACAACGAATTTAGCGCCATACTGTATAGACCAAATGGCCCTATTTTACGAAGTTAACTTCTAATGCAAAATACAACAATTTGCGATCTTTTCCTAAAAACCTGAAACATCTAAGCATTTGTCCGGAATATAATTTGTTTCTTAAACGAATGTAACCTTGAGTTTTCGTGCGGTGGTTCTGAGTTTAGCTTCCTTTCTGAGTATGATTCATGGACTTTCAGTTTAAGATTGAATCAGTAACTGTGTAATGCGTTCAAATTTTAAAGCTATTACATCCTCGACACAGTGCACCGAAGGAACTTAGTATAGCTATGACCGGCGAGATGGGCAGTATGTGTTTCTAGGTGAAGGTTATTTTCTGCTTTAAAATTTTAAACTTTAATTTTGTACATGAATTTCTGCAAAAAAACATCCTGGCTTGCTCGCTTTCCTTTGCGTACATGAAGTTCAAAACGTGGACAGCCTTGAAACAAATGTCCATTACTTTCAGTTAAAACGACCAGTAAATGTGTATTACTATGAAAAACAACAGTTTGTAATTTAAGTTTATGCTTGTTTTGCATATTTTATATGTCGTTATAGCCCTCAGTCCGTATATTCTTATTATCTAGGTTACTGTTTTATCAAAATCCATCTAAACACTTCATTTAGATATTACTTCTTTTATTGTAATACGTAATAAATTAAACATTTACACACTTTTAAATATTGCCCATGTATATATCACAAGATGGATTGTCTATACATTGTTTTCCGTTTGTATGACGACTTACAAAACATGTCATATCACTATCACAACAGAACATCAATCATAATAACAGAAAAAAATACTTCTATTAGTCTTTATATTTTCTTTTTCTTCCTTTTGAACAACGTGTGCATATTTTAAAAGCACATTTTGCCGGTAAATACAAGTTATTATATAAAAATTACACAATACCGTTACACAGCGTTCATTCTGTTTTGTGCAGTTCATAGTCTACTGACACATAACAGTCCGTAACATCGTGTGTTTCATTTGTGACGACAATAGGTGGAGGCTGAATTATGATCTATATGGGACTGTTAGCCCGTACTGTATGAGATAGTGAGCCCAAATCTTCTCATCTTCTCTCTAGTGAAACTAAACCTACTCAATAACACACTACCAATCAATTGTAAACGAACTCCAAACAAATCTTAAAATTATAAAAGTTTACGAAGTACACCTACAAACTCAAACAGGCGATTCCTCACATCAAAATAATTTTAAAAGTCCCATACAGACCTGTGGTCGAAAGACCACAGTTTCGGTGTTATACGCTGCAAAAAATACGAAAAAATAAAGTTCAAAGGTCCATAGCTCTACTACTATGAAACATATTTTAGTGTTATCCAGAAATCACTCAATAACTTGAATGTGCCCTATCGAAATATCTGTTTCAGAATACTCTGTTACTTGTTCTGTACTTATGCTGCAATTTTTAGAGAAGCAGTTTGGGACTAGTTAATTTTTTTGCGCGCTCTTCAGCTGCCTCTAGAAATTCTTATGCAAAAACTGGAGAATTCTGAAACATGGACATTTGGACAGGACAAATACTATGGATCTTTAAAGTTCAATTTGTCACATTTTTGCCAGTTTATACTCCGCAACTATGCGCTTTTGACCAGAGATTGATATCAATTTTCTTTTCTTATTTTGATGTGAGGAATCACTTCAGTTTGTGATCTAGTTCATTCACACCCTGTACAGTATACAGTATATATATATATATGGGGTGGGTCATTTATAAAGTTCAACTGTGATAAGAACAAAACCAAAAGAGAGAGAGAGAGAAACGAAACCTTGCACTAGAGAGAGGGGGGACACGTTCATCTGTATTAGGCATCAACACCTAGTGCACAATGTTAGGAACCCAATAAAAAGTTATATATTTTAAATAGCCCTGTAACAGGTTATTACAAATTTAAAATATGGTATAAAACGGACGTATGGACCTGGTATATATATATATAAAGTAGTTTTATATATATACAAAGTATATATACAAAGTAGAAAGGCAAACCGAACATTCTTAAAATTAAAGTTGAAGTGATTATTCTCTTTTCAAATTCGAATGACCGAAAGCAAACTACGAATGTACATTTGATGTTCAATATTAAATCTACATTAAAGCACATCTTTTACTGTATTGATATAATAGTGGCAAGAAAACAATATAATGACCATGTAGAGCCTTATGCAGAGTCGTTCTGACGCGTGATTAGTACCATAATAAAGAGTTCGACTAGCAAATGTTTCCTGCAGTAGTCAGGCTTTTAGTATGACCTGTATAGTAGTATAAGGCATGTATTTTTTAATATTTAAATTTATTTTGCCAGACGTATCTTTATTAAAATAAATCTATCTGCCTTACGAAAATATTACCAGTGTGTGTATTGTTTACAAACATATGCAACAACACGACTATTACAAACTAATAGTATGTACGTATTATATTTACTTTAAACGAATATATTGAAAAGCAGTATGAGAAATACGTTAGTCTATTTAATGCGTAATTACTTTCATTGACGTCCCTGATATATATGCCACAAGAAACAAAGATGTATCGAAAGGAGCAATGTCACAATTTTATAGATGTCTAGCTCCCCCTTCTTATTTTTCAAGGTCTGGAAACTCATTCAATATACAGATTTGTAATTCCATATAAAAGGAAATAATATTACATCTACCTTTACATGAAAAAAGGAATCCTTGTTAGCTTTCGTATTTTGTAGGTCTCCACGTTCCAGATGCATCTTTCTTTTTATTTACAGCTGACCTCACTGTAGGAAAATGTCTTCCCAGTAAAATAAAAAGGATTGTGTTTCTTGTATCTAGAAGAAAAGAATAAGCACCCCTTTACAACTTAAGAAAATAAACTGTGAAGCATTCATTATCTTTCTCTTTTAGTATAAGGCATCTCCTTGGTAGATATCACTTGTTACGTTGCATAATCAAATTTGCAGTTAGTGTGTCGCTATTTTTAAGCATGAATTACTCGGTAGTAAGTGTTACGATGCTCACCCAAAACTAAGCGAAGACCTCCCACGAATAAACTTTATTCCCAAGGCATACACAAAGCATATTCACATAAGTCTTTTGAACATAAGTGGCCATGCTCGTCCAGGCATTTGGTCCAGGAGAATAATGCGTCGGTAACTTCATAGAAAGCACCTGGGTCATGTCACTGAAGGAGTGTCACGATTACTTGCTCCAGTTCCAAGACAAAGCATGCTCTTCTGACCCTAAAAGACCCTGTTGTTTTCTATTTTAAACTAGAACTATTAGAACTTAACACTGTTCACCTAAAAAGAATTGGATGGTAGCCTGTTTTATAATCAAGAATAACTCAATTAAGTAGAAAGCCTGTCCTGAGGTCTTGTACTTGCTTTCTAACCAGTCAAATTACCATGAGAAAAGTGCTACCTTGAATTGTTGTAACTGAGCTTCTCCCACTGAATGTGGTACTTACAAACATTATGGTCTCGAACTTAACTCACGAACTCAATACCAAAGTAGTATACACTTCTCATCTGTAAAATTGAAAACATAATATGTCGTAGATAGTTGGTAATCCACGCTATTAGATACATTCTAAATAAAAGTGTATACTGCTCTTGATGGAGCAAAATGTAGTTTTATTTGAAATTATTTTGATATCTCAAAAATGAAATCGGAGATTTTCGTTCCACGGTTATGAGTATAGGCTAAAGGAGACATGGTTCGCTAGTGGTCTACTATAAAACGCTTAATTGCATGCATGGAGAACATGCCCGCAACCGTTCGGTCTATTTAATGGAAGGGTACAGCGGGGGCCCCAGGCAATGCCCGAGGGAGCTTGTTCAATCCCGGCCCTGCCTACCTCTATCGTTCAACTGGCAATCGCCTTGTCGTGTAGAGATACCACGCACAGGTGGAGATACTCCGGTATCTCATTCCGGAAAAATGATACGTGTTAAGTCACCATTTGAGTTTGGTGCCGGCCCATATCCCACAGTCTTTCCTCCCTTTAGCAGGATCAGAGCCGTTACGAAGATACCTAGGATTGGCCCCTCCCCCACCTCCGTTCGGTCCCCCCGCGGGCAGGAATCCGACTTTCCCCCCGGTAGAGTCGTCCAAGCAATACGGAACTTCCTCTAATTACGGTAGAGGTACACCGTACATTAGCAGAGCCAATGACTGATGTAGACCGTCTGCTCAAGGCAGACATTGTCATTGGTGAGCCGTGTCTCCAGAGGGAGCCGTGTCTCTCCTGGTAGGCCCGCCCAAACAATACGGGGCTACCTATCTTTAACGTGCATAGGTACCAGGTACACGATGTAGCTAAGCTACTTGTCCGAATCACAATGTTACGTGTAAGTCACCATTAGAAGTGACACCCACACCTTTCCTTCGGTAGGGCTGTTCAAACAATACGGAACTACCTCTTCTTACGAGAGAGGTACACCATACGTTACCAGACCCAATGGCTGATGTAAACTGTCTACCTTTAAAGACAATGGCCATTTAGGAGCGGCGGCTCCCCTGGTAGGGTCGTGTGCTCCTGCACCCAGTGAATGTGTAAACCTGGGACGAAGGAGCGACCCACTTCCTCAGCACTCCCAAGTACGAGTATGCGTTAGGATACTAAGTATCCCATCCCGGACCAAAGAGAACGCAAAGCACTATCTTTGAGGGCAACCTAGATCATACTCCAGGTAGGGCACTGGATCCGCCTACACTCTTGAACCCACCAGCTACCCACTCTTTTATACGAGTTGGGGCACCAAGGACGCGGCCTAGTTGTCCATTTCGGAGAATACCCGAAGGCTCACCTCCGCCGGTAGGTACTGCAGTCGAGACTACCTACCTCACTGAGGACGTGATGAGGTCACACGTACTCTCACAGATCCAATGGCACGAGTTAGTCGCCCATTTCGCAGGATAGCCGAAGCCTCACCAGCGCCGATAGGTTGTTATCCTGATTTGCACCGGCAACTAAATAGATCGTTGCCAGCTTTTAGCACAGGATAGACAAGAGTGAAGCATATTTCCACGCTGCATCCAAAACCCTATCTCCCCCTGTGGGTTATCGCGCCACCACAAGGCATGTGACCAGTTCATAAACAGGGGGTCCCTTCCCCTTTTCTCAGCACGGGCTTGGAACCGGCCACGGCGGTGTTAGACTAAAGCAGACAGCGTTTATGAGGTGCATGAAGTCGTGGAGTGAAGGAAATGGAAGGAAATAGGATAATCTCGAGGAAACCCACGCACACAGAGTTCGCCTACCATAAAGCCAACTTAGCGCGAGATGATATCAAAATAGGGGACCCACGCACCAGAGGTGAGCGCTCTACTACTTACCAATCGCAATCCCTTTCTGATATTTCAAGAATTAGCTACAAGAAAAGAAACAATTGAGCACTGGTGATTCTCGAGAGAAGTCACAACGTTTAAAATAAATATTTTATTGATAGAAGCTAAGGGAGTTGATAGACATTTCATTCCTATTGCATTATACAAAGATTAGAACATTACGTTTTCTGCTATTTGGCCAGTGGTTCTCAAGGTGGGCGATATCGCCCCCCAGGAGGCGTTATCGTTCTCGAAGGGGGCGCTGGAACTAAAATGCGTAATTGGAGGGCCATAGATTATGTGGAGAGCGTTGAGATTTCATGTTAGATTTTTTCTTAATATTATTGAACAAAGGGAGTTCTGAATTCACATGTATTTTACAAATTTTTGACAACGGACTGGCAACACTGCACAAGAACGTCGAGTGACTGATTTCACAACCAGTAATCTGACGGGGATGAAACACCATCCCATCAACTCTGAATTCCTCAGCCTCTCATGTCTCATTGCAGTCAGCAACTATCAGTATTCTGTTGTGTTTTCTGTTTAGCAGTCGACTCTTTACTCACACCAAGAAATAATATATTAGGAAAGAAAAGAATGTTTCCTTCCAAACAATCGGAAAACAGTTACCTAGTGGAGCGGAGTAATGTGCACTGAACAAAGGGATAGTATTCTTGAGTAAAATTGCACGTGCTTTAGCCTTATATCCGTGCAATTTTCTTAACTTAATAATGTGAGTAATTTACAGTTGATTCACAATCCATCAGTTTTAGTGTGTTGTCTGCAGTTTGTATATTTTGAAGAATACTCGTCAACATACAGCAAAATAAGTGCCATCAATATTCAACTGAATACTTGAAATTTCGATTCATCTTTTCTTCTACGAATGTACAACTTCCCTTCTGCCTTCTTTGTGAAAAGATATCTTCAAATGAGGCCATGAAGCCTTCACGACTGAAAGATCACCTGCTAAGAATCCACCCAGACAAAGCTGAAAAAACTCTCGTTTTTCCAAAATCAGAAGTTCAAATTTCAAAGCCGAAACACTGTGAAGAAGCTATTGGAAAATCTGTACAGAATGTCGAGAAAGGACTTCATTCACCTTATAAAGTGTCTATTAATTGCTAAATTTGGACAACCTCATACTATCGGAGAAATATTAATATTACCTGCCGTTAAAGAAATAGTTAATACTATGTTATGGCCCGGCTCAAATACGTATATCCAATCCATTCCCTTGAGTAATAATAGTGTTTCCAGAAGAACTGATCAAACTGCTACTGGTTTTAAATAAACAATTATTGAAATGCTGAAAAAAAACGAATTTGTAATACAGATTGATAAAACAACGGTTCATGATAACGAAGCATTGATATTAGGTTACATCCCTTTCATGAACCAAAATGATAAGATTATGAAGGAACTGTTCTTTGCTCAAAATGTAACCACTAACATGAAGGATTCTTCAATGTACGAGAAGCTGGAAATTTTTTTAACGAGAAAAATATTCCTCTAGCAAACATTGAATCTTGTGTAACCGATGGAGCTGCATCCATGATTGGACGATACTGCGAGTTTATATTTCATTTAAAAAGTTATGATTGTCCATTGTGTCAGTCATCGACAACATGCTAAAAATTTGAGTGACAGCTTGTACGAATCTTGTCTTATGTTATTAGTACTGTTAACAAAATCAAGTCCCATTCTTTGAACGACGACTTTTTCGTAATCTTTGTAAAGAAATTGACGAAGAATTTGAACATCTTCTACACACGGAAGTGATATGGTTGTTAAAAGAAAAGTGATTCCGGTGTATTTATGAACTTTTTTGACACAGTTGTTAAGTTTCTACACACGAATCTTTCAAGCCTAAGTGACACTCTTAAACTTTGACGTCTTGATGTGGCCTATTTATCTGATGTGTTCTATAAACTCAATTAAATCAACACAAAGCTACAAGGTTACAGAAGGAATATCATTAAAGCTAAGGAATCATTCTTGCAAGTAACAAGTCGTCGGGAGTTCTATCAATTTGCTAGTCTTTAAGCGAAGAAAACGAAAGAGATTTAGAAGTTTTCGCTTTCATATCAAACAGCTCAAGTAAGACAATGAAATTAGATTTCAAGATCTTTATGCCCTTAAAGTACCAAATTGGATGTTTATTCATTTTTCAGTAATACTACAGAAGTTCACCCAAGTTTGCAGGAGCAACTTACAGATTTGAAACCCGACTGGGAAGCCAAATCACTCTTCGAAGAGTTCGGTTATGAGTGTTTAGGGTGAAAATGAAGAAATTCAAACGAGTGTGAACTTAGCAGGACCACTTTTGAAAATTATAAATATTTGCACACCATACGTTTGTACTGCGATTGTACCGGTTTGTACCATAAAAATTTCGTTCGTAATGGTCTCAAATTCGAAGAAATCGAAAAATAAAGTGGTCTGCTAAGTTCACGTGAATTTAGCAAGACCACTGATAAATTACTACAAAGTTGATGATTTTTCTGTACGAATCGTTTTACTGTGTTTGTACCCAATTGTACGGTAACAATTTTCCTTTGTACCGGTCTCAAATTCGAAAATGTCGAAAATGAATTGGTCCTGCTAAGTTCACGTGAACTTAGCAGGACCATTGATACATTGCTACAAATTTGGGGATTTTTCTGTACGGTTCGTTTGTACTGTGTCTATACCGGATTATACCGTAAAACATTTCATTTGTACCGGTCTTAAATTCGAAAAATCGAAAAATAAAGTAGCCCTGCTAAGTTCACATGAACTTAGCAGGACAACTGACAAATTTCTACAAATTTGATGTTAGTATGTGCTGGACTGTAATACGCAGCTTCAAGCTGACTGTAATACGCGAAATACAAGTAAATTGAAATGATGTGACATGTCGTCTAAAATGGGGACGTCCCCAATTTGTACTACCTTCTATGTCCCCGTTTTGGCAGAATGTGACAGACATGGAAAAACATGGCTTCCTATTCTCATAGGTTATATAACCCAATAAGTGAAACGTGTAAACAATAGCTTAAATCTAATGAATACATTAGTATATTAACCAAATGTATTTCTACATGTAATCAGAGAGTAAATCAAATAGTAGAAAGGCGACACATCGAAAAATATTTGGCCAAAAACTTCAACGCAATACACATCCATACTAACTGTACAGTGATGTTTTTATTCCTGCCCAAAATGATGTAATCGTTGTCTTGAACAATAATTCATAGCCTTGCCGCTGTAAGCAGCGCCAATCATGTAGAAACACCATGTCCCCGTTTGAATCGCCGTCCCCGTTTTATACAACTCTCCCCTATAGTTTGAAAAACATTACTTTAGGTCTTACTTAGGGAACGGTTATTCGTTTCTCCTGTAAAATTAGGAAATTATGACTTGGTTTAGTTTATCACTGAGGTCCAGATATAATAAAATCATGACCATAATTATAATCAACCATTATCAACCCACTGCTGGATGAAGATCCTTCTAAGTCTCTCACTACATCTATCTACCTTGACCAATTCTTTTTCAGGTTACTCCCCAGTTGTCCTTGATTTCGTCAAACCTTCTTGTACAAAGACGTTCCCTAGGCTGTTTTTATCTCGTGGTATTTTGTCTAGAATTCTTTTTGTTCATCGATCATAATTTCTTGCAATATGTACAGCACATTTTCTAGTCCATGTTAAATCATTTCATCAGTACCAGTCATTAGTTGCCACATAATTCATTTCTACTGTATATATTTGGCCTCCAAATAGTTTAAATGCACTACTTTTGGAGCGCAGGCACGCTAGTTTTTGATCTTCGAATTTGACAACACTGACTCAATGATTTAAATCAACACAATGTGAGGACCTCCATTTGATCTAGTGGCTAGCCCGCTTGACTTGGGTTCGCGTGATTCGGTTGCCGGTGGGGGTACAGTTTAACGACCGAAGTGGTTCTGATTCCATTATAGTCATTAGCTCCACCTCTCCTTTAGAAGCTCTAGCATAATCATGGGACGTAAAACTAAAACAAACCAACCACAAATCAACTCAATGTGTATTACTAACTGTAAGTCCTTGAATAATTGCATATAGCTATATGGTATGGATCGAATTTGAGGTGGTTCGTGGTCAAACTAAAACAAGTGAAATGTAACTAGGGTCTAATTAGAACTTTTAATTAACCATGGTTTTGTGTACATCAGGATTAAGATGTCCATTAACTTGGAACTCCACCATCCCAAAATTCATTCTTTTATAACTCATTGTTTCGCACCGATTTTGCGCCGTTTTGCACCTTGGTTGAAACATTTTTTACCCTCACCATTACTTAGAAATTCGAAATTCAAAATAGTGTTCCAAGTTAATGGTATTTCAGCCACTAACTCATTTTCAACATTTAACAGTACCATCTTCATCTTCTAGTTTTGCACCGTTTTGCACCCTCTTTCAAATCTTTTGTACCATCACCCAAACCGCGAAAATAACAATTGAAAAATTAAAATTCAAAATTCAAAATTTGCCACAAAAGCGAAATTTAAGTTTTAACCTGCCATAAGATAGAACACGTTTTGCACCCTCAGAAAATACCAATATTTCATTTTTGTACTCTCACCGTTACCAAGAAATTTAAAATTCAAAATGTCGAATTACCATTAACATGGAACGCCACCAATTCGTATTAAATAATTAAGAACATCAACGTCTTCTACGCGTCTTGCTCCCGCAGAAAATACCAATATTTCATTTTGTACTCTTACAGTTAATGAGAAATTCCGAATTCAAAATTCCGAACTACCGTTAACTTGGAACGCCACCAACTCGTTTCAAAGAATTAAGAACACCAGCGTCTTTTACGAGTTTTGCACCTGCAGAAAATGTCGATATTTCATTTTGTACCCTCACAGTTAATGAGAAATTACGAATTCAAAATGTCGAATTACCATTTACATGGAACGCCATTATTTCGTACTGAAGAATTAAAAACACCAGCGTCTTCTACAAGTTTTGCACCTTAGAAAATATGGATAAATCATTTTGTACTCTCACAGTTAATGAGAAATTCAAAATTCAAAATGCCGAATTACCATTAACTTGGAACGCTACCACCTCATTTTGAAGAATAAAGAACACCAGCTTATTATACGAGTTTTGCACATCGAAATAACTTCCAGCAAACAATCGGGTGTAAAAGTGAGGGGGAACCCAAGTGGACGCCGTTACCCCGCTTCCAAAAACTATCAATGGCGTTAAAAGTTAATACAATATCTATGGCATTCTCTACTTCCTAAAAAAATACTATTGGCAGAGATAGGCACAGCGAACAGCGAGACCTCGTGCGTCCTCTTCCTTTTCAGATCCACTTTTACCTATGCTAATAATAAAATAATGTACTTTATCAGTATACTTAGTCATATTTTAACGTAATTAATTGGACTATCTTGTAACATATTATCTGCGTATTAGTACAATTTAATTAATTATTTATTACTAAACTATCCTTTTGCTAAAATATGTTGTTTTACTGTAGACAAAATGTGACTTGTGGCATGTTGAATTTGAATTCCTCTTATACTGTGAAGACACAAAACGAATTATCAGCATTTTCTTACGGAGCAGGGCTCATAGGAAACGCTTATCTTATTTCTTCAAAATGAGTTCGTGCTGTTTCAAGTTAATGATAATTAGGCACTTTAAATTGAAAATTTCTCATTAACTGTAAGGGTACAAAATGAAATATCGACAGTTTCAGAGAATATAAAACTCGTAGAAGACGTCAGTGTTCTTAGTTCTGCCATACGAAGTGGCATTCCATATTAATGATTATTTGGCATTTTGAACTTTAAAATTCTCATTATCCACATTTTCTGAAAATGATAAAATTGTAGAAAACTCTAATGTTGTTATTTCTTCTAAATGTGTTGCTGCCTTTCCAGGTTAATGTTATTTCGGCATTTTGAATTTGGAATTTCTCATTAACTGTGAGGTTACAAAACGAAATATCGACATTTTCTATGCGTGCAAAACTTGTAAAAATGCTGGTATTCTTGGTTCTTCAATACGATGTAGCGTTCCAAGCTAATGGAAATTTGGCATTTTCAATTAGTAATTTCTCATTAACGGCGAGGGTACAAAATGAAATAGCGACATTTTCGGATGGTGCAAAACTCGTAGAAGACGCTGGTGTTCTTAATTCTTCAGTACAAAATAGTGGCGTTCCAAGCTAATGGTAATTCTGCATTTTGAATTAGAAATTTCTCATTAACGGCGAGGGTATAAAATAAAATACCATTATTTTCTGAGGGTGCAAAACTCGTAGACGACGATGTTGTTCTTAATTCTTTAATACAAATTGGTGGCATTGCAAGTTAATGGTAATTCGGCATTTTGAATTCGGAATTTGAAGATGGTCATATTACAGGTGATCTAATTGGCCAAATTTGAAATGACTCTTCCTCGTTTATTTGAATTTTACAAAAGTTTTGTTGATAGTAAAAATTCACTAAGTTCTGAGCTACATAAAATTCGAATATGATAGTGTTGTCAACAGCTCGAGTGGCTTGGCTCACCGCTAAGCCACTACCGAGCCGAACCGAGAATTGACCGAGCCAACAGATCTCAAAGCCGATCCGGTCCGAGCCGATGTCTCACATGAGCTGAGCCGAGCCGAGAAAAAGAGAGCTGATGGCTCACCTGAGCCAAGCCGGTTCGAGCTGATGACTCAATTCCGCGGAACCAAACCGAGCCCATGGCTCACGTGAACCGAACCAAATCAAGCCGTGCCTAACCTAAGTCGAGCCGATGGGTCACCTGAGCTGAGCTGATGGCTTATCGCAACCGAGAAGGCTCCAGCCCATCCGAACAGGTTGACATCACTATGAAGATGTCACACTAGAGGTGTTCGAATAGGCCAAACTTTGATATGACCCCTTGATGTTTATCTAAATTGTAGAAAATCTTTTACTGCTGATAGAAGAAAGTACAAAATTTAGACAAAATTCTAAGCTTGTTAATAGCTGGAATTTAAAGATGTTGCACTATAAATAATCCATGTGGCTAAAATTTAAAAATGTCCCTAATTCGTTCTTTTAAATATTACAAAATTATTTTTTGTTCTACAACAACGTACACGCATCGGACAAAATTTTGAGTTAGTTAAAATTAGGATTTAAATATTGTCGCACTACAGGAGATCGAATTGCCCAAATTTTGAAATGACCCTCCTTCGTTTATTTGAATGCTACAAAGTTCTTCATGGAAAAAGAAATGTACTTAGTTCTTAGTTAGTCAAAATTCGAAAAAAAGATATGGCACTACAGGTGATCGAACTGGCCACTATTTGTAATTGCCCTCCATTGTTAAATTGAATGGTACAAAACTTTTTTCATGGCGTTACAAAAATGGACAAAAGCTAGACTAAATTTTGAATAATTAAAATTAGAATTTCAACTTTATCAATACAAGTGATGCAAGTGGAAAAAAATTTTAAACGGCACTAGAGCTTTTATATGAGTGAGGAAAAAAATCGACAAAATTTGAAAAACTGGAGCTAGTTAAAATTCCAATATGAAAACATCATACTTCAGGTAATCAATGTGGTCAAATTTTGAAATTACCCCACCCTCCTTTATTTACAAGATTCAAAATTTCTCCTTGGGTGGCCAAAAATGGACAAAAAATGAACTAAATTCTGAACTAGTATAATTTCAAATTTGAAGATGTCGCACTACAGGTGATCGAAGTGCCACAAATTTTGAAATGGCCCTCCCTCGTTTATTTTAATGGTACAAAAATTTTTCTTGTGTGGAAAAAATGTACAAATATTGGACAAAATTCTGAGATAGTTAAAATTCGAATTTGAAGATGTTGCACTACAACTAAATGGACCTTTAAAAAAGGTCTCTCTTTTAGCGGGTCTTGTATACGGCATTTTCCATTTCGGTCGAACAATTCTGTATATCAAATTTCTAATAATTGAAGATTTTCTGCTGGCGGAATATGGTATTATTTTAATATGCTATTGGAAAAAGTCGCTCATAACGTAGTAAAAGTACACATATTAGATCAGATTGTAACTTCCATAATTTTAATGAAAACTTCTATGAGCAAAATGTCTTACACCAATTACCAAACATTGCTAGCAGTTGTGAAGTTGACATATTTGTTGATGCTTCCTAAAGAATAATGAATGATATTTTTATAAGTAGGTATCATATAAGAAATTAGTCTACAGGGCCCTGGTTCATACCTAAGTTACGTTAATAAACAGTAACAAGTATCATGGAAGAAAACTGACATAAAGGATTGAGGATTTTATCTATCATTTAGCGAAGTTAGGACTGTACCTAAGCGGGAAATTTCAAACCTATATAACTGATTCATAAATGAATGCGAATCAAGTATTCTTGTAAATCCAAAATACTTTTGTAAAGAACAAGTAATCACAAC
Source organism: Thermobia domestica (assembly GCF_964235325.1). Taxonomy (NCBI): domain Eukaryota; kingdom Metazoa; phylum Arthropoda; class Insecta; order Zygentoma; family Lepismatidae; genus Thermobia; species Thermobia domestica. The sequence goes on from NC_137458.1 coordinate 260,739,202, forward strand.
ATCTGGTATTTCTTTTAATAAATGTTGTTTGTAACAGGACCACATGGTTTTGAAAATCAGTATGGCTGTTCTAGTTCATAATCGAAAATGGAATAAATGGATTTATCTATTACTTCTGGCTTAATGGGAACTCTTTCAAGAAAAATTCGGGAATTGAATGACCATCCTGAAAATGCTGTCTTAGGTAATTTAGAATTAAATATAAGAATGAAAAGGAACACAATTTTAGCACGTATTGTCGAATAGTACTAACGAACACTATTAAATCACTACGAACACTAACGAAGTAAATTGTAATGATAGGTACTTGCGTTTAGTTCTAAAAGTGTGAAATTTCTAAACACTAGTCCGCATGGGTATTGTTGTTTTGAAAAGTTCGCATGAATTACATGTTTTGTCGCTCATTCAGAATTTGGAATAGCTTTTCCCTTTCACCCTAGAAGTACAAGCAATTCACTAATTACGCTCTAGCCTAATAGTATCTGTTTGCTCTGTAGTTTAATAAGTGCCCCCTAGATAGCAGCAGTGTGTCTGTAAGCATTTATACAGATGATGTAGTTATGAAGAAAGAAACTTACTTATAAATGGAGTCCATATAATTGACATTTATTTTTGTTGTTGAGTTACTTTTAACGTCCTGATCAGCCGCCAGGCTATATGAGACGTTCACTTACTGATTAACGTGAAATCCGACCCACATACGTTCCCACCGGGAGTCGAACCCGGGTCTCCCACGCCATAGGCGCGTACGCTAACAGCTTAGCCACGAACGAGCTCAACATTTATTTTTATATTCAAATTAAATTGCATAACGTGCATAACAATGTCCGAAACAATCTCTGGTGTAAATTCTTTTATAGGTCATAGATTGATTTCGTTTCAGTTTATGTATGAGCAAATCAATTTGCGTATCTTTAGCAGGATGCTTCCAATTGGCTCTCAACTCTCCGGCCGAGGTACCTAGGTATGGAGTCTAGACTTTGATCGATCCTGTGCTGTGGACGCAACCAGAAAATCATTGCTACATGCGTAGTGATGCGGCGAGACAGACGTTTTTACCCGAGAGAGTCTATTACATCATTTTTCATTTTCTCATTCAGTACACATTCATCTGAGTCACGCACTCTGTTGGTTCATCACATTAATCTACACGACGAATTATTCGACACCGGACAAACAACACCCTCACCTTACGTTCAACTTTCGCTTTCAACAAGATTGATAAACGCATAATCAGCAAGGGTTCCCGGGCAGGTGTTCGATCTCGTTCTTGATCCACAGCTCCAATGCGGACTACTCGTAGTCAACAAAAAACGCCACAGCCATAGAAAGCACCACTGTTCGCCACCTATGCAACCTATATATACAAAGATGCAAGTATCATCTCCCGACGATAGGCAGCAATTTCCTTCTTTAGAAGATATCTCGAAAAAGACGAACTATTATCAATTTATTAATTACGATCCGAAGTTTCAAAAAGAGAAGCAAATGTTTCTTCAACTAACCAAGTATTTCAGTCAAGCCCAAGTCACTTAGATCACTAAAACTCGCAACGGGATCATAATTAAATCACCAGATCGTAATTTCGCCACCACTATCCGAAATAAATACTAATTTGAAATTTTTGGCAAAAACGATAACACATAAAAACTAACAGATAAGCATATCAAACATCAGCCTCCTCCACGCCGACAACCTTCTTTATCAGTAGTCATACGTGGAGTTGAACAAAGTATAAGCGATAACGAAATCAGCGATTAACTAAAAGATGCAGGGCACTCAATTCTCAAGTGTTTACGCATTAAAAGCGTACATGGTGCAACTTACATGGTCCGCGTTTTGACTAACTCCCAAGAGACCATTGATGATTAACTTTGCAATGGAGCTTTCATTTATAAAAATGTCATAGAGTGGAGCCATCACACACTCCAGCTTCTCCTCCATTGCTTTCCGAGAAATGTCAAATTTATAATTCGCATAGCATAGCATAATGCCATACTCCTGCGAAATGCGGATACTGCTCGCAAAATCACAACACGAAAACTTGCCGAAACCTCCAGAACCCACCAGCGTGTTGTACCGCGAGGACGCTCATCCCAGTTTTAGCTACTAGTGCGAAGCACGGCCCCATCCTGAACCAACCAAGCCAGAATTAGTTGTTCCCTTAAGGGTTACGGCACCTACAGACAATCCTATGGATACGCCAACTTCTATTTTTCAACCAATTCAAATCAACCAATTTCTTTCCTTTCTCACCACAGAGCTTTAAAATTTTCTTTCCTTTCAACGGCAACACGCCTTCTAATAAATTCAAGTGGCGACCAAAAGGATTTTTAATATTAACTTCCAAGCAACTTATTCTGGTCAGAATGTCTATTTTCACTCTTCTATTATCAACCCTGGCCTTAGAACTGATCAACATTGAGTTTTCAGACATGGATTCTAATATTAGTTTATTGTTTCTGAATATCAGCTCCTTACAGGAACACAGAACTTTGTTCGAACAACTTCTCTTGGAAGAAACAATTCATACATTCTTACTAAATGAAACTCACCTTACAGCTGTACGCTCTAAAAAGTTTCTAACTATCACGTACTTCGCCATGACAGCACCATATCAGCCAGAAGAGCAAATGGCGGTGTACCAATTGGTTTCCCTCGAAGCTTACCATACATCATCTTCCATCCTCCAATACAAAATCTGTCTGAAAAATAAATTGTTACGCTCAATTCTTCAAACCTTTATCTAACCATTGCAATAATCTACATTCGCCCAGGTCACAATATTCCTTATGGGTTTTTCAATATATTTCCAATAACTTCCGAATGTTAGTAATCATGGATGACATCAATTTTCACAGCCGTTCCGATCGTGAAAAACGCCACTTCCATGATTTCATCACCACACATACTACAGGCGCTATTCTACAACTACCCAAACCAACTTGACATGTTTCCAACACTACACCAAATGTAGTAAAAGTTTCACATAATCTCATTGGCCGACGTTCTGTGCACGTACTTGATGCGATGGTCAGTGATCGTCTTCCAATTAAACTTTCTATCACACGCCGAATCTCAAACCTTTCCAATTCTGTTCCATCCCTGAAGTCACACGTTTTGATAAAGCAAACTGGGAAGCATATCACATTTCTCTTGAACACAGCCTTGAAACCTTAGAAGCGCCTACTACAGAAAAAGGATTATATCATGCACTTGACGTTATCACCACGTCTATTCATGCATCCGCTAAATGCCACATTCCCAAGTCAAATATTTTTCCTCACCGCCCTCAACTCCCTCTGCATTACCTTCCACTTATTCGTCGTTCCAGAGAACTTTATACACATTATCAGCGCACTGACAATGTCGAATCCTTGAGGAAGGATAGACAATTTCAACGGACAGTCTGAAAATATATACGAGCATATAAACAACGCCGTTATATAAACACTTGCAATAAACATTCCGACACTACTCACCCCTCGAAATTTTGGAAAAGATTCAACATGCTAATATGTAAAAAGAGACATACAAAATATCCATTAATATAACATGACTAATTCTTCATACCGATAAAGATAAAGCGGACGCCTTTGCCGATTATCTACAAACAATTTTTATTCCTCTACCACCTACTGATCAGTTGAAAATTCACCCAGTCGTATAAGTTAATTTTCAGTCTCCTCGCCTCCAACCAAATCCATCCCACTCTCTTTCAGCTACTCATCCACTTACAGTTCCCATCACCACAATCGAAATTCTAGACACCATAGCACGGAAACGCAATACTACTCTTGGCATAAATGAGATCACATACCGCCATATCAAAAAAGGACAGTATATTCTTCTACACCTCTTAGCTCTCATTTTTAATTTATACTCAGAACAGTTTACATACGGTCTTACTGGAAAACGTCAAAAGTTCTAATGTTCCAAAAGCCGGAGAAACCTGAAAATTGTGTTACTTCTTACAGGCCAATTTAATTAACATCCATCTACAGCAAAATTCTCGAACGTATTCTTGTTCACATGATGCATCAACACCTCTCTGTTAAAAATCCCCTCCCAAATCATCAAGCAGGTTTTCGCTGAAATTACTGTATCAACGACAAACATTTACGGATGCTCACTATAATAACTGAACATTACAACACCATCAAACCATCCTGGTTACAAGGAAGTGTCACGCAGTGGCTTCACTGAGATCCGAACGAGACAATTGTGTTTCCATTTAATATGTTATAACTAGACGAATCCCAAAGTTATACGTGTCACCTGGCGGAATGTCGTGAGTAACATCATATTTTGTAATATAAAAGCTACAAAGCTGGAAGAATAGTTTGAACCAAATCGTTTCTTGGAAACGGTTGGGTAAATGGAAAACTCGTACAATACGTGTTTCTTCATTTTCAAGGACACACTTTTCGGATAAAAAAAAAGGTTGACCCAGGGTCCTCGCAGGGTCCCAGACGTCGTCCAACCCAATTTTTAAATGGCAATTGGGGTTAAGTAGCACATCGTTTGAAATCTGTTGTAAAATGAAAGAAAATGCAACAAGTCTCGACTCTTTACGACAAGCCTGTGCCAAATTGCGGCGGGTCAAAATGTAAACAATGGCTTAATTGAAAACCTATGGCTACCATGAATCCAAGATGGACCCTTAAAGCCTCATTCTCAATCCCATTCATAACAGTACAAATATAAATCTCTATTTTTAATTATGTACTTAGAAATAATAGGAAGACTAAAGAGCAATTGAAATTTGATTCACTTCAACTATTATTTCATTCGGTAACAACATATATATGTATTGTTCTTAATGCACGTTCGTCACGGTTTTCTCGACATTATTTACTTGAATATAAGGAATATGCGATGAACACACAACTCTGACTTCCTACTCATACTGCTAAACAAAAGTTGAATACCTTCGGATATTTTTCTAATTTTGCCATACATAATTCATACAGAAAGAACTTGTTGCACCAACGGGTTGGGGCTCTATTGTAACGTATTTGTGATGGTTACATTTGTATGCCATTCGTTGATTTGATCGCAATACTTCAGGCAATACCAAATATACAAAAAACGAAAAAAAATCACTTACAAGATTGGCGATTAGTACCAAAGATATGTAATTTATTTCAGTACATCGAGCTGCGTCAACTTTGTTGGTTTGATCACGGTTTTTCAAGAAATAACATATTTATATACAAACTTATTTTTCATGCTGGCAGCCATATTGCATTAAAGATTATACTCTTTGATATTTTGTGGATATCTACTCTGAACCATAAACATTCACTTCTCCAACACCAGTGCTGTGAGCTGGGTATGCGTTCGATATATAGTGCGGCAGTTTGCACTCAAGATGTCCCGTTTATGAACATTTTGCATATATTAGTCACTTACTAATCAACAGTAATGCCAAATTTGTTTTCCTAGCTTCAGCAGTTTGCTATACGTATCCTTTCGTTATAGGCTTTAAGCGGCCATCTTCGATTCAAGGTGGCCATAGATTTTCAATTAAGCTTTTGTTTATATTTTGAATCACCGTAATTTCGGACAGGGTTGTCGTAGAAAATCAAAACGTGCAACATCTTCTTTCATTTAACAAGAGCTTTCAAACGATGTCCTACCTATCTTGACATTTGAAACTTTTTAGTTGGATCCCACCTAGGACCATGTAGAGACCCTGGGGCATGTCATTTTTACTTAAATCGTTGTACTTTGACAAAAAGCCACACTTCATTTCCTGTTTTCACATTTGTCTCACTGTTTCCGCTTTATAGGGGTGAAAATGGACTTTTCAATTAAATTTTTGTTGACATTTTGACCCGTCACCATTTTGCACAGGATTGCTGTAAAGAGTCAAGACTTACTGTATTTTTTTATTTTACAACAGCTTTCAAATGATGTGTCACTTAATCTCCCTTGCCATTTGAAAATTTTGAGTTGTACTCCTTCTGGGACCCTGCGAAGGACCCTGGGACAAAGTTTTATACCACAAAATGTTTGTCGTTGAAAATGATGGGATACGTGTTGGCCCAGTTTTCCACTTACCATTTCCGAACAAATGGCTCGGTTCAAACTATTCTGCCAGTTTTTTTTTTTTTTTTTTTTTTTTTTGTAGATCTTACACTACAACATATTTTGTAACTCACGATATTCCGTCCGGTGGCACGTATAACTTTGGGATCCATCTAGTTATAACATATCAAATGCAAACAAAATTGTCTCGTTTGCCTCAGAGGAGCCACTGGGTGACCCTTCCTTGTTAGTATTATTTGATCTCGAAAAAGCATTTGATAAAGTTTGGCACCAAGGGTTCATTGCTACATGGTTGAATTTCGAACTTCCTCTTGCCTACGTCCGTTTCATTTATAGTGTTCTCTTTTGCAGATTGCCTATATCTTAATCAATAGTGCTGTTTAACATCCCATCTTTCTACATTCCGGCCTGTCTCAGGGTTCAGAACTTTCTCCATTATTTTATTTTCTATACGTTGCAGACTTACCCCCATTTCCACAAAATATCCATTTTTTTCAATACGCAGACGATACAGCCTACCTTGCCTTAAGAAAAACAGTACAGAAAATTAATAATGATATGTTGTCTGCTATCAACTCCTTCGTCAGCTGTTGCAATCTGTGGAGGCTCAAGATCAATCCAGATAAAACGCCCACATTATTTCTTCTTGCTCCCAGAAAACGTAGTAAAATTCAGAAAAATCTATCTTATCTCAATGTAACGTTGGCGGCAGTCGCCTGAAACCGACTAATTAGGTTAAATATCTTGGTCTCTCCATCGACAAACACCTTACCTGGCGTCCTCATTTAAAGACGGTTGCTGGTAAAGCTTATAATCGATTGACTCTATTATAACGCTTAACTGGAACGACATGGAGCCTTAAATTATTTGTCGTCCTATACACATACAAGGTATTTCTGCAAAACTAATGTATGGATTCGTGGCTTGGATTAACGCCTCTCCATTTTATTACGAGAAACTAACATTCTTGAACGCCATGCATTACGTATTGCACTCCGTATTAAATTACCCAGCCCCATATTTTATACCATCTCGAAAAACTCCGACTAAAGTATACCACTACATAGTTCGAGGAATGACATGCTATTCTGTTAGATACAACGAACTTTGATATAGCTTATACCTCTTCTCACCCTCTTCATCCTATCTCAGATACCCTTTTTTTCTTTATATCATTACACTTTACCCCGTGATCATCCCGGTATTCATGACGTTACTGCTTATAAAACCGACTATTATTCACATCTCATATTTCCATCCTATGTTGCACAGTAGTCCTTTTGTTCTGACAGGGTTCACCTGTCTCCATCATGGTCCTGAGCCAACCCAGGACCGGAAGATAATCTCATTCGCCCACTAGCATATCCCACGTGTTGTAACGCCTGATGCACTTCACTCCCATCTCATACATTCCCCTCATTTATGATTATAGCATTAAAGCTATAATGTTCTTCATATGTTCTCACAACCACAATAAAGGCAATGCAATTTCTTGAAATAGTACCTACTCCCCATCCTTATGATTATAGCATAATTATCCTGTTATATATTCGCAACTATTTCTATTTACGTTCGTAATATATCTATTGTTTGTTTTTTGTTTGTTTGTTATTAAAATTAATAAATAAAGAAAGCATTCATAGACCAGCAGCATATACCTTCTATTCACAATCCTCTTCCCTGTCTTCCCATATAAAGGGCATAAGCCTTTGGGGAAGCTAGTCATCAAGCTAGCATTAACAAAACCTAACATTAGGATTTTAGTTAGATTTGTTTTTGTGAGTCTGTGCTGCAGACAAAGAAGAAATAGCACTTCGTGGTTATAAATATAGTTCGAATGCGTTTTGTAATATTTGCGGTGAATTTGTTCCAAAGAGACAACGGCAATGTTCTAAGGAATTTGTTTAAAAATCATATTTTCATATTTTTATTTTCATATAAAACTTGGTGATCAACCGAAGGCATGTGCTCCACATAGAGTGTTCCGTTCTTTGGTTGAATCTTTGAGAAAATGGAACAAGGAAAATTGGTTTCTATGCCCTTTGGAATTCCTATGGTTTGTAGGGACCGAAGAATGAAACTGACGATTGTTACTTCTGCTGTCTTGAAACTGTTGCAAGGAATAAGATTATAGTTTGGTCAAATATTCAATCAGCTATAAAACCTGGGGATCATGGTCCAGACATTTCTACCCCAAAACCTTCATCACTGCTAGAGTGCGTTAGTAATTCTAGTTCGCCAAGCCAGAAAAGCGATATAGAATATGACAACTTTGAACTGCCTAGTGGTTCGTTTCAGCCAACTTTTTTCACAAAATGATCGTAATAATTTGATTCGGTACTTAAATATGTCGAAGGGGTCGGCAGAAGTTCTTAGTTCTATGCTTCACAAAGGGAATCTTCTGGCATCGGGAACGTCATTTTCCCGGTACAGACAGAAAAAGACAATTTTCACCCTACTTTGTATAATTATCTCTCGTACACTCTTTTGATGTGTTGGATCTGATAAATAAGTTAAATTTTCCTCTCAACAAAATAAGTTTAAAATGTGTCCTTTTACACAATGAAAATAAGTACCCATTTATACCATATTGCCTATTCAATTTCAATGAAAGATACGATGAAATCAATTCTAAAGAAAATTAAATATCAATAACATGAGTGGAAGGTGTGTGGTGGTTTAAGATTTTGGGCATTTTACTAGGACAGCAATCTGGATATACGAATATGCCATGCTTCATTTGCGAGTGGGATAGTAGGACACGAAGTGAGCATTTGGTAAGAAGGTAATGGCCATTATGGGTACTTTGGAATGCAGGATCTAAAATTATTACACAGGAAAGTTTAGTTCGTTAGGACAAAATATTACTGCCACATCTTCACGTTAAGTTGAAACTCATTTAACAATTGTGAAAGCATCTAGCAAACAGGGACAATGTTTCAAGATTCTATAAGATACATTTCCACCCTCTCCTGTGGAATAGTGAAAGGTATATTTATTGGTCTCGATATAGCAAAAAGTATGGAAAACAGAGATTTCAAAGCAACAATGAAGCCAGATGAGTGAGGTGTCTGGGTGGCATTCAAAAGTGTAACAGAATCTTCTCGGTAACTACAGAGGTCCAGATTATAAGTACATTGTAGAAAGTATGTTGTTAAAAATTCAAGAACTTCGGTGCGACATGAGTATTAAAATACATGTCTTGCGTTGATATCTGGATTACATTCCAGAAAATCTTGATCAAGTAAGTGAGAAGCAAGATGAGGGATTTTACTAGGATATGAGAGATATGGAGCATAAATACCTGTGTAGTAGGAGTCTTAGCATGATGGCGGAGTATTACATAAACAAAGAAGGAAAGAAAAGCAAAAGAACCTCACCAAAACTTACAGAGAGAAAGTGTTTGAAAAACAGCTGAAAAGTTTTTGTTTCTTTTACATACTCATCAGATGCAGGATGGTATGTATATATAAGAGTGAATTTGATATGGGTGAATTCATTCAGATTTACGTATAAATTTATAAATATTTTAGTACAGACATCTGTATAGTTCTGTTCTTATATATGATATATACATGTACATTTTCTGGTATTGGGTTGGATTTTCAAAGTCAATTTGCGGAAAAACCTAATGTGATGTGAGAAAACGGACATCATTTTCAGAATCAGCTAGTCAAGAAATATTAAATTCAACAATTAATACGAAAACAACATTAAGATTGTTTTCGTTTGCAGCCCAGTGCAACTTACTCATAAGAAAAGTCTGTGACGAAAATGTTTCGAAGTTCGATTAAATTTTTGCTTCCAGCCAGTGAACACACACGATTACGTTCCCCCTCTCTTTTTCTTTACTCGTATTTTATTAATTAGCCAATCGGTATAATGGTAGGACGTTAAACTAAAATATATCATTCCGTTCTTTTTATTTTCTGTCCCTTTCAACTTTTCCTTCTTGCTGAAACTTCCCACGAAAAGCACTGGAGTTGTTCGAGCACCAGAACATCCTTGGAGCCGTTGCCCCAATTTGCCAAAGTACCACTTGCAACCCTTCAAGTGTTGTTTAACGATCTGATTTGACCCTGAGCGTTTATAACACCATGTTAACTGTGAAAGACTTAATCAGTTTTAATTAATTTATGTTCAAGTGGAAGAGGTCATATGTGCTATCAAAAGTTTGAGGTTTCAAATCTCTCTAGGACTAGACAAAACCTCACCTTATATCATCATCAGAATTGTTTCGTAATCACTAAGCCTTCATTAGAGGCAATGCTTAATAAGGCATTAGGCAATACTTACTTTTGAACTACGGAGGAAGTTGCTTATATTTGCTCCCATTTCCAAGTCTAGCGGAAGTAATGCGAATATAGAAAGTTACAGAACACTAGAAATTAGTAAATCACTGTAACCGCTAGGATATTTCAAATTATTATTGGGAAAAATGCACACGTTTACTCAATTATAAAAAAATATTAATAAAATGATATTCTACCGATATAACCAACAGTAACTCATCTGATTGAGTTTACTCATTCACTAGCAACATAAACTTCTAATAAATATTAAGCCGACGCAATATGTACAGGCTTTTGTAAAGCTTAGTTTGGAGAGGGCTATGGTGATTGATGGACCTACAGTTAAACGTGGGATATGACCCATACGATCTCCAGCCTGGAATAGAACTTGCGTCTCTCGCGCCAAGGACGCTTACGCTAACCATATAACCACGAAGAAGCTCTTCAGCAAAGCGTTTGTAGTCATAAATCATAATATTCTTATTAGGAAATTTGTAAATACTATTTTCTTACAAATCTTATGCAAATTTCTATGTAATACATTCTTGAATGCAAACATCTTGTGTGCTACAGAAATGTCCTACTTGGGAATTGGCAGTTCATTTCGATTTCCTTAGAGTTTAAACTTAGGATGTTTGCGGTTTCTGTTATTTATTAACAGTTTATCTCAAAGTCAGAAAAACTGTTATATGCAGGGATCTTAAACTTTTACCGTGTCATAGTTTTTGAGGAAAGAAACGTCTTCTTGCTAAATTTCATTAATGCACTTTCTATTTGATGAAAAGTAAACAATTACCGTTAAATACTAAGAAGTGTCATCTAATATCATTTCAGGAAAAAATAAACAACTGGAACGTGAATATCATATAAATAACATTCAGTTGTATAGATTCGGTCTCATAACTGATTTTGGTGTGCCAATAAGATCATATCTCCCGTTCGATACTAATCTAAATCGTATTTTGAAAAACTCAGTAATCTCGGGATGTAATGACACTTGAAATGAATTCAAGAAAACTAATGTGCTTAAAATTATATGCATATGTACGTTCCAAACTAGAATCCACATCGAAAATCCAGAATTACTGTATACAAAATATCTATACCTTGAGATTTAATACAATTTACATTAAGTACATACCAACCTTCTTTAATATTGTGAAGTAACCAATAATCCCGTGTACTTCTGTTCTAATTTGTTAAAATTAATCTTCATAATTTAACCAGTTTATTCTCATTCTATAACTAAATTTTATTGGAATTATTGAAATTACCAGTTTGATTTACTTTATTTTTGAAGCACCTTCACAAACAGTTTGAATAAGAATGTATTTCATCATTGTGATTACTAAAGCTGCTATTACACAACAGTAGGAGTTTCCTTTCCTGCTTTTGTGCATTCCCCTAAGCCTAGCATGATGTTTCCTCGTTCTTTGAACGCAAGGTTCATCTCTTTCTGTTGAACAAAACCACTGGAAACACGTACACAGGGTTATTCAAAATGAAGATTCGATAGATGTGACATCGGATGAAGAATACACAATTCCACTGGAGACGGTAGCTCCAGGTACTTTTGAATAACATTCTGAAGGTTCAACGCCACAGAAATTTTTTGAGATGGCATCCAGTGGATTGTGCAGAGAAAGCACTACATCCGTGGCCCTAGCACCATGAAGATTGATCCAACGTTGCTAGAAGTTTGACAGGATTAGTATCCAGTTGTCGGCTAGCTCCAGTTTCTCCAGTTTTCTCCAAAGAGGAGACACAATCATCATTCGAGAGGATGAGGAAAAAACAGTCACCAAGGATACACTCAGTCAACACTCTGGCTAGTGCTCTTCTTTGGTTTAAATTTTAAACCTTTCTCTCATCACCAAAATAGATTCTCACATTGGGTCATTATATTAATATTGTATTTGGGTCATATAAATAAAGGAAACATATTGTAAAATTAAAGTAAAAAGGTATAACTACTTATTTCCGGTGGAACGTATAGTCTATTTCTCCAAGGAAAACCTGAAATTACGCTACTGATACTAGCGTAAGGACGCAGAATCCAATGAATCTTTTATTTTAACATATTTGTCTATGGGATAACGGTATGGTATCTATTATGTACAAATTGGGATATGTAATTTACAATTATTTACATTTCAAGTTTGAATGTTTTTTTTTTTTTAAAAAATCAATATATGCGTATATTTTAAAAACTTCATTGAATCAGCATTTGCAAATTAATATAAAAGGTACAATTAGAAATGAATCCGATTGCGAGTACATTTTTAACAAACGACGTGAGCAGTGATTTCCTTATCTCCTTAAGTTCACAACAAAAACATCAGTTTTTTTAAATAAGTACGTATAGTAAGTCTTCATAAACCTTTGATGTCTTTCCGTTATACGAGGCGCATCCAGAAACTAAGTTTCCCACGCGTCCCATAGGTAGGAAACCGTATGTTGCGCGAAGCGACTGCGTGTACGTGAGAGAGTAAGGTCCTAACATGGCTCATGCGCCAGCAGAACTTCCCTAATTCTCTCAGTAGCGTCGTGGCAGTGATTGAAGATTGGCGTTGCTATGCCAGCTCCCGCCGTGTGTGAAGTGCGAGCAGTAATAAAGTTTTTGAATGCACAGGGCACCGATTGAAATCCATCGTCAGCTGTATCGTTGCAAAATGTCAATGCTGACAATGTGCGCCTTGCTTTGTGTTTTAGGGTCAGTTGCTTCAACACAAAACTTCTTGATGAACTGGCACTCAGTGACTATGGTGTGCAATAAGGAGCGGAAAATCTGCAGGAACTGCTTGCTAGGCCCATGGACCTGGCAGAGCTAACAATGGATTACGATTGCTGCTATGCACTGTGCATTGAAAAACTTTATCACTGCTCGCACATAACATGCTGCGGGAGTTGGAATAAGAACGTCCATCTTCATACACTGCCACGAGGCTACTGAGAACACTGGGGAAGTTCCGATAGTGCATGTGCCATGCTAAGAAAATACTCTCTTAACGTACACGTAGTCGAATCGCGCAACATACCGTTTCCTATCCGTTGGACGCGTGGGAAACTTACATTTTTGATGGGCCTTGTATATACGCTCTACCTATTGTTAACAAGTTGTGGGGACCATAGTGGCTCAGTGGTAGAGAGCTTACCTCTAGCGCGTGGGGTCCCTGGTTCGATTCCCGGCTAAGTAAGTTTGTATTGGACAACACCGTGGCCATGGATTTTCTAGGGGTACTCCTGTTTTCTCCAACGTTCTCATTCCACTAATTGTTCCATCATCATTCACTTGCCTTAATCATTCATCTCTTGTAGCGTAAAGGTTGACGTTAAACTGCAAGTTGTCATTTCGTTTCATGCAAAAGTTTGCTTCATGTTTTAGTTTCTTTCCGTACAGCTACATGTTTTATTTTTTATCTTTCTCATGTAGTTGTGCCTCATCTCCATAATAATTCTTACATTGGAAAATTCAATATCATTTTTGGTCTAAGAGAGTTTCTTAAATTAACTTACCATCAAACTACCATCATAAACTGAGAAACCAGATAATCCCTCTTTACAGAAAACGTAAATAAAATGCTAAAATGCATAAAATCAAACAACAAAATATGAGAAAATTGAATACTTTGTGCGATGCAGAAGCGGAATTTATACTAATGTAATAAAATAATGTTGCATAAAATAGTAAAGAGCAAATTATCAACATGAAAAACCGTGATTTTTTAACCAAAATTACTGTTTGTAACAATAAAAAGTTACTTGGTAAGTTTTGTATTTCATCTCCTATTTTATTTCTTGCTGTATTGAGTTAGAGTGTTACTATAGATTTCACATTGCTCTTTAATTTTCAAAAAATATTCCTGAAATATTTATGTAATTGTAAGTGTATCTGAAATGTTGAACTGGCCATTACAGAAGCCAAACTAAAAATAGTAACTTTGTGAGTTTTTAGTTTACTAAATATAGGCTACTTATATACAAGACAGTATTTCTACAAGATATCGGTATTTTGATGATTCTTTTTAGAAAATGAATATATTCACTAGAATGATGGATTTTTGATAAAGCAGAATTTAAAATTGTGTAATATGCTTTTTATTATGAATCAAATTTCTTGTTTCAGGACCATGTGCATTATTTTCATAATCTTCTATTAGCTTACTTTTCTGTTTCTATCTTTACTACTTTAATTTCACGTACCGTCATACGACCAAGAGCTCTGACGTTTTGTGCAAATACGTAAACCCGATGAAACTATCTATATTTGCACATGATTTTTGATCTAATCGGTAGTTTTATTCAAGGATGTAACTGGTCCTTTCCGGGAACACACGGTGTATATTAATCAAGGGCGGCTCCTAAGAGGCGGCGAAAGATTTCTTAGTTTTCTCTCTGTCATCGGGTTTTGGAAGCACTGGTGCATATGCTGCTGGATGGTCACCGAGCCTTAGGCCACCTTGGATCTGTTCATTTTTATAGTCATGCGTAACCTCAACTTACATTTTGTACTGTATTCTACTTGAATATAACCAAAAATATGTATTTTCTCATTCTTGTGTTGAGTTGGTTATATTGTGTTAGTTTTTCACTTGATGAGTTAATCTTAGTTTCGAATTTGGTATTCGGTTCTGGTACCATTAAATATTATGTGAATCTTATCTTGCTCTGTGATTGGAATTCATCTTGGAGTTTGTCAGATTGACTTCAAATCTCATGCGTATTAGAAGTTTTTTGTGTAATATTGTACTTCAAAATTCAATGGGCACCAAGGTAATCGATCAATGACGGAGGACTTTAGTTATTCACATAAACAGTAACTTAATTCTATTTATTTTATTTTATTTCTTTCTTCGAGTTTTTTTTTCCGCATATGCTAGTTTGTACTTTGAAAACTTTCTTCTCAGCCTTCGCTCCCAGGTTGACCAATTGAAGTTGTTATTTTTTCTGCAGATAAAGGTAGTGCAGATTTTCCCAGTAAACAAGCTACAATATCGTGAACTTTGAGAATTTGAACTGTAAGATCTGCAAAAAATAAATCATTATGAATTAAGTTCTACTAGTTATGTTACAGCACTGTTCAAGTACACAATGGAAAAAGATACGAAACTGAAGTCTATGCAAAACACTCCATATACGTCATCTAAACTGCAATACAAAATAACAAATGTGTTGACAGAGATGATGTTGGATAAAATAAGAATAAATTTTGATTAAAGTGGATCACAGTTTCTTTGCCCCGAAGCTTGTGTTACCAGTGGTGAAATTAACGGATTCATCTTCTAAAGGCAAACAAGAAAAAGTCTCTGAAACTCTTTCCAAAGCGGGATTTGAAGAAGAAGAAATAATTTCTCAGTGTGCAAGTATGATATCAGGATGTAAAGGAGATGTTCAAAACCTACTACAAGAAGGATTTCAAAATCCTTTATAATCATCATCTTCATATTGTAATAATTTATAATCGTTAAGCGGTTCTAATGTGTGATAGCATATTGAGTTATTAAAGTTACGTATAGGGGTTTTAGGAAACATTCAGATTTTCAGAAAAGTGAAAATCGGAAGTTTAAGAGGTTGATGGATTAACGATGTACTGAACACTTTTAAACATTGAAAACTATTTAAGAGAATTTTAAAGACATAATCTTTGTTCCGGAGTTTTTTAATTGGAAAAAGTCACGTAGATAGTGGAATATCTATTGGAGCTATGGGACTCTTAGGAAAGTATTCCACATCAGAATTCTACAACATTAATAAAACCAAACGACCAAATTACTATATGTACATATTAATTCGAGTACTTCTGAAATACTATGGGCAATGTAATATTCAATTGTTCAGACACGTTATCCGGGTATGTTACAATGTCGAAACTGTTACACATGTATTATTAATGTATATTTGGCTCTTGTTTTAGTTTTATCTTATTAATATTGTGGAATATCACCAAAGGTTTAATGAAGAAGGTGCAAATTAAATTAAAGTTATGTTTCATTACAAATCTAATGTTACAGATCCTATCAATATATGGGTAACTTAACAGTACCTTAAAAGACAGAGAAATCCTTATTTAAAACAGACCGTAGCTAACACAAAAATGTAGGGGGCCCGGTAGATGTTAGGGGGAGGCCCGATCCAACCATATTCTTAGTTCACCACAGTATTATAGTTTATTTGCAACTCTACCCTGAAAATACTAGTTTAGCCAACAAACTTTCAGAGGAGTCCCGGTCCCTTTAGACTCCCCCGTGGAAACGGGCCTGCTCTAAAACGCAGATTAACCCATTCAGACCTGGCGGTCACAATTGTGTACATTACATTTCCATTGTATTAATTCTACTTAAACCATTATTGTGGGCACGCAGGCTGATTTTTTACATGTGTTTTGCTTTGCTTTACTGTTATACAAGCAGCTGCTATGCTCTAGTAAGTAGTATATGATAAAAATATTGGAAATAGTCTGGGGTGTTGCTGGTCGGTCAATATGCACTGTCTCATGGATTTTTATTACAATAATTTCAAGTGTTACGTCTCTGAACTAACATTTTGAAGTGATTAAGTGTGTTTCGGAATATATGTTATCTTTTGTGGTGATATTACAAAGATGCCATGCAACTCATTATAACTTCATTTCTTGTTTAAATATAATGTACACAATTGTGCCCAACAAGATCGTAATCAACAGGTGTACTATCAATGAAAGCTTAATACGTATGCTTTTTATGGGTAAAGAATTGAGTTATTTTAGATTCAATTGCACTTATATCAACGACTGCAGACCACAATTTACTTATAAAATATAAGGTGCATTAAGTTTGTGAGTAGACGTATTAACATCATGGGTAAACCATCTGTAAGCACACAATCTCTATCCGCGGAGAAAATTTTAGACATGTTGGAGAAAAGTGAAATTTCTGATTTTGATTTATCTGAAAAGGAAACCGAGAAAGATGAACCGCTCGTACAAAGGTAGATAACCGAACAATGAAGCGTGTTGGAGCGAGTCATGTACGTAGAAATGAGATATTTGAAGACGGAAATGTGAAGCAGTCTAAATTGAATGGTTTGGACGAAGATATGAACAGCACAATAGATTTTACTTATGCCAACGTTGGTTGACTCCGTAACCATCAATTAGATGGTCACGGAAACCTTTGTCTTTCCTTGTTGAAACATTCGAGGCTACAAATATACAGGGTGTCTCAAAACAACACGCACAGCGTTTGGGAGCTGATTCCTGACATTAATATAAGACAAAAGGTATAGACCAACCTGGGTGCACCAATACTTTCTTTAGAAGTTACATGCTGCCGAAAACGTAAAAAAATGAATTTTAAAGGTCCATAGCTCCAAAACTATGGGACCTACCGTAGTCGGATCAACACTTCACTTAGGAACTAATATGTGCCCTATCCAAAAATACATATTTCAGAATCCTGCGGTACTCACAACAATTTTTAAAGAGAGGGATTTGGCTACGGGAATATATGAAATGCTTACCAACTACCTCTTTTCATGTTTTCTAAAGCGTATGATTTAACTCCTTGTTCATAGAGTTGATTTCAACTTACGTTTATTTTTTTTACATATTGAATTTTGCGTCAGTATGAATGTTGTTTTCCATCGAAAGTAATTAGACATCGCTTGAGCTATTATTTTGTGGATGTTGATGTTCGAAGCTTCTGAATCTACAGACATAAAGAGTAAGGTCAAATTATATGTGGTGAAAGTATATACTGAAACTTCAGATGCCTGGAAATATTGCAAAAGTGTGATGAACGCTGTTTTTGTATGGCATTCTTGTACTTTCAAACGAGATTTGAATTCTCATATTCAGATGAAGGTATCGAGTTCATTCATGTCTCGATTTTCTTATCTTTTATGTTGTGTGTTTATAGAGATTTGAATAATACCATTTCTTATTCTGATTGTTTGCACACTGTTTTTGCGAAGTAACAACAGTTGCAGTAATTGCATAAGATATTTTCTTGGTCTTCTAGCTTTTTTCCTGGTCATGTTAAACTTCCTCATGTAGATAAGTGTGTATGAATTAGAGTACATTTATATTGTGTGTTCAGTAGTGTAATTTCAAGTTTTGAGGAGGGAAAGGGAGAGATTGAGTTTCACGATTTTGATTAGTATGCAATTTATTAAAAAGCAAGTGCTTCTTAAACTCAGGAAGGAAGAATTCATCCAATGTTCTCTTCAAACGACGTTCCTGTATGCATTAAATCCACATGAGATTTCATGGACCTCTCACGTGCCGCAGTGTTTTGGTAATGTGATAGAAAATTTTGTTTGTAAGGAGAGGCAAGTTATAGTCCCCTGTACATGGATTTTTGGCGAAGCCTATACTTGAAAGTATATAATTCACAACATTATTATGAAAGCATACAAGATAAAAAATAAAAATTCAAAACAGCATTGTGCTTTCGCCAACAGAAAATTATTTAATTTGCTTTCTTCATTTTTCTTAATTTAAAGCTTTCTCACATTTTTTAGTTAATATAATGTGTGTTAACCTTTTTTATAAGATATATGTGCAGTGTTCTGGTTATACTGACAACATAAAACAGGAGGTCAAAGAAGTGTTCCAATAAAAATTATGATCTTCTCGAAAAATGATTTGACATTGTCTGACGGGGAAATTATGGTGTAAATTTGTCCCCAGAATAGAATAAAATTGAGAAGATATTATTGTATATACACTCACTCATAATGAATGTGTAGTCCGTTCAGCATAACATCAAATTCCTGGTGGGACTTTTTGTGGTTGGGATCCCATTGCAGTTGCACATCCCGTATAGCCACAGTGCTGAAAGGGACGCCAAGCTCCAATTCAAACCACCTACATAGACAACCTTTATCTGCTTCAACTGTGAAATATAGTGTTTGGCAGAAGTCCGTCTTAAAGTTAGATGTCATTTTAATTTTAGTTGACGTAGCTGTTTAATATCTTGGAGTATTGGCTTTGCTGACTGCTTTAAAAGAATAATAGTGTGCTAGATGAGAAACATGAGCTCTTCACTGTGTTGTCTAATGCTTGTGTAATTAGCATGTTAGCCCTTGGAGCAAGGGAGTCGGTAATTCAATACTTACGCTGCTTAATCGCAGGAAAAATATTACTGATTCTAAATGTAAATATTAAATTAAAAATGGGCAAATGATGACTATTAGCTTAAGAAATAAGAAAGATTAATTTTTAATTCTTTTATGTTCTAACGACATTTTAAAATATCACTGTACAAAGTCAAAACTTCAATTATGTTATATCCAATACTATGATTTCTCATTAACCCTTGGTCTCTACGCGAAATGCTTTTTCTGTAGATCATTTATAATTTCTAATTCATTCAGCAATATGAACGATTTTAAAAGCAACTTTAGAAACGAATTGTATGGCGAGTTATTATGTTTTGCCTATTTCATATTTTGTAAAATATGCTACTGTTTTAATATAGACAAAGCCAACAAAATTTGTACAAATATTTTTGTGTTACACTTTATAACCTACTGCAGAATATTATTTCCACAGACACAACGAAATGGACCATATAGTATAGCAGTTAGTGACATCTACTATTCATTTTTACAATTTTCTTATTTCAAACTCCTTAATATTTTTGTTACATATAATTTGTCGGAGATTTCTTTGCTCTTTCCCAATCAGAAGATATCTCAGAAAAAACATTTTAAAAAGAATAACCATTCTTATGGCTTCTAAAATATTGAATTATTTTTCGTAAAGAAACACCATTAATATATTAGGCCATATATACGCTAAAAAGTATTTAAGAAATATAATCGATTCTATACATAGTTGATTGAACTCCTGTAATCATTTTACGGAGTTTTATTTTCGAAACAAGAACAGTGCACAAATTAGTTTTGATCAGAGGTTGCAAAATTTATGAAACTTTTGAGCTACGGTACCATTTTTAAATCCTACTCTGACCTACCAATCCTTGTGATAGTAGCCCCCACACCTCTCGGTGCAAACAATTTTCGCATATCAATAAAAAAATACTTCGTTTGCACCGGTTTCTAACGCAAATATTTTTGTTTGAACTGTACTGCAGTATGAGAAATTAAGAAAACAAAGTGGGGGGCCAAATTCACGCAGCCCCCCACAATGTCCTGGAATCAGTTTAGTTGGGTTATTTGAAAGACCTTTCCTTGTACTGGATTCTACCGTAATTTGTTTCGTTTGCACTGTCTTGGATTATGAACTAAATAAAATGGGATCTCAGGTCAAGCAGGCCCTCAACTGAGAAGTTAATACATCGGGTACATATTACTTTTGTATGTCATATGAAAGTATTTGCAAAGTACCAGATTGTACCACGAGTTTAAGTTTAACCATAATAAATAGTGAAAAATGAAGAAAACAAAATTGGTGGTACGTGAACCTGGTCCACCACCTCACGTTACAAACGATTTAATCGCTCATTTGAGAGATTTTCGTTTTTACCAGATCGTACCCTAGATTGTTTCACTCCTACCGTCCTAGATTGTGTTAAATTAACGGAACAAACTTTAAGCCTAATTCAAGCAGGCACTGAAATCACATTTTAAACCACAGCGTACATATGACTTTCGAAAAATTTGAATTTCTCCTGGCAGGTCAACCTGGTCCACACATCTCAGTTCCCTTTCCGATTCGAGTGAAAACGTCAGCAAAAAGTTGAACCTAATATGTACCAATTTATAGCAATAAGGTAACAATTTATACCATATCAATTTCGAGAAATTCGAATTTTTGATGGCATTTCAAAATGACCTCAAAACACATTTTTTTCAATTCGAATCAAAACGGTACCAAAAATTTGTACCCAATATAAACCAATTTGTACACACACAAAATAAGAACTAGTGTCATTACCAGGTTCAATAATTTTGATTTTTCTTGGCGGGTCCAGCTGGAACACACTTCATTTTCTTTCCAACTCGAACCAAAAAATGTGTACCTAATATATACCAATTTTTACCACCAAAATTAAAGTTTCTACACCCACAAATTTCGAGAAGTATGAATTTTTGATGACGCGTCAAACTGTGCCAGACAACTTATTTTCCTTTTCAATTCGAACCTAAAATTTACCGAACATTTGTACCCAATATGCACCCATCTCTACCACAAAAATTGGAAATTGTACTCCGAATAATTTCGAAAAAATTGAATTATTGTTGGGAAGTCAATCTGGACATCATAACTCATTTTTCTTCGCAATTCTAACCAAACTGGTACAAAAATGTGAAACCAACGTTACCAATTAATAACAACAAAATTAGAATTTGCACTACTACCAATTTCGAGAAACATGCATTTTTGATGTCTGATAAAATTGGCCCACACAACTTACTTTTCCTTCGAATTCAAAGCTAAACACACCCAAAAATTTGTATCGAATATGTACTAATTTGTATTACCAAAATTACAGTTTGATTCAGCGTCAATTTCAAGAAATTTTAATTTTTGATGGCGAGTCAAACATGGCACACACCAAATTTTATTTTCAATTCAAATGAAAGCAGAACGGAAACTTGGTTCTAATATGTACACATTTGTAGCACGAAACAAGAATTTTTACTCGCACCAATTCCTGGAAATTAAAATTTTTGGTGGGTCATGCTGGCCCGCACAACTTATGTCTTTTCAATTCAAATCAAACCAGTACCAAAAATTTTACGCAATTTGTACCACAAAATTCAGATTTGTACTCCAACCAATTTTGGAAATGTAAATTTTTAATGGCAGGTCAATCTTGCCCACATAATTATTTCTCCTTACAAGTAAAATCAAGATGTGACCAAAATTTGTATCAGATATGCACCAATTTGTACCTCCAAAATTAAAATTAGCACTCGCACCAATATCTAGAAGTTTCAATTTTTTATGGAGGGTCATGCTGGCTTGGACAACTTATTTTCCTTTCGGATTCGAATGAAAACGGTATCAAAAAATTGTAGCCAATATTTATTAATTTATGCTACTTAAATTAGTGAAAAAAATGCGTCAACCTGGTCCGCAATCAAATATTCTAATTTGTCGAAATTAGTGGTAGTAGAAATTCTAATTTTTGTGGTACAAACTGGTAGATATAAAGTACAAATATTTGGTACTCTTTCGATTCGAACTAAAATGAAAAGATAGTTGTGCGGAAGAACATTACCCACCACAAAAAATCTAATTTCTCGAAATTGGACGGGGTATGAATTTCAATTTTTCGGCCAGTTGGTGTTTGCTTGGCTTTTGGCTTTTTACGCTTTCACTTGAAACGCATGCTTTCATACAATCTGCCTTTTGTTGTACTTTCAAATTGTGCTTTAGAACATTTGCAAAGCGTCATAGTATTACTGGTCGTTCTTTGTCAATTGACTTGTCTTGTCCCATGAATGCTTGCGTCAAGCTTGAATGGAGCACTCAATTCAAGGTTGCCAGCATTTAACTTTCTTACTGGAGCCGAGCTTGCAGCATTCTTGCACGTTTTCGAATCAAGTTGGATGGAAGCTTGCCGAGTTGGAATTCCAGCCTACACTAAGCGGTTTGCAAGTTGTCTCTGTTAATAAGGTAGTACATATTCGGTACAAATTTTTGGGCAGTTTCGATTCGAATTCGAAGCACAAAGTTGTGTGTGGCCAGTTTTATCCGCCATCAAAATAGCATGTTTCTCGATTTTGGTACTACTAATTGGTATATATTGGCTACAATTTAGGAACCGGTTTGATTGGAATTGCAAAGAAAAATGAGTTGTGATGTCCAGATTGACTTCCCAACAAGCATTCAAGTTTCTCGAAATTTCTCGGGTACAATTTCTAATTGTTGTGGTACATATTGGTGCATATTCGGTACAATTTTTTGGTAAATTTTAGGTTCGAATTGGAAAAGAAAATGACTTGTCAGATCCAGCTTGACGCGTCATCGAAAATTCATACTTCTCGAAATTTGTGGGGGTTGAAATTTTATTTTTGGTAGTAAAAATTGGTATATATCGCGTACAAAGTTTTGGTTCGAATTTCAAAGAAAATGAAGTGCATTCCAGCTTGATCCGCCAACAATTTTTTCAAATTTATAGAACCTGGTAATGGTACAAATTCTTATTTTTGTGGTACAAATTGGCTTATATTGGGTACAAATTTTTGGTACCGTTTTGATTCGAATTGAAATAAAAATGTGTTTTGTGGGTCAGTTGACCTGCCATCAAAAATTCTCGAAATTGATATGGTACAAAATGTAACCTTGGTCCTGGTATATATTGGGTACAATTTTTTGCTGACGTTTTGACTCCAATTGGATAGGAAACTATGATGTGCGGGTCAAGTTGACATGCCAGAGGAAATTCAAACTTTTGAAAGGCATATGTAATTTTTGTTTTAAAACCTGATTTGAGTGTCTTCTTGAATTATGCTCCAAGTTTGTTCAGTTAATTTCTCATAATCAATGACAGTACCAACGAAAAAACTACGGTACAATCTGGTACAAACAAAAATGTTTGAAATGAGTCGATTAAGTCATTTGTGTAACTTGGGGAGAAGGTTCACACAGCCCGCCAATTTTGTTTTCTTCATTTATCCTAATTTATTATGTTTAAATTAAATCTCATTGTGGTACAATCTGGTAATGTAAGTACTTTCATATCATATACGGAAGCCATATTTACCCAGTGTATTACGTCGTGACTTGAGGGCGTACCTGACCTGGACCCCATTTTGTTTCGTTAATTTTTCATAACCCAAGATGGTACAAACAAAAGAAACACAGTACAATTTTGTACAAACGAAAATCTTTCAAATGAGCCGATTAAATCGGTAGAGGGATGTTTGTACCGGGTGGTGGAGGGCCACGTTCACGCAGGCCCCCAATTTTGTTTTCTTAATTTGTCATAATCTATTATAATTAAACTAAAACTTATTGGGGTACAATCTGGTACTAACCAAGTACGTTCATATGACATACAAAAGTTACGTATACCTGGTGTATTAACTCCCCACTTGAGGGCCTGCTTGAGATGTGCCCCTATTGTGATCCGTTATTTTTAATAATCCAAGATGGAAAAAAACGAAAGAAATTCCGGTAATCCGGTACAAACAAAAGCATTTCAGATGAACCAATTAAATTGGTCCTAGGCCTTGTGAGGGGCTGCGTGAACTTGGCCCCCACTTTGGTTTCTGAATTTCTCATACTGCAGTACAGTACAAACAAAATTATTTGCGGTACAAATCGATACAACGGAGTACATTTAACTGATATGCGGAAATTGTTTGAACCCAGAGGTGCGGGGGGAGGTCAGGTTTACAAGGGCGACCTACCACCCAAAAGAACTACTAACTTTTTTTATGAAACATCTTACATTTTTTTATTGCTTATAAACGTTGGCTGTTGTCTTTACGACACAAAGTAATGTAATGAATCCCTTTCTCTGCCTACACTGCAGGTGCTCCATCAGTTGTTAAACCACCAACTTATAGGAAAAATTTCCGACTTGATAAGATCCTTAAGTACTATAAATATATCTTGTCTTGTATTCTGTCCTGTTAACGGTATAAAATTTACCACGCTCTCTGGTCATGGTTAAATGATGAACTAATGTGATCTACAGAAAATGTCCCCACCAGCTGCTAGAGGCTCGTGATCGGCGGTTTGGCGGTCACTGATTTAGATGCAAGCTTATTTCCGCGTTAAAACTCATATATTTTGAAACACCTTTTTCGAACGAGTTTTAGAAAAGGCGGTTCTCATTTCTAAATGTATGTTGTATAAGTGAGCTTTTTGGTGAACAAACACCGCGTGAGTGGGCTTTCTAGGGATTTTCCTGTTTCCTCCCCCTTTATTCATTCCACTATCTCATTCATTTCTCGTCACCCCCCATCTCCTTTAGCCTAGTCAGCATAACGTGGTACGTGGAACTAAAAGAGTTCATATTTTGGATTTGTGTATGTATGCACAGTTATATCGCACCCACACTAGAAGAGTGGTACATCTCCGAAACTGGCGATTTTGAGATAAATCGATAATCTAGTAAAGAAAAATGTGCACTTTCATCTGTAAAAAAAATTATAATGTTATTTCGTCTGGTTTCCGTTTGGGAACTGTAACGTACCTACTACCCGATATAAGTTCAGACTTCGGTATCGTTCCTGGGAAAGGGAGTGTTTAAAACTCCCTCCATACTTTATAATTAATAATAAAGGCAGGTATGGGTCTATCAAAAGGAATATATATATTCTAACTGGGTTAACCAATCCCCAAAAACTATCGAAAATACGATAAATTCCGTTCTCTTGTAGAGACTGCAAAGTGAATTGATTAGTATACATAAATATATCTATAAATCTAAAAACACAGTGGATTCTAATTGAGGAAAAAGAAAAACTATATCCATGTGATTTAATAGCAATTTATATGGTTAAATATCAAAATTGAGTAGATCCAACAATAACTTTGATGTTAACTTCTTCAAATAGGACCTTACAAAAAGCCTGAAGGGCTGGTTACTACATCTCACTTAAAAAAAAAAAAAATATTTGCAAATTGGTCCCTATTATCTGACAAATTAAATATTTTAAACAATAGCAATATAATATGTAAATTTACAACTTACCAATACTGCAGATTAAATAAGTACGTAATATATGAACACTGTGCAAACTTACTTGCTTCACACTTAACAACACCAAAGATTTTAATTTAAATATCACATCTTTTAATTTTTCAACACATAACTATAACTTTTAAGAAACGTATACCATATGGAACTAGGATGAACTACACATGAGTTGAATACACCCAAAAAACCATACACTTAACTTTTATGCTTATATTGTTTTATAAATTTGACTTCCATTCCATATCACAAACGTAAACCCGAAGGTAACCAAGAACTAGTACAGTAAATCGACGTAATCCATTATCAAAGTCTGATGTTCCCAGTTTGAAATATAGCTTCATTATGACGCTCGCCTGTTATACACCAAATCATGTACAGGATAGTTCATCATAACGCCGCTAATGGCGCTACTAGTTTTTTTTTTTTTTTTTGGATAAACATGTAAGTCATTACATCAACTAACACCCCCCTTAAAATCATTATGATTTTCCGGAAGGATGATAGTCTAGTTGTCAATATTAGTCATAATTAACCCAAGAATCTATTCTACTAATACTAATTCCAATTCATTCTACCATTCATTCCAAATAATATATAAAGAAAATAAAAATATCCCCCTAATAATCCATTCACACAAACATTCATTCATCCTTACATTCTATCTACATCTATACCTAATATTAGTAAATTCTAAAGTCCCAGGTCAATACCTTCCTAGAAATTCATAACCTTACATGTACAAAATGAAAATAGAATATATATATCCATTATCCAACCATATACATTATAAATAAATAACTTACTTTGAATATCCATAGTAATCCAAACAGGTCATGCATGACGTACATATATTCATAATATGAGACATACCAATCTAGGTTACAACTCCAGTATTCATTCCTATTACAGTCCATACGTATATCCAAAAATACAAATATGATATTTTCCACGATTACAAACATTCAAGGTTTACGGATTTTTCCAGGCCTGGAATTTAAAAACAGACATTAGCACAGAATAACTAATACATTGACAAAAACATAATAACAATATTTATATTTTCTAATATAATTAAAATTCAAAAACACACTAAAATCCTCTAAAAACCATTCATTTGAAAGAGACTAATTAAAACTGACTATTTAACGCCATAACATCTAGTTGCAATTATTAAATAATAATATAACCAAAATATTATCCATACACACACATATATGTATGTATAATTAGACCAGAATTAAGAATATACCCAAAATTTATTATTGTTTATCGAAACACACTTCATGTTACACCTGCGTTACGAGGTTGACGGTACAGTTTAGTTTGAGAAACATGAGCCTTCCTAATATCCAATGGATCGTCAACAGATTTTAATTGAAGTGAGTTAGTCCCCAATAGTCTTTCAATCCGATAAGGCCCCAGCCACCTTGGGCACAATTTCCTGGTTATCTTGTCAGCCAAAGACGACTTATAATGCGACTTTAATAAAACTTGGTCACCCACTGAATATGGAGTAGCAACTTTAGACTTATCATATATACGTTTGCGTCGAGACCAAGCTAGTTCCATGTTCTTCATGGCATTGGCCCATACATTAGGGTCCTTTTTACGTATATCTAACTCATCTATTTTCCAGCGGATATCCAATGGGTCGCACACATTATAATTAAATGTCATCTCCATTGGGGAACATTTTAATTCCGAATGTTCGGCAGAATTTATTGAAAACTCTATTTCATGAATGCCTCTGTCCCACATCGTCTGTTTGTTGGAAAAATAAATTCTAAGACTATCACCCAATACTCTTAGATATCTTTCAGCATTATTAGAAGCACAATGATATGGAGAACTACGAATATCCTGTATACCATGGCTATACAAGAAATCTTTAAATCTAGCTGATACATATACTGACCCATTATCATGACTGACCGAGAAAGGGAACCCAAACCTACACATGATCTTATATAACTTATTAATTATCACTTGACTCGATAATATTCTTAATGGTTCCAGCCAAACTCGTTTAGAACAAGAGTCAACTATGATCAAACAATATCTTCCCGATTGGGATTGACATAACGGTCCATAAATATCAGTGTACCATCTTCCATTTACAGTTTTATCGAAAGTGGACACTAATTGACCCATTTTCTTACGATTATTGCTTTTATTGAGCTGACAAGATTTACAACAGTGGACATATTCACGTACCTGATCTACCATCGAAGGCCATGTATATCTAGCTGATATTCTACTGATAGTTTTCCTTGCTCCCGAATGATTTCCCGGCAATATCGAATTATGATAAAATTCTATAATAGGTAATACAAGTTCTTTCGGAATACAAACTTTCCATGGATTCTTTTGCGCTTTAGTTTTCTTACATAATGTACCTTTAATTAATTTATAATCATCAATTTTTTCTTTCTTTTCTAACCTATCGATTATATTCATCAATTCTACATCTTTTCTTTGGTGTTCATTAATTGACATACAAGCATATGGCATGTTCCACATATTGACTAACAACAAATTCTTTACCTCATGATCGTGTGTTTGATCTATCTCCATAGGTTCGAACATTTCTCGATCATGGACCCTTGATAGGTAATCTGAAGAAATATTTAAATTAGATGGTACATGTTTGACATCAAAATCGAATGAAAACAATCGATACAATAAACTGCCATATTTCTTAATACGCTTAATATTTCTTATGGCATACATTAACCCTAAATTATCTACTCTCAGTTCGAACTTTGAGTGTAAATAGGTACTAAAGCGTTCAATAGTCTCAACAGCTGCCATAAGTTCCAACAGATAGATTGGTTTATTTAAATCATAAGGTTTTAAACGTCTGGAATAAAACCCAACAGGTCTTAATATATTATTCTCATCATATTGTTGTATCGTTCCGCCCAAACTTTTGAGTGTTGCATCCGAACTGACAAAAAACTTAGCATTTAAATCCGGTAATTTCAGAATTACATGAGTCTCAAATAACTCCTTAACTTGATCTAACGCTCTCTGTTCTTCATCACCCCACTTAAATTGTACTTTAGGAGACCTCATTCTATTTAATGGTTCTACTACTTCTTGAAAATGAGGAATAAACTTAGCATGGTATTGTAGAAAACAAAGAAGGCTAATTAATCCCCTTCTATTACGCGGAGCTGGTAACTTTCTAATTACTTCAACCCTGGAAGGATCCAGTGACATATTCCCGTTCTCTAAAATATATCCCAGATAAGATATTTTTCTCTGGAAGAATTTTGATTTATTCAAAGAAATTGTTATACCATACTCTTCAAATTTATTTAAGACCTTATCTAATAGTTTCTTATGTCTCTCAACATCGGGAGTGAATAATATTACATCATCGTAGAACCATTCAAGACCTTCATTTTTTAAAGGATATAAAATGTCAGTTAATACCTTGGACAACATAAAACTACCAGAAGATAAACCAAAAGGTAAAAATTTAAATTCCATCAGACCTCGGTGAGTCATAAATGCTGTATATTTATACGAATCTTCTGATAATCGTAAATGTAGATACGCTTTTTTAATATCAATAGCGGAAAATACTTTCCCACCAGATACGTTAGCTAATACATCCTCTATACGGGGGGTAAACTGCGGATTTAAATATAATCTCCGATTAAGACATTGATAATTAATAACAAGACGTTTTTCTCCAGACCTTCCTTTCACTAAAAAACATGGGAAAGACCAATTACTATTACTCTTTTGAATTATTCCCTGTTTTAACCAATCATCTAAAATGGAATCAAGTTGTTTTTGATCGCATCTACTCATAGGATAAGCTTTCTTCCTTATAGGATCCTCATTGTTCACCTTAATTTCATATTGATATCCTTTAATTTCACCTATTTTATCTTTAAACACACTAGGAAATCTATTAGGGAGACCTTCTACATACCTTTCCAATAAGGGATCATCTTCAGCTAGCAGTGGATCGACCAATATCTGATTGAATGGCTCTTTTCCTTCCGCAACTTGAAACAAGTAATATTCCCTAGGACATTCCATATGATTGGCAACACTGCTGATCTGCTCCCTTGTTCCTTGTACCTTATCCCCTCGGTCTGCTATAGAAGACTTTAAATTGTCCGTATAACTCGAAAAGCTACGGAATAAAAATTTTACGGCAGAATCATTTAATTCTTTAAAGTCACTATTAGGATAATAACTTATGGGAATGACCACTTTCTCACTTGCCAGAACTAATTTGTTCTCGACTAAGTCTATAAATGCACGCATATACTTTAATTGCTGAATTCCAATTATAAAAGTGGGCTCTAACTGGTCCATCAAAAAGAATTTAAGTCTATAAACTTTAGAGCGAAAACGTATTGGAATAATCACATATTGAGTCAATGTTATTGTTTGTCTATTAACACCTGTCCCTGTAAACTTTTCATTCATCACTTTAACAGGCACTTTCAATTTAGTATTCCAATCCAAAAACTTTCCACGATTTATAATCGAAACCGACGCACAAGTATCAATTCCTCCAACATAGTCATTCCCTAAGACGTATCCCTTTATAAACACTGCTACCAATTTATCGGAACTATCCCTCGGTTTGGTAGTCGCATTATTAAGTTTATTTAATGTTGACCCTGAAGCACTAACATCCAAAGGATCATTCAATTGTCCATTTAGTTTACTATCTTTTTCTCCCTTAAAAGTACTTGTACCTAACCACTGCACCTTTCTCCTCGAGGTAGTCAAGTCTTGTTGTTGTTTTATCCGCCTACGTAAATAACAGTCTTTTTCCCTATGTCTTCCACCGCAGGAATAACATTGGATAGGTTTTTTCTCAGGAATCTGTTCCTTTCTAGTGATCGCCTGGTAAACCTCAACATTCTTTTGATATAATTCATAACGCTGCACTTCACTTATTAGTTCATATAAAGTTGTAGGTTTTGAATAACGGAATAGTTCGTGTTGTATTCCCGGTTTAATCCCTTTCCATACATACTCAAGTATGTCTCTATCATTACGTATACCCATACATATAGTATAACTATCTACTATACTGTTAATATATATAGAGGTCAACTCTGTAGGTGATTGTAACCTATCCACATAACTATGGATTAATTGCCTTTTTGCCAAAGGGGATATAAACCTCTCAAATAGCTGACCACATATCTCAATCCAATCATGAGTAATACAGAAAATATTCATTAATTCCTGATGCAAACAATTACTAGTTTTTCCTAATGCAGCTATTAATACAGACTCAACCGGAAATAAGTTCAGTTTTATTATCTTATGAACCTCAATAGCAAACAAAAACAATTTGTGGTGCTCTGTTGCATCACATTCTGGAATTTTATTTATATATTCCTGAAAACTATACTTCGCTGCATCTACGGTCAGTTTAGAAAAAGAAGTGCAAAAAGGAACGAACGGGTTACTAGTATTATGACTTGAAAATTCTTTAGTTTGTTTATTTTCAACGCCTGAATTCCTTTTCAATAGACTACCAGAACTAACACTTCCTAACAAGCACCTGCTTTGTTCTTTTTCCTGACCTACCGCAAACAGTACATCACCACCAGCTGTTCCCTGGGTCATCGCCCGCTGAGTCGTACCAGTTAACACCTGCGGGCTGTCGCTCATCGCAGTACTTCTCCCCACCCCTCTTTCTACAAACGAGGTGCTTTCCTGCAGAAATGCTAAATCCCAAACATCGTCTGTTCTATCGACAAACAATCCATGATCACCATTATCAGAATTATTTAAATTCAACTGAGAATGGGCCATAACTAACAATAAACATATAATCTTAACAACCAACATATAAATCTTGATAATTTATACAAAATACAGCTATATTAATATGGATGTTATATACGGCAGTCATACACACTGCTGAAAATGAAAACTGCAACCGAATGTTGAGCTAGTCTCTTTCTTATTCTTTCAACAAAATAATAATTAATTACTGCCAATCGGTAAGGTATTTCTATACTTTTCCTTCCACTACTGCAAAGTCCATATAATAGTATCAAATTCCATATAATGTACCTCATAAAACCCAACCTGCTTCTAACTGCAAAAATGTAAGCAGTATAGAAATATAATGAAGCTATATTTTTATGTAACGTACCTACTACCCGATATAAGTTCAGACTTCGGTATCGTTCCTGGGAAAGGGAGTGTTTAAAACTCCCTCCATACTTTATAATTAATAATAAAGGCAGGTATGGGTCTATCAAAAGGAATATATATATTCTAACTGGGTTAACCAATCCCCAAAAACTATCGAAAATACGATAAATTCCGTTCTCTTGTAGAGACTGCAAAGTGAATTGATTAGTATACATAAATATATCTATAAATCTAAAAACACAGTGGATTCTAATTGAGGAAAAAGAAAAACTATATCCATGTGATTTAATAGCAATTTATATGGTTAAATATCAAAATTGAGTAGATCCAACAATAACTTTGATGTTAACTTCTTCAAATAGGACCTTACAAAAAGCCTGAAGGGCTGGTTACTACATCTCACTTAAAAAAAAAAAAATATTTGCAAATTGGTCCCTATTATCTGACAAATTAAATATTTTAAACAATAGCAATATAATATGTAAATTTACAACTTACCAATACTGCAGATTAAATAAGTACGTAATATATGAACACTGTGCAAACTTACTTGCTTCACACTTAACAACACCAAAGATTTTAATTTAAATATCACATCTTTTAATTTTTCAACACATAACTATAACTTTTAAGAAACGTATACCATATGGAACTAGGATGAACTACACATGAGTTGAATACACCCAAAAAACCATACACTTAACTTTTATGCTTATATTGTTTTATAAATTTGACTTCCATTCCATATCACAAACGTAAACCCGAAGGTAACCAAGAACTAGTACAGTAAATCGACGTAATCCATTATCAAAGTCTGATGTTCCCAGTTTGAAATATAGCTTCATTATGACGCTCGCCTGTTATACACCAAATCATGTACAGGATAGTTCATCATAACGCCGCTAATGGCGCTACTAGTTTTTTTTTTTTTTTTTTTTTGGATAAACATGTAAGTCATTACAGAACGCTAGTAACGGTAATCGGTTTTGGGAGAATGACAGGCTACGGCTGCCTAGCAATATTACATCATCCTATACGTCAGTAGTAAGCAAGCTTCGGAAGTCTGAACATTACTGATGACAGTTACATCTCAGTTTCAACTGTATTCGGCTCAAGATAAGTTAATTTTTTAATTCTCTTCAAGAGATGACTCTTATACATGCAGATACAACTATACTCCTCTTATATTCTTAATTGTTTAATGGATTGCATTTTGCAGAACAACGTTAATTATATAGATACACCCATATTCGACTTCTTGAAAACATTATTTATGTTTCATCTCTCTGTAATCTAACGTTATGTAACAGTCACTTTTGTAAAGATATTGACGATTCTAATAATGTACCTGCTTTACAGTTACATCAGTTAGCATTGTTACACTACGAATATTATTACATCTTGAAAAATGCCACTTTAAATTTATCGTACATACTATTTTCGATTTACCAAGGTACGTTGTAACCGATAACACATTTTTCGTAAATATGTCTTTGAAAATCAATTTAACATCAGAATGGTATAAGAGTATCAACACTTCCGCTGAGACTCACGAAAAATTATTTCTTAATTTTTTTTACAGATAGCATTGTGTGTGTTTTCCGTTTCATTTTGTAACTTACAGAAGTGGGATTGCTCCTAGTGTTGGGTGCATATTTTGTTTTCCTGCCCAAGCCTAGCCACAGCCTCATTCTCATTCGCTGGTCAGATCACGTGACAATAAACTGTCACTTCCTATTTCAGTGTATCCATCTGTAGGGCAACACATAATTTAATAAATTGAGTTTTGATGGATATTATGTGTAGATAAGAATGATTCATACATGTAACGTTTTATAAATTTAGCATTTAAGTATTTTTATTGAAGGACGGAAAATGGCAGTTTGATATTAGTATTTATCAAGTTGATATGATGTAGCTCTTTATATAGTTACTTAACACTTCAGCATT
Organism: Thermobia domestica; assembly: GCF_964235325.1. Taxonomy (NCBI): domain Eukaryota; kingdom Metazoa; phylum Arthropoda; class Insecta; order Zygentoma; family Lepismatidae; genus Thermobia; species Thermobia domestica. Next base: position 260,773,253 of record NC_137458.1, read on the forward strand.
TTTATTGAAACAATATAAAAGGCACAGCGATATTAACGTTAAAGATTAAATATATTTACAAACGGGAGAAGTAATGTGTAGGAAACTTGTTTATAAAGACAGCCAAATACGTAAATGGTATATTGACAAATATACAATGCTAAAATTGTGTCATAACCCTGATATACGTATCCACAGTGGCCAACACAATTTTTCTCACAGTATTGAACAAATCATGAATGGAACCACATTCAGTGGTACAGCGGGGGACACTTCTAAATGGTACAGCCATATGGAGATTTATGGCTAAGGTGTACCATTTAGAAGTGTCCCCCGCTGTACAAGTCATAGCTATTATTGCATTATGCAATCAATTTGTGATGTCGTTAGGCATTTAGGAAATAATGCCAGTACTCCTAAAGGTGGCCCAGCTAATGCATTGTGTACTATTAATACATTCATACACGTGTAATACCTTTAGGCAGTAGGAAATAAACACATTCAAAGGTGGGATGCAGGGCATTACCCTAAAAAATTGTTAAATATTGATAGAACTTACAAATTTTAATTTGGGTAACGTCCTGAGAACAAAAATAATTTTTAATATTTTATTTTCCTATTTATTTTCCCATAAAATCCTATAGTTCGGCACTTGGGTCTATCCTAGAAGGCGTCAAGCGATTGGAAACAAACTTGCAGGTTCATAGCTCTCCAACCTACAATAAAAGCTCGAAAAAATAGCATTTTTCATTTGCGAATACAAAGTTGGGATGGGGTGCATAACCATCAAAAATTGTCCAAATAAGGGAAACTTTCAAATTTTAACTCAAGTAAGGTCCTGAGAACAGATGTTTTTCTATTCCCATTTAAAGGAAGCAGAGGGGGTAAATTCCTTGATAAAATCGCATGGTTCGAAAAATTGTCAAAATGGGACAAAATTTACAAATTTTAATTCGAGTAACGTCCTGAAAACAGTAATAATTTTTAAAATTTTTCTGTTCGTATTTGGGGGAAGCAGAGGAGCCATATTCCTCCTTAAAATAGTATGGCTCGGCTCTTAAGTCTATTCAAAAAGTAGTTGAGCGATAGGAATGAAACTTCCAGGATTAATAGCTCTTCCGCTTACAATAAAAATGAGAAAAAATAAAATATTAAAATTCCACATAAAGAGGAGAGACAGGTGTCTTGATCCTTAAAGTTGTCCAAATGTGACAAAATTTAAAACTCTTAATTCAAGTAGGTCCCGAGAAAATAGAAAAAATCCCGTTTTTTTTTTGGAGGGAGCAGAGGGGCATAGTATTTCATAAAATCCTATGGTTCGGCTCCAAAACACAAGAGCCGAACCATAGGATTTAAAGGGGAATATACACTACTCAGCTCGCTCCGAATAGGAATAGGAAATATTATAAATTATTTGTGTTCTGAGGACATTATCCAAATTAAAATTTGTAAGTTCTATCGTAATTTAACATTTTTTAGGTAATGTGGAAATGGAAAATATTTTTCCGCATGTTTATTGTAGGCTGAAGAGTTTAGTTCGAGCCACCCAACTCCTTCTAGGCTGGACCCTAGACCCGGACCTTAGGATTTTATGAGGGAACATGCCCCATCTGCGCCCTCCAAATAGGAACAGAAAAAAATTTAAAAAACATTTAGACCTATGTTCTCAGAAATAGTGCTCTCAACGGGTGGGGTCGGATCGGGTTGACGACCGACCCGACCCGACCCGTGACCCGAATTGACTGACCCGACCCGAATTCACTGACCCGACCCGACCCGATTGACCCGAATAACCCGACCCGACAACCCGACCTGAGCTGACCCGATTGACCCGATCCGAGTCGGGTCGGGTCGGGTCAACCCGACCCGTTTGAGAGCACTATGGTCACGACACTGGGTGAACGCTAAAATGCACTCCCATTGGGAATTAAACCATGTGTACCGAAATCTTACACGTTAACCATTCGCTAGATCAAGCGGAGGATTTGTACTATGTATATGCATCTTAATGAATATTTGGCACTTTTGAGGTTTGGTTATTTCTTTTTATAACTGATACCAATGTCCGACATGGGAGAAATTTATTTCATTTTTTTTCTTGGTTTAGGTCTATATGACCAAATTTTTCTTCAAAGTCAGTGTTCTCACCTGCTCGGACGGCAGGGAGTCTTCTCGGAAGGCAGTAGCAAGAGTCTCTTGGCGGAGACAAAAGGAAATCGTTTAACTACAATGATAAGGGTTGAGGAAACAGGAGAACACCTATGATTTTTTCCAATCCTTTAACTTTCATTCCAAAATAGGTTCTTATGATTCCGGGACCGGTGCCACTTTGATTTTTCTTTCTCGGTAATTAAAACGTATTTTACAGTATATAAAGTTGTACGTAAGAAGATACATATGAATTTTGTAATTTAAAATGTAAAAGTACAGTATGGTAATTAATTATAATGTACTAATTTTATTTCATCGCCTTCAGCCCAACAAATGAAATTCAAACAATTCGCTCCCAGGGTCTTGGTCATCAATACTGCGTCTTATACTATGTCTTGCAGTCAAGTCTTGGTCCTGCATTTCGTAGTCTTGGTGGTTTTTCATGCTATACAAGAGCCAACAATGCTCGCCTCATCGGTACAAATGAAGACCAATTGTGATTTTGATTATGGTTTTTCATACTATACGGAAAGCAAGAAAATACGCTCATCGCTACTTGGTGATCACCAAAACAAGGCCAAGAGCAAGATTACTATGCACTTCGTCTTGCATATCCAATCTTTATCTTGTTCTTGAATCGATGTCCTTGGGCTTGGTGAAATAAAATGAAAGATTCAGTTTAAGGTCCCTCGATTCTGCACGAGGCTAAGGGATATGGTGACCATGAGAAATGAATGAAATGGTGAAATGAAGAAAGTGGGAGGAAACAGGAGAACCCCGAGAAACCCACTACACGGCGTTTCTCCACCACAAAGCCCACTAGGCACAAACTGGTATCGAACCATGGACACCATGCACCAGACATGAATTCTCTATCACTGAGCCACCGCGGCCATACTTGGGCTTGGTCGGCCATATCCAATCTTTCTTTTGGCCTTACTTAAACAACTTCTAGTTTTCTTCTAAATCAGCGTTTCCCAATCCTTTTCAACTTGCGGCACACTACGGGTGTAACTTGAATTCCCGCGGCACATTCATTATTATTATTATTATTATTATTATTATTATTATTATTATTATTATTATTATTATTATTATTTCTAAATAGACCGTCGTGTTTTTTTTCTGTGATTACTGACCTTGTCACAGTAGTGTTGCCACACTTGGTACAATTGTACCAAATTCAGCCCTTTTTGTGATTCATCCGCCCGTTGGTACCATGCTGACATTTTCATCCCTTTTCGTGAAAAAGTTGGTACAATTCTACTCAATTCAGCACCATTTAACATATACTTGTCACATTTTCAAAAGTGTCAGTAAGACTTTCCCTACTCTCACGATACTCATACCATTGTGACTTAAAATTATTAATAATGTGTTGTGATGTCCTTCAGGGAAGGTTCCAGGACTCTGGGTCGGTTTTAAATTTTCTACAAATGTCAGTTTACTTACCTTATATTCTCCTTACAGTCTATTATCCTCCTTCGGTCTTGAAATAAGCGAGAATAAAGTGCATAATTATACTTTGTTATTTTTTATTAACGTACTGTTTACACATGAACTCGGAGATGATTGATTTCTTCCTCTTTAATATATTTTTTTCATATATGGCCAGAATACGGTTTCGGTTTATTTCACTTTGTAATAAAGGCGCGTTTGATTTTCTGACAATACATACCGAAGATGATAACCGTTTTCCCAGTGCCGGATCTAGCCTGGTGCCGGGGGCCCAACACCCCAGTTTTTTAGGTGACAAAAATAATTTAAGCTATTACATATACATTTTTGAAAGTTTATAGTGAACTCATGATATAAGTACTTATCATAGCCTGGATTCTGCTTGGACCCCGTTTTTACCTTCTACCTAGGTAGATCCGCCACTGAGTTTTCCCTTTTAATTTGCGGCCTCTGTTATATTTCCTACATGTGAGAAAAGTTTCATTTATTTCCACGGTTTTTCGAGGCCCTACTTTTTGGATGTCTTTAAAAAGTAATTTTTAAAAAGAATAGTTTCTTGATTTGTACTCTTGGAAGAGAAAGGGTAGTGTTCTAGAACTGTACCTCTTTTAGTTTCGTGTTATAGAGCCTTGTATTACACTGGTATAAAATAATGAATTCAGCCCTTTTTGTTCCAATTTGGTACTATTTTTCAGCCCGCTCCAGAGCTAGCACTGTGGCAACACTATGTCACAGATAATAAAGCTCGATCACTGATTTTCCTCCATGGTAAAGTATTATGTTTATTTTCCATTCAAAGTCAAAAATAGAAAACAATTCCAATGAAATATAGGACTCAGTCTTTTAAAAATACATTTTCTTTTTCGAAGACTGTATCCAACATTTCACTAAGAAAGATCACTAAATAACGAACGACAAACAAATCTCTTGTACTTTTAAAACAGGTGGCGGTAATTTGTATGAGTGTTTCTTTGTCGAAAGGAAATCTCAAGTTACGAAATAACCTTTAACAATAGAGAAGCAACAATGGTCATAACAATGATAAATACATTTTTCAACATTAATAAAATTCTGTTTTCGAAATACAATCTATGTGGTAGTAATGTATGTACAATATTATATTACAATTACTGTATTTTTTTCCATTGCAGAGGTTCATAGTAATGTGAAATTCAAATACACATATTTCCTGCCTTCCAATTTGGTTGCTATATAATTAAGAATTTTGTTTTCATTTCCTCGCAACACACCAGTTGGGAAACGCTGTTCTAAATCCAGACTCCATATTGGCGTAGATATTAATATTAATGTCGACTGGTAAAATCAATCTTCAAGATTTAAAAATTAAAGAACACACAAGTACAAATATAAGCATTTACCATAAAAACACTAGCTGCAAGTGTTCAAAATAGATTTATGGTTTCTATAAAATCAATTGAAAATTGCTATTTTTAATTAGAGAGCTAGTGAAAAACAGCAGCTTTTGACTCCAGCCGAGTTTAAGCTCATCCTAAACTCAATTGACCAAAGTAAACTGACCCGACAGACCCGACCCGACAACACGACCCGAGTTGACCTGACCCGACCCGACCCGTTTGAGAGCACTACTCAAAATGTTACACAGATTGGAATTTGTAAGTTTTGTCCTATTTGAACAATTTTTAGAGTGATATCTCGGTCCCGCCTTTGTATTCTCAAATGGAAATTTTAATTTTATCGCGTTTTTATTCAAAGCTCAAGAACTATGAATTCTGTCAATTTTGTTGAAATCACTCAACTGCATCTAGGCTCAATCCAAGACCTGAACCCAGCAACAATACGCCATTTTACAGTTGATAAGCTCAAATAATAAAGGGCAAGATTCGGGAAAGTATCATCAGACCCATTTTGCTATTAACCATCTTGGCTTTTGCCTGGTAAGAAACGCGGAAAATAGCATTTTTACCTGCATTATGCGTCCAAGCAATTGTCGTAATTTTTCCCAGATTCAGGGAGGAGAGGAAAGCAGTGGTATACGAGTAGACTTTCGTTTGAGTAAATCTAGGCTAATTATTCAGTCCATTAATTATTCTTCTTTAGGCTAATTGGTATAATAGAGAGCAGTTAATGTTTATTTAATTTAAAAACGTGAAAAGAAATATACAATGAACTAAAAGAATGGGTTAAGGAAATAAGCTTAATTGAAAATAATCGTCTTCATGTTCACGCTTACTAGTATTAAGTATGCAATAGGTGTAATGAAACTAATGACAATTTGGAACAAGTAATCGCGCTAATAAGTAAAAAGATTCCTCATAACACCATCGCCAAGTATAGAATTATCAGTAAAGAATTAGAGATTATACAATGCAATTAATAAGAAAATACATAGAACCCCTTCAACATACAACAAACAACAAGGATAGGCGGATTTCAGAATTGCAATTGATTCACTAAATACTAATCGGCAACCTATTTTATAACATTTATCTGCTTCATCCCCTTCTATTCTAAGGATATCGTCGAAAATTTCTTACTGAACGTGCCAAATATTCTCTTATCACCATACACTTTCAACCAACCTCATTGCCCATGTTCCAACACGGATACAATGAAAAACATGGCGAAAAGAAGGTTGACACGTGATCTCATCAGCCAATGAAAATGAGCCTTGGCTAGGTTGGGGCAGGAATAAAAAATATGCGTAATAGGTAGCTGTCTTCTGTTTATTCCTCCAACCGCGAAAGATGTAGGGAAATTTAACCATATATATTATGGAGAATAAAACCTTCGTGTTTCTTTTTAGAAAGAATTGCACACGTTGAAGCCTAAAAAAACAGCCACAAGTCCTGTGGGAGAAGCACATGTAACTCTAGACAGGAGTCTACTATAAAGAACTAAAGCACATAATGACTTTACGGGTGACATTACGCTAGCACTCAGCTACCGTCTTGTGACGTCTACCAATTCCAGCTTCAAAGCTTGCCTTCATAGGAGCTGTATTACATTTCTTCTGTGAATTTAAGTGTTATTTCATTTGTAAGATCCGAATCACTTTGACTCCACCGGGTACAATGGTGTTAAAAAAAATATCAGAGTTGCCAACATACGTATTTCTTTCACAATCCATTATTATTGTTTTGTTTTTAGTTAATATCACCTTGATTATTAAAATGCAAAATTGTAGTTTCAATTTGAAACAAAATAATCTCAGTTCTTGTATGGTGCGTGCATTTCATTTTCAACTTTCTCTATTCATTTGCAGGAGTTTCAGGTTCATATTGTATACTACGTGACAATGGTAATTTAATGTAAAATAATGGTAATCAACATTAGAATCTTACGATGTTATTTTTTAATATATTTTCAGAAAATATAGCGCGGACGACGTATAGTGCAAATGATTTATAATTGGTTATCCAGTGCACACAGGAATGAAAGTGATTCTGGAGATGATTGTAAAGAAAAACTAGAAAATAATGAAAGAACTGAAACGAGGGGTTTAAGATTTGTCGAAGGAAAGTGTTGGAAACCGATGCCTTTTGAACACGACTCTTTTCTCAAATTGATTGATTGTCAAACTATTAAGAATTTCCGAAACAAGTTTTTCCCTGAATGTGACAGTTCTGCACAACTTCCAGGAACTCACTACTTGAGATCACAAAGTAATAGAGAGTATATTGATGGAGGATAACTATTGTAGGTGTTTACCGTGATGTCGAAATGTGTAAGAAAGAATTAAAACAGTACGGAACCCAATAATTGTTTGAAAAAAAATGTTCAATTTCAATTTAACCTATGCTTTCATGTTCCCAAAAGAGACATGTGCGAGTTGTATGTAGAAAATTTCAATGCCAAATCTGTTAATTGTTTTGACACAGAACTCACATTAAAATATGACATTCATCTAAAAGAGAAATATCTGTGTAGAACAGAGAAGCCGATAAGAGAGTCGAATCAGCTGGAGTCTTCGTCTGTTGCTACGATTTGCAAGCAGCTCTGCAAATACCCAACATTGACATATCACTGTTTAATTATAGCCTAATTCAAAACTATCGACATACAGTTTCACCATTAATGATGACTGGAGTAAGGAAACTGTTTGTAATGTGTGGCATGAGGGAGAAGGAAAATATGTTTCATTGAGATTTCATCTTGTGTATATATGTACATGACAAATATTACTCAAAAGTCTCCAAATAAGGAAGACTTTATCTTTTATTCAAACAATTGTGAGGACAACATAAAAATAAGTACTTGTTTGTGATGCACATGTATGCTGCATACAAACTAGATCATGTAAATAACATCACACATAAATATCTTGTTAAAGGTCACACGCAATATGAAGGTAGCTCTCTCCACTCTGTAATAGAAGAAGAAATTAAAGGTCACCTAAGGCTGGTGCAATTTATGTTTCTTCCCAATATTATCAGATAATAAGAAGCGCCAAGAAAAATAAGCCATATTTCAATGTAGTTGAGTACGCTCATGAAATGTTTGTGAATTTCAAGGATCCAGCTGATACAGTAGGTAATAATTTCCACGTGAACAGTAAATTTGAATGTTTCAGTTTCAACGACATCAGAATTTTCAAAGTTGAAAAGGATAACCCATTGAAGTTATACTACAGAACATTCTATGGTGCATCTGATTTCGAAAAAGTATTTATTGATCAAACTAAACGTACGACTCATGAAGCAAGAACCACCCGAACGCATATTGTTTCTGCGGTTCCAGCTTCCTCTTCTGGGATTCGGAGTATGGGGAATAAAACCATCATTCAAAACATCACTAAGCATTAATGAACGGAGGAAGGCAGATCTAATGTCTCTGGTGAACTGCTCCGCCATTTCACAAGTTTAAAAGTGTTTTTAATTTATATGCGTCTTTGAACATCAGAATATAAGCTCAATTCTAAACAATGCTGCTTGGCTTTTATATATTTTGTAATTAGGCCTATCTGTTTCAGACTACTGTGCAGTGTGTTTGAAAAAGAGCTCCCTACTTTTAATGTGTAATAGAATCTGTACAAAGTGACATACACTATTCTAGTTTGTGGTGTTTGATTTATCAACTCTCCAAATTTGGGTCCCTTGCAGTTGAGAGGCCTGCTTGACCTTGTGACGGCACCAGTGCTGTTTTTCCCCTCTGTTTCCTCAGTTCAGTCCAGGCAGGCGTGCAGTGCAGAGCAACTCAGCAACAATGTGTACTCCGCATCAGAAAGCGCAGTGAGTTAATTGGCATGTGAAAAACTGAGCCAGTTATAACAGTGCAACGTAATTTTAGACGTCAGTATGGTGGAGAATCACCTACAGCAAAAACTATCCGTCATTGGCTAAAGTCTTTCAAGGAAACCGGTAGTGTTTTAAAAGCAAAATCACTAGGTAGACTGAGAACTTCTGAAGATGTTATTCAGCCAGACTTAACCCCACTCGACTTTTTCCATTGGGGCCACATAAATAATGTTATGTACAATGAAAATATCATAGACATCAATCATTTACGGTAAAGAGTCGTCGCAGCGGTTGGGACAGTTACACCTGAAATGTTGGTGAACACGTGGTGAGAACTGGAATATCGTCTCGACGTGTGCAGGGGGACAAATAGATGCCACGTTGAAGTCTACCAACATTAAACAACATTTAAAGGAATTCTCTTTCATGATATGAAATCATTGATGTAAGTTTTCATACATTTCCCAAATAAATTGATACTTAAAACTAGGGAGTTCTTCTTGAAACACCCTGTATTCCTTAATGTTATACTTATGTCCCATTAAGGTTACATCAATGACACCAAATTGTGTATCATTTTATTCAAATGTATTGCACTCAAGAATTATTTCCATAATGTTTCAAATTATCCCACACTTTAATGTTGTGGTTATATTTTATTAACCTGTAAGTGCTCGCCTGGGAGTCTCCTGGACCCCCAGCAAGTTTCCTTAGTGATTTTCTTGAAAATGGAGTTCGTTATACTGCTGTCACTTACAGTACCTTCCTAAAATAGAACAACCATTCTATCAAGGCTCGAAAAGAAAGGTTATAAGGAATGTCTCTAGCAATTCTCACCGCAATACTTTAAGTTAACAGCTAAAAAAACAACAAAAAATATGGGAGTCTGTGGCACCCCCACGCGAGTACTTACGTTACAAAAAATGGCGCGACTACTTACGGGTTAAGGTTAGATGCTCAGTGATACTGAATTGTGTGTTTTTATTGAACTGCATTACACTGAAGAATTATTTTTAGGAGAATTAACTCATTATTCTGCTATTGTGAACAAAAAGAAGCTGAATAGCATTGTTAATTATAAAATACATCCATGTTTCTCAGGAATGAAAACGTAATACCATATATTTATATTGCTATCTCATAAAAAGTACTTAATTGTGCCTGTAATAATGTATATTGATTCATGTTAGGATTTCATTTCAACAAGATCTTTTTAACGAAAATATTTTTGAAGATACGTATAACAAAAGTTATATTCAAGCTTCATTGTTCTTTATAATTCACCCACTTTATTTTTAATACTTTATTTGCACATCACCACTTTTTACCCAACTATACCTTAGACGTTGAGAGAGAGAGAATAGGAGCCGAAGTGGATGAGGGAGCCATCAAGAGTATGAGAGTTTAATGAAAATTTCATTATAATTTGTATGTTATATCTGCAGTTATATGAAAAGTTCTATTTGCATGATGTTATATCTAAGATTATTTTTTAAAGTAATAAAGTTATTATACTGAGGTATGTCTAGCCAGCAGAAAGATCTTAAGCTTCCTGAAATTCCAAAAACGTTGAATTACCAGATGTAACAATTTTCTAGTGGGGATGCGGTATGTTTTTTTTTCGAGAACCGTTGATCATATTTCGATGAAGTTTTCACTAATCGAATAAACAATTTCCAAGAAAGGTTCTTATATATTTGAAAAAATAATAATTAAATATTACTTTCTCAAAATATATATTAATACCCCTGATGTCTAATAAGAAAATATCCTAATATATACTGCAACCAGAGATTCAACAAAGATAATATGACATCAAGCGGTATGAACTAATTTTAGCCAGTTTTCGTGGTTAGAAGATCCAAACGTAATATGTAAAGTATTCATTTTTATGAATAATACAGTCTGGTTGAGGACTTCAGAGTTTTCTTTCTGTTCTTATTTGCAAGACGTGCAGCAATGTTGTGTTGTCAGTTATCCAACTTTGCATACTCTTTCATATGATGTATGATCACACCCCAACGTCACCCAGAACCGCATCGTAACACGCACGGACTAGAATACATACAGACGAGCAACTTCCTATATGGGCCATTGAAATCAGTTTGGATCGTCTGTACAGCGGAAAAACCAATCAACGTTCTTCGTGGACTAGATCTGTGTTGTCGTCTGTGGATTGCGCTGCCATGGGTCTTGGAACTTAACGTCATGGGTTATCATAGTAACCCGCAGATTGTTTTCGTGTGTTTCAAATCTCAGTGTTAGATGTTGTGCAGAAAGATCATAAAGCAAATGTTAACTTATTCTTGTACTGTCTCTGAACTAGAGGTATCTTTGAAGCTTTTTTATATTAGAATTTTCTTCCTTTTAAAAGAGTTTACTTTCAAAATATCCAAGTTCCGCGAAGTACGTCTGCAGAAAAATTGTTCCCCAAATGTAACTTAACCAGCGAAAGAGTAATAGTTTGTAATAAATGTATAGATTTTCCTTCTAAAAATATGATCTGACGTTCTTATTCAAACTTGTATCAGTATATACATAATTCTATGTACATTAATTGACAAATGTGAAAAGTATATTTCATATTTAATTATTAAATTTGTTTTTATGGCTGAAAGATATCTCATGAGTTATATCAAAAATATCTCATGAGTTTTCTTGCAAGCTGGAATTACAAAATATTGCGTCTGTATAGTCTCTATATTCAGAAGCTTTTACGAAAAGTGAATACTACTTGTATTATCCAATATTACGATTGTATAACAAAATGGAAGAAAAATAAGAACAAAAAATACGCTATTCTGTGGTTACTTTCGAAATTTCCATGTAGTTGACGTCAGATCGACTGTTTATTTCCGTCATCGTGTGTTAGAGGCGCTACTGTCACTACGTTTCCAGTTTTTTTTTTTTTTTTTTTTTTTTTGCCGATTTTGCTGTCTATATATTATAATCTCTGGTGAACCCTCTGTTTTACATAAAATGGCTTCATGAACGTATGATAAATTTCTATGCCTTGCTCTTCGAATTGTCTCTTATATTCAAGGCTAGAGAACAAATATTTAATCATAATCAAATTAGAAAACATACCAATTCAGAAAAGTCTCAGAACGTAACGAACGAACAACAAATACTGTATAAGCTCTCACAATTTTCTGACATCCGAATTTCAATATATAATTAATAAATTTCAATTAGAAATTATCTTACATTTACATTTCAGCAAAATTCAGTTCTGTTATTTTTATTTTTAAACCAGGCTTCAATAACTACTTGGGAAATGTAGTGCGTGTTAAAGGTGAGATTAAAATTCACTTACTATCTATTAGAGACATCCGGTATAAAGCCTTATAACTATCAAATTCTTTGCAGAAAATAATGCTACGCAGTATGTACAAGTACAACTATAAGAGTAAAAATATATTCTATATTTTGAAAACGCCTGTTGTCTTCCCAAATATTATGTTTCTTCTGAAAACAGGGTTATATATTTAATAATATATTTCTCTATTCGTAGGTCTTTCATATATTCTAAGAACTAACACTTGCTATTCGTGTAGCTTTTTGCAACCGGAAAATAATATTCCTGTAATATCAGTCGCATATAACCAGAGTCATTAGAATTTCTTAGTTCTACAAATGCTTGCCGGGAATTGTACATATTCAAGAAGCTATACAAAATAAATTACCACATAATATTAAAAGCGAACTTGGCAGTACGTTAGATCTAGTCCTTGCAAATGCTATTGACATTGAAGTGCGACTTGCTGTCTCAGGATCATCATTATCCGCTTTATTTATTGAGTTTCCTGACAGGAAAAGAATCCGTGCTGGAATTGTGCATATTAAATCACACTGTAACTTCCATATGGCCAACTAAAACAGTTATGTAAGGAAATTTCGTCTACTAACCTGGAAACGTTACTAGCAGTTCTATAGGTGATGAAGGTGTTGCTGCTTTCTATATAATAATGACTGATTTTTTTGTAAATGTATATCACATAAGAAAATTAATCTGAAATGCCCTATTTCATACCTAAAATGCTTAAGTTAATAAAGAGTAAGAAGCATCAACTAAGAAAGATGAAACCCCTTAAGACTTGTAGAACAAGTCTAAAATAATCTTGAGCATTTAGCACATCTTGGTGACTCTAAAATGCTTACATTTATTCATGTCGCAGTGGAAGAAGTGATAGATTGTATCAAAAGACTCAGGCTTCACATCTCTGCAGGGTCCGAGAAAGAAATGCACGAGAAAGGAGAAAGGATATTATCATCAAAGTTTGCTCCTAATCACTTACGATCCATTACATTCGATGCTTGATAAGTCATTATCCAATTTTCTACTCAGACAATCAACAGTAACTAGTCTTACTGAGTCTACTCACTCATTAGCAAAAGTAATTGGAAATAAAACTAAAGTAGAAAATTTGTACAGGCTTTTATAACGTTAAGTTTAGTTTTGTAGTTTAGCGCCACATTCAGCCTCAATGTTAAGTAAGTGGTGGACCTACAACTTAACGTTGGATCCGAATCACGAGTTTCCGGCGGAAATCGAATTTGAGTGTCCTCCGCCCAAGTCGCTAAGCTAACCATATAGCCACGAGGGAGCTCTTCGGTAAAGCGTTTGTCATAAGTCATAAGTCATAATATTCTTATTACTAAAATTGTAAATTTAAATTTTTCTCTACGTAATTTTCTAATGTCAATGTCCTACTTCTGAGTTTGTAGTTCATTCAGATTTCCTACAGTGCTCATATTTATTATCTTTGGTTTGTTTGTAATATATAAACGGTTTGCCTTATGTAATAAAGTTGCCTAAAGCTGTTACATATAAATAACTTAAAACTTTACCGTATTATGGCATCAGAGCGAGATAGCATAATTTTGTGAAATGACATTATTCAATTAATGCTCTTTTCACTTGATGCTAAATAAAAAAATAATGGTAAATACAGAGAAGTGCGTGTAAGACTCTTTCAAATGTCATTTGTAATGTGATTTTCATATAAATAATATACAACTTCAAAACGTTGGCCATATAACTAATTTTGGTGTGTCAATAAGATCAAAATCTCTTGTTAGATACTCATCTGTATCAGATTGCAAAAGAATCATTAATTGTGACTTGAAGTGATTGTGATTGAAAGTGACTTGAAGAAAACCATTGTGCTTTAATTTCTATGCGTATGAACGTTCTAAACTAGAATGCACATCTATGATCTAGAACCCCACTACACAAAATATCTTCACCTCTAGAATCAATTAAATTTCAATTATATGTGTACATTATTTAATACACAAGGATACATGAATATATTATCGATATAATAATGTGCTGCAAGACTATCAAATTTCTTATTGCATTCTTTTGAAGAAAGAAGAGTTACTTTTCTTTTGTGTTGTTTGAAGAAAGTTAGACATAATGACATAGATTCACCAACATTACTGTATAACTTTGAAGTCTATGAAAGCCAGAGGTTCACTGCTGCGTTCACAAAAGCTCTTCACTGACTTTTATCCGTAGCCAACTGGATCCAGTTTCTACTAGCGAGACCCATCTTAATATTGTCCTCCCATCTGTACCTTGATTTTCCAAATGGTCGTCCTCCGATTAGTCTCCCAGTTAAGATTCTGAAAGCATTTATAGTTTCTTCCATCCTGGCTACATGACCTGCACATCTGAGCCTCTTACACTTGATGACCCTAACAATGATTGGTAAACCGCATAATTTATGTAGTTCTTCGTTACAAAGTTTCCACCATCCCCCATTCCTCTTGGTTCCGAATATTCGTCTTAGGGCCTTGTTCTCAAATATTTTCAGTCTATATTCTTCCCTCAAAATAAGCGATCATGTTTCGCAACCAAAACATAACAACATTAATGGTTATCATTTTATATATTATAAGCTTCACGTTCCTCGACAGAATCCGCGACGACAAGAAATTTTGAAGTAGATAATAACACAAATTCCGTGCTTTTAATTGACATTTAATGTCTTCGTGAATATCGTCTTCATCTATTAGTGTTGATCCTAGATATTTGAAAGTGTCCACTCTATCAAAGTTGAACAACATTACTAAGCAAAATCTTCTATCATGTAACGAACAGGAGAAAACTCTTGAGGTTATAACCTTTTCATGACGTATCACGACGTATCAAGTTTTGAATATATATCCTACTTGTAGGACTTGTAGGACTGGGTGGACTTTACTTGTAGGACTTGATCTAAATCTAAGACAATGCTTTGAGCATATAATTTAGTATTATAGGACAAGGTTTTACGAATTGCAACTATTGGGTATGCTGTATGCTGCTCAACACTATAAAAATAGCTGCACACCTGTTGTGTTCAATTTACAAGAAACATATGTATAACTGTAACTGTATATATATATGTATAACTGTAACTGTTACTAAAGTTAGTCCCCATAAAATGATCTCACCCACTTTGTTTTAGTATTCTGGCTACGGGCCTGTATTACTAATATTATTCCTGCATTATTAACTGAAAGCCTTGCTTCATTTTATTATTATTTTTTTTTTACTTTTCGTAGGAAAGATGTTCGTAAAAAATTTGGAATTCGATATTTCAACCGATTTACATTTTCATGATGACCCGTGAATCCAGAAAAATATTTCTGGATGTGCGCAGCCTGACCGTCCACGTAGCATGTATATATACCTAGATGCAGTACCGTTCAATGGGTCCGTAGTAGATTTTAAGGTTAATAACAACTTCTAGTTTTTTAAACTCCTCTGCTCTTACTTAAGATAGGGTTACTTTACCGGAATGAAGAAAATTTAATTATTTTCTCTTTTTTTTTCAAAAAATGCCTCTAGCGATTTCCCTTTTATTTCGTAAATCAACAATTCTTTAATCAATATATCGCTTACATTAGTGGTCATGTTCAGGCGATTACATACCGCGAAATGAACGCCATGGGGCGCAGCAACGTTATTCGTTAATGCAGGGAAAGTTTTCCGCGTATGTCTATGGTTATTACGAGGTTCGCATTAGAGGATAAGTTGCTAATACGCGAAGTGAACAAAAACGTCAAGGTGAATGCAAGATATTTCTATGAATCTATTCTCACACCAATGGACGCAAACCAGATGATGTTCCATATCGGCAAGGCTTCCAGTATCAAGAGTTTGAATTAAGAAACAACAGTAACAGGCACGTATAGCTAATAATATATAAAATAGTTAAAAATGTACAGAAACTTCTTTTGAAGATCGATCATGTATTTTCACTTATTGTTAGTTTCACTTCGTAGATATTAGAAAGGCAAAAACAGATATAGAGCAAACAATAGAATCGATGTAGTTGATCTGCTTTGTACATTTTATTTTGAAATAATTAGAAATGATTTTTCGAGTATTGCATTTAGTTTCTTACTTTATTTCTTACTCTGTTAATTGAAACGTTACTGTAGATTTTCCATTGTACCCTGATTTATAAGAAAGTGTCTTGAAATTTCTATGTAATTGTATATGTATGTGAAATGTATACATATTTCCATTACAAAAGACTAGTTGGTAAGAGCAACCTTCTGACCTTTCTGTTTACTAAATATATTTATACGCAAGACATTTTTTCTATAAGAGTTCGATATTTGGGTGTACTTTCTTTTCTTTCATAAAAAAGTACATACGCTTGAATGATGGACATTTGATAAAAGTACAAATTTCGATTTTGTAATTTGCTTTTTAATCTGAATGAAATATTTTCTTTCTAGATCAAGATCATTTTCGTATAATGCATCTAATAGGAGACTTTTCTGTCTGTGTCTTTGTTAGAATTAAATCTAACTTTATTCCCTTAATTTTACGTACCGTTATATTATCAATAACAGAACTTTTATTAAAGCACATGGACCCCATGAATATATTATGTTTTAACTTGGTTTTCCCCCTCTGGGTTCGTTTTACTCCGCGATGAAACTAATCTCATACGATAGTATAAGGTGTATATCCAGAATGGGGGAGGATCGACGACAGACTCCTGAGAGGCGGTGAAAAAATCTCTCTCAAAAAGTTTCTGCAGCACTGGTGCCTATGCTCATTGGAAGTCAACGACTTCTTAGTGCAGTGTAAACTCACCTTACATTCTCCAAAGAATGACCGTATATGGGGTAAACTATGTTCATATAACAAAGGTCGAAGATACATGAATGAATACTTCAGAAATTTATACCACTATTAACAGTCTAGCATAAAGTATATATTTAAAATTCTAGCATTACTTCAATATGTAAACAACGTCAGTTAAATAATCACTAATTGTAAAAGGGGCAGAGTGGTTTAAAGCCATTGTATAAAGAATTGATGACATGGCATTGATAACGACTTAAAATAATAACGCTAAAGAACTTTAAAAAAATATGTTAAGAAGAATGAATTTTTAAAATGCACTATAAGGGAGGAGAACGTAATCTTCTTGTTGGGTTAAATGAAGAAATTAGATCAGTGACGTAGCCACATATAATTCTTTGGATTGGGGGGGGGGGCAGGCAGAGGAGGAGAAGCATATTTCAGTTGGTAGTTTTTTTCTTTACTGAAACAATTTTAATTTTATATCACCTAACCTACGTTACAACGACAAGTCCTGAGGATACTTGTTGCTACAAGGGGATACACGGGAGCCAATTCGCCCCAAAGCTAGTCGTGTTTCGCAAGTAAAAGACCAACACAAAACACTTGATATACTTTATGACAAGTTTACTTATTTAGAAATATAGTTCGTCTATCTGTGCTAGGTTTCTTCATCATTTTGAGACTCAAAAGAGGGAAGGGTAACATGAGATCGAAGTGAGGGAACCTTAGGACCAAAATTAACCCTTGTATACATATGCAGGGCCTCTTAGGCCCTGTAGGATTTTATTTTCAAAGCTTTTGGAGGTTTATTCAATCAATAAGTCTTTTTATTTGTGTATTCTTTTCACGTTCTTTTCTGCATTCATTAGTAGCAATAGAATATTTTTTGCGCTATCTGTAAATCAGTAAATTTTGATTTATTTTAGTAACCCCTTGAATTCATATGCAGGCTCTGCGAGGCCCTAATGAAATAGTAATGACACATTCGAATTATTTGACACACTTTTGTAAATAAAATTTATACTAAATGAAATTTTACTTATTTTTACTACTTCATTTTATTATTATTGTACTTATTTGTAATTAGTATTCTTTATAGTTGCTTATTTTATACCCAGTAGATGGCAATGCAATACATATGGAGACTGTTACCAATCGTTTGTATAGGATATGAACTCCAAGTATAACACCCTAAAAGTTAAAATGCTTTATACTGGTTAGTTATATCATAAACAAACATTGTCGTTATTTTAGTATATTCTGTGGAATGACTAATTTACGATACAAAGTATTGGAATACATAAAAATATTACAATACAAAAATATATAGAAAAATGTGAATAAAGTTGCTACACTCCAATTTTCATGAGGGAAACCTAATAAGAGACCCCGACTTTTGTGTACTCTTAAAAGGGTTCTTTTACTAATTCACCATTCTACGCTGTCTTTAAGCCAAGTCCTGTGATGGCACAAAATTTTAAAACGTTACACTTTCAATCTAACTCACTTTCTTCAATTTTAGTATATACGCACAATAAAATTTTACACCTTTTGTGCGCATAAACCGCAACGATTTTTGATCACTTTTAATGGTCAAATACGTGTCACATGAGAAGAAATGACAGTACAATGCCAACGAAATCACTGGCTCCATATACAGGACAAAGTCTAAGAGACTAGTTTCTAAATACAGAAATGTCGATACAAATGAACTCCTAATATAAGACCCGATATTATAATACGGGTCGCATTATGAGACCTATCTCATATACTGAACCCGTTAAGGATCTAATAATAAGACATTCGACCTATAAATAAATGACAAACGCTATCTCAAATATAAGTGCAAGAAAATCGCTAACTCTTTACATGTTGCAATACTCATATTCACTGGTATAAAAGAAAGTAAAGATAGAATGAATGTCAATTTACCTTCTCCATTTTCAGTACCTGATGTGTGCACGTTAAGAAAACTCTGTAGGGGCACAATTTCTTCCATCCTACAATATACTAACAGCTCTCCACATAACGAGTTCACGTGCCTTCCGGTGCTGTAATGGGCTATTTCCTTTTGTTTTAGCTCGCTTCCGCTAGACTTCAACTCTTGCTTCCAAGAGAGGTAAGGGTCTCAATTTATGTATCTATCCTCATATTGGGTTTTCTTACCCTGGAAGTTTTTTTTTATAATCTATCAGCCCTTTATTTAGAATTTTTCTGCTAAGTTATTTCCTTTGTTCCAACCGTGACAGCAACAGAATTGTTACAATAAGGTCCTACATACTGTGTATCTTATAGACTGTTGCCTTTATTTTTTGACTAAGTGCAATCTGTAGTGCAAGGTTAAATTGGTGTACAATGTATGTTGGTTCTCAGTTTCAGCGCAAAACGGCATCTACATCTACTGTAAGATCAACTACGAAGAGACTGTGTGGAGAAGATTTTCCCCGTTTTGTAAATGAGTGAACTGAAGATAATGTACTGTCGGACAATAGTTGTGAGAAATCTGAAGATGAAGAATCCAATAATACAGTTCCTCAAGAAAGTGTAAAGAATGAATATTTCGATACGTCATTAGGCCCCGAAAGCTCTAGTGAAAATGAAGATAATCATGTTTCATCTAATAGTGATTGCAACACACTTTTTAGTGTACAGACGCAATTTGGAGCAAGAAAAAACCAGCAAACATTATAATGATTTTTTTTTGTTTCACAGGAAGTGAAAACAATATGTCCAAAAGATGCGTTTGCCTGTTACATTTGAAAGTAAATGATGAATGAAATTTTACACTATATAAAACTCGAGGGAAGATGAGTAGCCACATTGAAACGAAAAGACTGGGAAAATGATAGTCTGGAAAAATGGATGCTTTTCTTGGCTTTTTTTACTAGCAGGAGTAGCAAAAAGTACTGATGTGCCAAAGAGGGAATTGTCCCTCTCTATGAAGTCAAACCAATGTTCAAAGCTAGTATGTATATGTTCAAGACATAAGTGAAGCCTTACTATTTGACGATAAACGTACAAGGCAAATCCGTCTTGAAAATCATAAACAGGTACCTATTAAGTTTGAGTGGAAAACATTTCTGGGAAACTGTTGAAAAGTGATTGTTCCGAGTGAAGAACTTACTGTAGATGAACAGCAAGTGCCACTTCGAGGTAGGTTTAAGTTAATTCAATACATGCCAAGAAAACCTTAAAAAAAGTAAGTATGAAAAATATTTTGGTTATGCGGCGCTCGATCATCATATGCCGTTGATGGTTTTGTATACACAGGAAGAAAACCAAAAGAAACCAATTGAAAAACATCTGTGAATGAATGTAAACAAAGACTTCTGCAAAACCGTTTCTTGTCTTCACGAAATATTACTGCCGATAATTTCTTTGAAATTTTTTATCTGAGCGAGTATGTCCTACTACAATGACTTGCGATTATGGGAACGCTGAAGCAAAACAAACAATTGTAATGAGAGTCTCATCTAATAGAGAAGTAGGTTCATCAATGTTTGCATTCAAGGAAAATATCACTACGGTCAGCTAAGTGCCAATGAGAAAAAGGCGGTAATTTGAATAAGGCAGTTGATGAAAATAGCCAAAAGAGAGAAAGCGATTCTAAACTGTTACGTCAAAAGTAAATTCGGAGTAGACGTTATGGGTGAAGAAGGTAGAGACTATACATGCAAAAGACACAATAGAAGGTGGTCCTTTACTTTCTGATCAAATATGATGGATGTGGCAGTAATAAACAGTAACATTGTTTTCAGCATACAGCATCCAAATTAGTATGGAAACAAGAAAGACATTCCCCGTATGTTACAGAAATTGGCAGAAAATTTAATGAAGCTCCAGATGATTCTAAGATCACAAATACCAAACTTGCCTTTAGCAAATTTTGGTGTTTTGAAGATATGCGGAACTGGAAACTATCAGCAAGCGAGAAAAGGCAGGACAAATGCAAAAAGATGTGAATTTTGCTTATACAGTAGTCACACAAAGAGTGCATTGGCATACTACAAGTGTGGCTAAAGCATTTGTAAAGAACACAGCAAAATGATTTGTAATTTATGCATTTTGTGTAAATATTATTTAACAAAACTGTTAAACAATGATGTCATTAGCATACAAGACTATCAGTAATTGCACACTGTAGTACCTCGTAGGTCCTGCATATGTATTAGCATATATTATCTGAACCATACAAACAAGCTTTAAATAAGAAGAACTTTTTACCTAATCTCAACACTATTCACTGATACTTACAAGTGTGGTTTGACTGACTGAAGTTTTCAAAAATAAATTCTATGTTCTTTTCAACCTAGGAAGACATATTCTTAATGAAATCATTATATATTTTCTTTAGCTCTCCTTTCGAATCTCACTACGTTACACTGAACATATAAAACATATTCTTGTCGAGATGAAGCATAATGAAAAAAAAAAAAGTCAGCGATTGTGATTCTGATTAAGAGTTGGAAACATTGATGAACATTGCTGCGTATAGTTTGTAGTGCTGCCACCTACGAACTTACGTTTGATAACATGACCTATCGAATCTTGTAGTTATACAAGGTAATTGGTTCTGACAACATGTAATTTGTTCGATCAACATGTAATTGGTTCGGTCAACATGTTATAAGTTTATAGTGAAATTGTTTCGAAATTGTGTCGTGAAGATGAGAAGTTGAATATAGAAAGTGTATAATTGGTTTGTATTAAGGAAACGGGAGCATTGTGAATGCGTGATTAATATTCACTAATTCTAAAATTATAGCCCTCTTTTTTATTTTGTATATTTTCGGTTAACAATAAGATGAGTATTGGTCACCCACTTGGGAATGGCCCCGACTCCTATTAGATCAAAGGTGCATGTAATTATTAGTATTAGATTTGGTAATCTATTTCTAATTGAGATTTTGAAACTAAATGAAACCTTCAAATTTAATCTGAATTATTTGAAACTGAATGAATTTTGAGAAAATAGCTAATCTTCGCCTTCGGACATTAAACTGTGATTGCGGAGCAATTTTACTAAGGAATCGGTCTGTTAGTTGTTATT
Source organism: Thermobia domestica (assembly GCF_964235325.1). NCBI lineage: Eukaryota > Metazoa > Arthropoda > Insecta > Zygentoma > Lepismatidae > Thermobia > Thermobia domestica. The sequence continues at coordinate 260,795,205 of NC_137458.1, forward strand.
ATATATATCTGCTTATGATTATGACATCAAATATGATCTAAAGCATTCTGGCATCCAGTGGAAAGCTTGGAGTATATTAATATTTGTTTGCATATATTGGTATTGTAGACTGTTCCCATAATGACCATCGACTTCGATTTTATAAAATTTGAGAGAAATTTAACTTTTTATTTTGTGGTCAATTTGAAGGCATTTTATTACACTGTCATTATGAAACCCATATACATCATCTTACGAATCATCATTATGGAAGAATTGCATATGTATGTTGCAGCAGTGGTACCAATCTTTGAAAGTTTCATTTACAACTCTTCTTTTTTTTCTTTTTTTAATTGATGTTCTGAGTAATTGCGCGTTCTGTGTAAATGTGCAATAAGATTCTCTCTCTCTCTCTGTTTTCAGCTACCGGCATAGGCATATGGGAACTACCAGATATACTTTTGTGTGTACATAAGATAGTGTGTGTGTGTGTGGCGGGGTCGGGGGTATGAAGTATTTATTACGATCACTTAGTGGAACTTACCGTAACATTCCGCACGATAACTTTTGAACGAATGCGAATTTTTTAATTCTGTTTTTAGAAATAGATAAATAGAGTAATTATCTCGAGGGAGTTCGTTAACGGAGATGATTTAGTTAACAGAAAGTGGTGCAAATGAGCCATTTCCGGTTTCAACGTTGATCACTGTAGAGCACATACTGTAATAAATAGCGACAAACGGTTTTCGGCAATCGAATAAATGTTTCAAGGACAACTCCCATATTCATTCTTAACACTATAGTAAAACCGGAAGTGGTATAAATGAGTCATTTCCGGTTTTATTGTTGATCACTATAGAGCAAAGACGGTAAAAGATAGGAGGAAGCAATTTTCCGCAATCGATAAAGCGTGTCAAGAGTAACTTTCATCTTCATCATTAACATCCTAGTAAAACCGGAAGCAGTAGAAATTAACTATAATTTCCGACTTCAAATTAATCTACATATGGAGATAGGGAGAAGCTGTATTGGGGAATCAGTTTAGCGTTGTGGGAATAAGTATCGTCTCCTCTCTTAAGCTTCTAAATAAACCGGGAGTGGCAAAACCCAACTACTTCCCGTTTGAGTGTTGATCACAATAGATTAGAAACCGTAATAAATAGCGAGAAGCGGTTTTCAGTAATCAATTATGTGTTCCAAGAATTTTCTAATTCGACTTTAATCTTTCTACTCAAAGCGGAAGTGACAGAAATCAATCACTTCCAGTTTAAGCATTGAGTATTATAGAATATATAGCGAGAAGGGAATATGATGGAAAATTTATTAAGTGCCCGAGAGTGTGTTCCATCTCGAAAGTAATCACTCTACTCAACTAGGAAGTAAAAAAAATATACTACAACTTCTGGTTTCCAAATCAATTGAGAAAATATTACGTAAATCTTTACTGTTTTTACTATTAGGATTACGTAGTGAAACTTGTAACATCGTAATGTTTCTACATACGTCCGTCCGTTACTCCGTACGACGACATTTGGACGGATGCGAATTTTTAATTTTTTTTTGCAATAGAAAGATACAATGATTATCTCGAGGGAGTTCTTTAATAGAGAAGATTCACCAACCGGAAGTGGTAGCAATAAGTCATTTCCGGTTTTAATGTTTATCATTATAGAACAAAAACGGTAATAGATAGGGAAAAGCGGTTCTTGGCAATCGATTACACGTTTCATAGCCAACTCTCATCTTCATTCTTAATAGTCTAATAAAACCGGAAGAGGTACAAATGAGCCATCGAGATTGGACAATCGAAAAAGCGTTTCAAGATTAATCTACGTCTTCACTCTTAACACTCTAGTAAAACATGAACTGGTACAAATGAATCATTTCCGGTTTTAACGTTGATCACTATAGAGAGAAAAGGGTAATAGATAGTAAGAGGTAGTTTTCGGCAATCGATAAATAGTTTCAAGAATAACTTTCTTCTTCATAATTAACACCTTAGTGAAAAAGATGTGGCAGAAATTACCTATAACTGCCGGTTAAAATTTAATCTATATAGTGCAAAAACTATAAGTTATAGAAACTGTCTTTGGGAACTAATTTAGCATTGTAGGACCAGGTATCATCTCTATTAAACTTCTAAGCGAACCGGAAGTAGCAAAACCCAACTACTTCCGGTTTTAGTGTTGATTACTATAGATTAGAAACTAACAAGCGATAAGCTGTTTTCTGCAATCAATTAAGTGTCCCAAGAATATGTTCTATCTCGACTCTAATCTTTCTACTAAAACTTGAAGTGGTAGAAATCAATCGCTTGCGGTTAAAACATTGGGCGTTATAGAATGGATAGCGAGAAGGCTTTTTTTGGTAATTCATTAAGTGCTCGAAGAGTATATTCCAGCTCGGCAGCGATCCCTGTACTCAAATAGGAAGTGAAATAAATATACTAGAGCTTCTGGTTCCCAAACCACTACACAAAATATAACATGATCCTCTTTAAGATTTTATTATTATTAGGATCACGTAGTGGAACTTGTAATATCGTAATGTTAGTACGTACGTACATATATGCGTCCGTTACTTCGAAAGATAACACTTGAAAGGATGCGCATTTTCTATTATTATTATTATTATTATTTTCAATAAGTAGATAGTGTGATTTTCTCGAGAGAGTTCATTAACAGTGGTGATTCGACAAACAAAATGGTAGAAATGATTTTTTCAGGTTTTAACGTTGATCAATAAAAAACAAAATCGATAATGGATAGCGAAAAGCGGTTCTGGGCAATCAATTATACGTTTCAAGGGAATCTCTATTCTTATTCTTAACATTCTAGTAGAACTGGAAATGGCAGAAATGAGCTATTTCCGGTTTTAAAACTCATTACTATAGAGCAAAAACGATAATAGATAGTAAGAAGCAGTTTTCGGCAATCGATAAAGCGTTCCAGGAGTAAATTTCATCTTCGTACTTAACACCCTAGTAAAAAAGGAAGTGTAGAAATCACCTATAACTTCCGGTTTCAATTTAATTTACATAGAGCATAAACTATAAGATATAGGTAGAAGCAGTTTTATGGAATCAATTTAAAGTTGTGGGAACAGATAACTTATTACCTCTCTTAAACTCCAAACCGGAAGTAGCAAAATCCAACTACTTCCGGTTTTAGTGTTGATCGCAATAGATTAGAAAAGATAACAGATAAGGAGAAGCGGTTTTCTATAATCATTTAGTGTCCCAAGAATATGTTCTATCTCGACTCTAACCTTTATACTAAAAGCAGAAGTGGCATATATCAATCACTTCCGGTTATAAATTGAGTGTTATAGATTGGAGAACTAGAAGGGATTTTATGTAATTCATTAAGTACCGCATGAATGTATTCCATTTCGACAGTAATCTCTGTATTAATACCAGAAGTGAAAGAAATACGATACAAATTCCGGTTTCCATATTAATAGAGAACATATTACGTCATCCTCTTTACGGTTTTTACTAGAGTTTATTTTTAAATTATATACTAGCCTTATGTTTACTAAATTTGGGAGCTACTAGCCCATTCCCTAAGGAATAAGCACTGGCATATTCTGTGGTCAAACTCGGCCAAGAACAGGGTGGTAGCGGGTTGCATTTCATATCTTATTTCTCGATAACTACTTAATTAGCCAGCAGCATTTTCTTGATAACTATTGGCCGAATCGGAACAAAATTCGGTGGTGGACAGCCCTCAACCTAATTAAGATCTCTACATTTGCTGGTCGACTTTGGCTAAGTTTTGGGCTTGATTTGCGTTGGTAATTTATTTCTCGGTAATCTCTTGTCAGTTCCAATCTAAAGGATTTGCCATTACAGAAAGCCGCTCGTAACTATATATCGATTTTGCTTTATAGAGTTCAACGTAAAACCGGAAATGGTTTATTTCTACCACTTTCGGTTGGTAACGAAAGGAGATGTAAAATATTCTTGGAATGCTTAATCGATTGCCGAAAACCGTTTTTGTTTTATAGTGGTCAACGTTAAAATTTGGAAAAGGTTGATTCTTCCACTTTCGGTTTATGGATCACTTCAATTAACTAGCTCCTCCCAAATAATTTACTCTACCCATAGTTTGCAAATAATAATAATAATAATAATAATAATAATAATAATAATAATAATAATAATAATAATAATAAAATAAAATAAAATAAAAATAAATAAATAAATATATATATATATATATAAAATAAAATAAAAATTTGCTTTCTTTCAAGAGCTATCGTGCGCAGTAACTTAGTCGCAGCAGCTATCGTGGTATATTATTATTATTATTATTATTATTATTATTATTATTATTATTAATAATAATAATAATAATAATAATAATAATAATAATAATAATAATAATAATAATAATAATAAGTATTTTACCTGTTGGCAGGTACTGAGACTAATGGGAGATGTGAGTGTGATTGTGTGTTTTCTTAGGTTCTGGTCTGGAAATTCTTCTTTCACCTTTCTCGGTCTTCAGCTTCCTCTTTTTATTCCCAATATTTGATACCATTTTTCAAATCATCGACCAACTGCATTATTTTTCTTACTATTCCTTTCTTACCTTTCATCTCTTACTTTCAACTTTTCTCTTCCTTAGTGGGTTGAGAAAAGCTAATACGTTTTAATCTGGTTCCTTATAATTATTACCAGACTGCAGTTTCCTCTATCTATTTTTGAATACTATTTTTAAGAAATTGAAATATTATTATTATTATTATTATTATTATTATTATTATTATTATTATTATTATTATTATTATTATTATTATTATTATTATTATTATTATTATCGCGTCTTTGTTCTGTTATTCTTTTAACTATTAGAGGAAAGGTTCATTTTTTCTACAGTCTCACTTTATCTATAATGCTACTTCGGTATTATACTTAATGTTTAGTTAACTCAAGAAAAAGCGGATCTAGTTGTGTGAATCCTCTATTTCATGTTAGCCTTCGGTGATCATTTAGTACTGTTCAGCGAGGTAATTTAACTGAAGTACAATGTTCTTATAGAGTATTCGTTGTAGTGTTATGAAGTTGGAAATGATACAAGACGCTGTGTTTTATAAATTAAAGTTTTGGGATCCGCAATTGTTCCAACATTTTTAACAAGCGCCGACATTCTTAAACCCTACATACTTCACGCCTACGGTTTGGGTACAAAACCTCGCGTCCAGAACCTCGCGGCGACAACCTCGCGGACCAAAACCTCGCCTGGCCAAAACCTCGCCTAGCCAAAACCTCGCCTGGCCAAAACCTCGCCTGGCCAAAACCTCGCCTCCCAAAACCTCGCGGGACAAAATCGCGCCGCGCCAAAACCTCGCCTGGCCAAAACCTCGCCTCCCAGAACCTCGCGGCCCAAAATCTCGCCGGGACGAAACCTCGCCTGGCCAAAACCTCGCCTCCCAAAATCACGCCGCGCCAAAACCCCGCCTGGCCAAAACCTCAACGCCCAAAACGTCGTGGGGCCAAAACCTCGCCTGGGCAAAACCTCGCCTTGCCAAAACCTCGCGCCTCAAAATATCGCCTGCCCAAAATGTAAATGTTCCAACAGATGATAAGGATGACGGTATAAAAGACGCTGTTTCAGAAGAAGTATCACGGGTATTTGACCAAGTCCCGCGATACCATATGAAAATTCTATTCCTGTATTAGAGGATTTCAATGTGAAGGTAGGGCGACAGGATGTTTTTAAACTGGTTATAGGGAAAGAAAGTCTGCATAAGGAAAGTAATGACAACTAACGGGGTTAGTTTCGTGAACTTTGGAACATCCAAAAACTTAAAATTTTAACAAAAATCTAATAATATTTATGAAAGTATGAAATAATATATATGAGTTTTTACGACGTCCCTTGATTATGTCCTGTAGATTAAAAGAGACGTAGATGACCAGGATGAAGGAAATGATCGAATAAAGAAAGTGGGAGGAAACGGGAATAACCCGAGGAAGCCCACGCACACTATGTTTTGTATATTATTATTATTATTATTATTTGTAATGTAGAATTGCATATTAAGAAACTCATTGGGTAAATTTTAAATAAAAGTTTCATTCGAGGCGATGTTTTGGCAACGCGATGTTTTGGCAACGCGAGGTTTTGGCAACGCGAGGTTTTGGCACGGCGAGATTTTGTCCTGCGGGGTTTTGGCTACGCGAGCTTTTGGGCGGCGAGGTTTTGGCCACGCGAGGTTTTGGCCCGGCGAGATTTTGTCCCGCGAGGTTATGGCCAGTGAGATTTTGTGCGGCGATGTTTCGGTCGCGAGATTTTGTCCGTATCCCCACGCCTACATCATTCGCGATGTCATTGACCGTTTTGCAATTTTAGTTGCAGCATTGTATTCTCAAATCATCTGTAATAGCAACAAAAATAATAACAATAATAATAACCTATACTGTATATAAGACAATATAAGTGAGTTACTTATTATCGACCAAGCCATAATGCTATAATTAGCAAGAATACTCTTTTTGACGAAAGCAAGGGATAAAGAAGGATTTTTGGAAATATGTATCTTTAGGGGCGTAAATAGGATAGTGTATCTTGATAATCCCTGAGGTATGGAAGATGAAACTAGGCATATAAACTAACCATTAAAATAACTGAACATGTTTCTCACAGTTTCTGAAAATTCCGCACCTAAACAAGAAAGGAGTAATTCGTATAACATTAATTTTTCAACTGTATTTTATTTCATTTATTTTTAAAAAATGATATATGTCATCATCACAGGTATTCTGCCTTTATTGGCAGGTCACTTGCCGCAGCTGAGAAGCTTCCATGCTCCACGGTCCTCCGCTAACTTCTTCATCTTCGCGTATGATCCTTCTGTTTTTATATAATCCATTAATTGTAGTCTCATTCGCCCCCTCCCTCTCTTTCCCGCCACCATACCCTCTACGACGTCCCTCATGATACAATATCTTCTTAGGCAAAGTCCCAACCAGTTTCTCTTCCTCTTCCTAATAATATCTAAAAGTATTCTTTTCTCACCCACCATTTCTAACACTCTCTAATTCGTTTTCCGCTCGACCCAACTAATTCTTTCCATTCGTCTCCACACCCACATTTCGAAGGCTTCCAGTCGATTTTCATCACCTTTACATAATGTCTACGTTTCCGCCCCATACAGTACAACACTCCACACGAATCATTTCATGAGTCTTTTTCTCAACTCTTTATTCAAGGTCCCACAAAACAGACTTTTCTTCCTCCTAAAGGCTTCTTTCGCCATTCCTATCCTTGCTTTTATTTCAAGTTCGCACTTCATATTATTACTAAGAATACTACCCAGATATCGAAAACTATTCACTTGTTCTATTTTCTTCCCTCCTACTTTTATATTTGACATAGACCCCTTCGTTCCAATCACCATGGCTTTTGTCTTTCTAACATTTATTTTCATCCCATATTCTTCAAAGCCCTTTCTCATTTTTTCTAACATTTTATTGATTTTCTTTTCAGTTTCTGCAACAAGCGCCATATCGCCTGCAAAACTTATGCATTTAATAATTCTACCTCCTACCGAAATGCCATCATCATCATGTAAACTCTTTTTCACTATCTCTTCTAGATAGACATTAAATAGTGTTGGCGAGAGGCAGCACCTTGTCGAACTCCCCTTCCAATTGCACTCTCTTCCGTCAGTTCTTCCCCTATCCTAACACTTACTTGTTGGTTCATGTATAAGTTTCTTATTCGTCTTCTATCTTTCCATTCCAACTCTATCTTCGTTAGAACTCCCAACAACAATTCCTAATTCACGCAGTTGAAAGCCTTTTCTAGATCAATAAATATAACATACACCTCTTTCCCTTTTTCTATAAATCTTTCACCGATCACCCTTAATAATCCAATAGCATCTCTTGTGCCCTTGCCTCTTCAGAACCCGAACTGCTCCTCCTCAACTTCTTTATTTGTTCTTTCATATAACCTTCTGTTCGTATTCTGAGCAGAATTTTAGCTGCATGAGATATGAGACTAATAGTTCTACAATCCTCATATCTCTTTGGGTTCGATTTCTTAGACAACGGTATTATGATCGTTTTCAGAAAGTCTTTTGGTCATTCTCCTGTTTCATATATTTCATTGCATAATCGGAACAATTCTTTCTTTCCCTTGTCTCCTATATTTTTAATGGATTCGATTCGTATGTTATCTATTCCGGTTGCCTTTCCATTTCTAATCTCGGATATAGCCTTTTCAAACTCATCCCTAAGAATACTAAATCCTTTATCATCCTCGCCTACTTCATTTTCTACTTCAACATTTAGACTACACGGTCTATCCCTACTCTCATATAAGTGTTCAACGTATTCTTTCCACCTTCCTATGACCTCATTTCTCTCGCTGACTACCTTCCCATTCTTATTTTCTACTGGCATCATAATACCCTCTTGATAAATGTAAGAGTTTTTTTTTATATTGGAGACGTGATATTTCAAAATTAAACTCAATTAGAAACGAACCAATACATGTTTAGGTTCTCCGAAAATTCTGTCCTAAGATGAGAATGGAGAATAGTGTCTTCCTATTAAAATTTCTGCATTTGCTTACGTTTGAGGTGTGAAATCTGGCTTTGATTTCTTAACTATAAATTATTGAACGTATGTTTCCGGAAATTCCCCTCTTAAAGATGAAGAAAAGACACGATTTCTATAATATTAAAATTTACCACTATTTATTCAGAAAATGTCATGAAATGTGAAATTCGCTTAAATTCGTAATGTGAAATTTCGGAAACCAACTCTGAACTGAAAAGAATGGAATACGTATTTCAGAGTTTTCGAAATTCTCCTTTTAAGCAGAAGGAGGGATGAATTAATTTACTTATTTCTCGACATTCAAATCGGCGTTCGCTGTCTTATCATCATAGAATGTTTGAGGAGAATTACTGAACATATTTAGAACTACTCTAGAGCATGGTTTCATCATATCACTTTCACTGAAATGCGTATCCTAAGGGGAGGGGTCAAGGTCTAAAATATTTGCTAAAAATAGAGTATCTTTCAAATCTCTCATGTATGAAGATGAGATTTAATATAAAAACCAAGTAGACACGCAACCCAGCGTTCTAGGAAATTCCACTTCCGTCTCATCTCATGAAAAATGATTGAGAATTTTAGAACATAAGAAGGTCATTCGGCAAGTAAAGAATGTTTTTGTATAAACACTTTAATAACTGATATACAAAGGCGAAAAGTGTGTTACATACTATGTGATACTTAAGTTACTTTTCGACATAGTCGCCGTGTAAATTTAAACACTTGTCATACCGTGGTACAAGTTTTTCTATGCCTTCGGCATACACAGTTGCCGCCAAACTGTTGAACCAATCACTAACAGCTTCCTTAAGTTCTTGAAATTTCAGGAAAGAATTCGTGCAGCCCATCAATAGTGAATCGCCTATCCTCTTGAATTTTCCGCTCAATTCTTCCTTTGAGTTCGTCAGTCACAACAGAAGGCCGGCCCGAGCATTCCTCATCGTACACATTCGTCCGTCCGTCATTAAACATAATGCACCACTTACGAACTGATGCTTCATTCATTACATTTCCATACTCCTCAGTGATTTGTCTATAAATTTCTATCGGACGCACTTCTCGTGCATTCAAAAATCTTATCACACTACGAACCTCACACTTGGCGGGATCAGTAATTGTATCGCACATTTTACAGTCGCACAACGAAGCAATAACGGACCGTAGCGGATCGCAGCTGGTGCCAGACTGAGGCTAAAGCATGCCCAGATCAATAACCCAGCGGCAGCGGGGGTGAGGGAACACACGCACGCGCTAGCGCAAAACGTTCTTTACTTTCCGAATGACCCTCGTAATTAACACTTGGCTGAAGCCATTTCTTAATCATGTCAGTTTCATTAAAATGTGTATCCTAAGAGGGTGGAGGAGTTAATATATACGGGTCTAGGTCAAAACCCCCTCAGCCAAAACCCCCACCCTCAAGAAATGTAAAAACGCCCACACTATCGGTCATAACTCCCACACAAATGGACTAATCCCCCAAACGCACGAACGGTCAAAACCCCCACAGCCAAAACCCCCACACTCAAGAAATGTCAAAACGCCCACACGATCTGTCATAACTCCCACACAAATGGACAAATCTCCCAAACGCACGAACGGTCAAAACCCCCACAGCCAAAACTCCCACACTCAAGAAATGTCAAAACGGCCACAAAATCGGTCAAAACTCTCACACAAATGGACAAAACAGCCACACATAGCAACGGTCACAATCCCCACATAAATGGACAAAACCCCCACACAAATGTACAAAACTACCACAGGCAGAAATTGTCACAACTGCCATACAAATGGACAAAACCCCCACACAATCGGACAAATCACACACACTCTGAAATGATCATGATTGCACGTCTTTACGACGCCCACTTTAGTGTTTCTGTCATTACAAAACAGTGCAAGAAGAATAGTTGCAACATCAGTTTAAGTGGAATAAAAAATGTTATTAAAAAGTACAAGGGCAACATACAACCAGGATCATTTCAGAGTGTGGGAGATTTGTCCGATTGTGTGGGGGTTTTGTCCATTTATGTGGGGATTGTGACCGTTGCTATGTGTGGCTGTTTTGTTCATTTGTGTGGGTGTTATTACCGTTGGAGGTTATGACCGATTACCAGTGTGGGGGGTTGGCTGTGGGGGTTATGACCGTTCGTGTATTTGGGAGATTTGTCCATTTGTGTGGGGGTTATGACCGATCGTGTGGGCGTTTTGACATTTCTTAAGTGTGGGGGTTTTGGCTGTGGGGGTTATGACCGTTCGTGAGTTTGGGAGATTTGTCCATTTGTGTGGGGGTTATGACCGTTTGTGTGGGCGTTTTGACATTTCTTGAGTGTGGGTGTTTTGGCTGTGGGGGTTTTGACCGGTTCCCATATAATACGGCGAAAATTAAATATCTTCCAATCCAAGGAGATGAAACTAGGTATATAACTTTTTACTTAACGAGGTCATCATGTGGACATGCCCCAGCGTTTTAAAAAATTCTGCTTCCAAAATAGGTTACAGTGTGACAAAGTGTTTGAAACGTCTGAAATGAATTTTTAAACATATTTAATATGTGGGACATTTATATTTTATCAACTCACTTCGAAATAAAATAATCGTAAAAGCAGAAGAGAATTTAGATTTCTTGCAAAGAATAAATTCTGCATCGTATGAAGCACATTTTTAAACATGATCGAGCTAGGGGCACTTTTATTTCACTTTTGTTCAAAAGTTACGTAATGGGGAAAGAGTGATCAAATAAAACTTTCAAATATTTCACATAAACCTATTCTACCCGTACCAGTAGCGTAGCGTGTTATTCCGAAATGGGGATGCCAAAGTTAGTCACTTGTGCGATACAATACTACTAAAATCAGCAATACATAGCTATACCGATGGGAAATATAGGGTTATTAAAAATTTAGTGGGGAGGCACCCTAATTGGTGGCCTAGTGGGATATACAGAAGCAAATGCGTCGATTACGTTAGAAGCCAATAAGCAATTGTCTGAGCTCTTTCTTACCACTACCATATGACAAGAAAACTCGGCCCCGCTGTTGTATGAACATTGTTTCCGGTATAGTTCCCTTTATTTCTTTCTCGTGGGCAGCTTCTTTCTCCGCAAACCATACTTCAATCTCGTTCTTTAAAAAGTGGCCCGTAGAAATTTGTCATCTTGAGTCCGGACCTCAGACGCCCATTCGTGAATATGGACCTGAGTGTATACGTATATCATTTGAAGATGCAAATAGAAAGCACTTAAACCAACTCAGGGGGCCTGTTTCTGTGTATGTATTTCGTTGTCAGATATACAGATACTGAAGGAAGGGGCGCAAATCTGTCTTCAACATTCGGGGAACGGGTAAGACTGTTCCTATTTTGTTTTTAAACGATGTTCAAAATATTTATGAAGTTAATGCTGTGGAGGATCAGAGGAACAGAGTTGTCTTCAACATTGGGAGGAGGGCAGATTTGAGGTTTATTCCGGGGGGAGGGGAGATGAGATTCATATTACGGTAGAAGAATCTGATTTCTGAGGTGAACCTGTTTTATTTTATGTACCAGGGGATGTAGATGAAATTGTGATACGTATCAGTACCGTGAACACATTCTGGAATCTGAATACATGCATATTTATAATTGATATGTTTCTATTTACGCATCCACAATGATCCACATTAAAATTTTAGGACACTTGTTTTGTAATAATATATATAATGACTTCCCCAAAACTATGAAAGAAAGTCAACTATGTATGGCGCAACAATACTCTTATTTGACAAAAATTATGATGATCACAATAGCATTATAAGAATCTTTACAGGAATTAAACAAGTAGCTGCAAATAGACTAACAATAATTAATGGCAATGAAATATCAAAGAATACGATTCTTTTTTAAAAATAAAACAAGTCAAGGGACATCAATTTCATCTTGCTTTCCTTTGTAGCAGTTGAATACAAATCATCACAATTTCAAATCGGATAGTTGAGGGGAACAGTCCCCCTGCTCCAATATTGGAGGGGACATGTCCTCCTCATCTCCCCGGGATACGTGCAAGTGACTGAAGGTCCCAAGCAATCCTTACGAAGAGCAAGGAGTACTGGCTTTCTTGGTCTACGAGATCGGTGACCGTGATTCTACAGAATGCTTTATATTTATGCTTGTGTGTGTGAGCTCTCTCAAAGAGTTTCTGGCCACGCCACTGGACATACTATGTATATATGATGAAGATTAATATTTTGCCTTCAATTACGATTACAATTACGATGCATTTAATTACGATTAAAGCATAATTATTTTTATACTATTATTTACATAACCGGCATGCTTCAAAAAGACATTGAATGAACCACTTTTGTTTTGTTCTATCTTCTTGATGTTAGCTCTCGTACGTTCTGTACAGAAACTTTAACTTAGTTCAAGATATATAGAGTTGGAAATAGTTGAATACGCCAGCGCATATCTAAAGCAAAATGTAGAGTTGCAAGGGATGAAGGGAGTAGTAGTAGGGCATGCGCATTCGACAGAAAGCCACGTTGCTTGCAGTAGACCTGGATGCCCAAGGAACATAGCATACGGCAAGAGGAAAGAGAGAAAATGTGCATCTGAGTGATGCGCATGCGTAGGTTTCACCTGTCAAAGTAAGGCGAGAGAGTAAATCCAGAAGATTGCAGTGGAAATAATTGTGATAATAATTGGAAGCAAACAATTTATATACAATGAAATACGTATTTTTTCTTATTAACAGGTGATGCCGGGCATACCGGCGTTCCCTTACGCTACGCCGCTGACCCGTACGAAGAACAGACTTGCTTATAATAATGGTAAATAATAATAGCCATATAGTCACAAATTTATATTTATTTCCAACAAGATTCCTGCATAGCATTGTAGTGCAGTGGAATATTATATTTTACCAGTTTTGTCAATGAAACCACGGTTCTTACAGAATAGTTATTTCGTGTTTAAATATTTAACTTAATGTTTGTTACAAGATTCGTAATATTTGTAATTTTAAATTTAGTTCTGTCAGAGACTCGCACCCCTAGATTAGGAGCCACTGCTCTAGGAACTGCCTAGAAACTTTGAATTTACACCTACATAGGATTTGTGACGTGGGGTACCACTAAGAAAAAAATTGAAAATTCACGAAAAGAGGAGGAATTGTGGTGAGAGTTATTTTAATAAGATACCCTCATCTCCGAAACGCATAGGACTGGGAACTTAAAATTTGGTATTTGGATATCCAATTTAAAATAATTTAATGGTTGATTTCACGATTTCTTTTATATCTTAGTAATAAAGGAGAAGGAAAAGGTGAGAATAGGAATTATTACTCATATAATAGCATATCGGTATCTGAGAATCTCTAAAAGTTACAAACATGAAATTTGGCTTTAGGACTTCTCATTTAAAACAAATCACTTAAAGACAGTAAACAGGACCACCCAATATTTTTCAATTAAAATTGAAACCAGAAGTTGTAGTAGATATCTACCACTTAGTGTTATTTACTAGTGATTATAGTGGAGATGGAATATATTCTAGGGACGCTTAATCGAATACAAAACCGTGCCTATCTATTGCCGTTTGTTATATACAGTCTTGTTCAAGAAAACTTTGCCACTCATCTCTCTTTGGAAAGGCCTGTGGTCTTACCTATAGTTAGAATTAAATCAAATAAATGTGAATTTTGTTTGGTCGATAAAGAAGTTTATTAAGAGCCACAGCATTATAATTTCCTTTTGCGGTTTCAAGAATAACATCTTTCATAGCAGGGTGAGTGGTCAAGATTTCTTGAACAAGACTGTACAACGATGAACGTTAAAACTGGAAGTGGTTGATTTCTAATAATTACGTTTGATTACAGGGTAAAAGAAGAGATTATACCTATTTTAAGAACGCTAACTCATTTTTTTTTAAAAAAAAAAACTCTTCTCGCTGTCTCTTATAGGTACATACGATTCATTTTATCACAATTCATTTTATCTGTACAAATATAAGTACATACTTGTGAATGTTGTTCTATAAAGTGTCAAAATTCACCACCAAAAACGCATATGGTTTTAGACGCTACCTCATCACAAGTAAAGCACGCTTCTATCACGTGCGTGAAAATTGGCCCAAGTCGCACCCAAATTCGCTTTTGAGAATTTTACTAAATTTAATGGTTTGTTAAAGAAAAGGTCATGAAATTTCATTTTGGAATTTTAGTAGACACTCTGTCATTTCTGATTTTATTAGAGTGTTATGTAAAAACAAAATGTATTCTTGGGATGCTCCGTAGATTGTCGAAAACAGCTTCTCGCTATCTATTACAGCTTTTGCACCACAGTAATGAAAAATAAAACCGAAAATTGTTGATTTCTACCGCTTCTAGTTTTATCAGTGTTAAGGATAGAAATGAAAGATGTTCTTGGAATCTTTTAGTCGATTTCCCAGAACTGCTTCTCGCTATATATTACCGTTTTTCCCCATTCAATGTTAAAGAGGGAACTTGTTTATTTCTGCCACTTTCTATTTCAATACAGTATTAAGGATAGAGTTGAAAGGTATTCTTTGGATGCTAAATTCTTGCTAACTATCACCCTTTTTGGTTTACAGAATCAACGTTAAAAGCAAAAATGATTGATTTCTACCACCAGGGGTGCCCACAAGGTGGGGCTATGACGCAAACTGCGTCATTAAAATATTTGGGGAGGTTAAAAATCTATATAAATATGTTTGATGGGGGGTAAAATTAATCGAAAAGAATATTTTTTTCATGTAAGAACACCTACGGATAGACAATTGGGGGGGTGCGTCATGGACATAAGGGGGGTGGGCACCACTGTCTACCACTCCTGGTTTCTTATCCACAACCTCCTAGTTTATGATTCTCTTCTAACGAACGCTTTCGAGACAATTACTTTAGCTATCAATTGCAAAAAACAGAAGTCATATTCAGTTTCATTCAAGAGTTTCGTGCGGAGTAACGGACGGGATGGACCAAAGTTCTAACTGTACAATATTATTATAAATCTTACTCTGTAATCCCAATAATTAGATACATATTTCAGCGTTTCTGATTGTGATCTAGAAGGGAAGAAAAGGGTTTGGAGGAGAATAGAGGTGGATATTACAATTATTATTATACTAAGATGTTTATATCTCGGGATCCCGTAAAATTGAAGACATGAAGTCAACGCCTGTATTTGGAAGTCAACGCCTGTGAGAGTATCACCATTGATCTCAGCGACCAAGAAAACTATGGATTTGATACTAATATCGGTCATTTTGGGATATTTTTTACATGCCTCTGTATCCACCCCCCGCTGACTCCCGGACCGCACACTTGCAAGTCATCGCTAATGGAAGTGTCACCATTGATTTCAGCGACCACGAAAACTATTGATTTCACACTAATATCGGTCATTTTGAATTACTTTTATATGTCTTGGTATCTCACCCCCCTCCGGTGATCCCCGGCCCGGAGCCGAATATCGTGAATTTGGAAATTAATGCGACTGGAGTTTCACCATTGATTTCAGCGACCGCGAAAATAAGACTTTGACACTAATAGCTCAAGTGGTAGAGCGTTGGCTTCGCATTCGGGAGGTTGTGGCTTCGAAACCCGCTGCCTACCATCCTGACTGTAGTTTTCCAGGGTTTTCCTCAGTCCTACCAGGCAAATGCAGGAAAGGCACCTACTAAACTGGCCCTGAGCGATACCTTCCCAAATCCTTTCCATTGTTAATGTTGTTGGATATTCAATGCAAAATGGCCTCTGAGCTGTATCTGGTGATTGTTAAATAAATAAATAGTAAAGTATCGGTCATTTTCTACTACCTTTACATGTCAGGTGTGAGGTGCCAGGTAGCCAGAGCCGAAACAACTGTTACCTACGAACACCAACACAAAATACTAAAAAAAAAAAAAAATTGATGAAGGAGAGTGGCTGGGAATATTTAAATTAACTGTAATATTTGCATAGAATGCAAATTACAAACTTGTGAAAAGAGTTATTCCCTCTTGGAGATAAGGTTCTCTCCTGTAAGGGCCGCCACTCCCTTGTAAAGTCGGTAGAGCAATATTAATTAATTTTGTGGAACAGCAGATCTCAGGGCCATCTGCATAACAGCCATGCTCAAAGATGCTACAATAGTAAGTCAGTTTCAAATTTCAAATAAGGTTAAAAGAAAAAAAAATTAAATTTTACAGGTAGCAGCCTGTATTTGAACTCACTATCTCATAGCTGTTATTTGGTTCCTTGGGCAGAATACTCTCTCTGAGCCCCATACAGAGAGGTGGTCAAACATACCAAACAAAGGGAAAATGCCTCCTTGAATCACACTCCTGAAACAAACATATCATTAGCACAGGTACTCACCCTACAGCAAATTGAATAGACATTGGTTCTGGTAAGAGCTGGCAGTTTTATTTCCCACATAGTAATCAGGAACATAGATATGGTAGATCTGAAGAGATCCACACTTCAATACACTAAATATTTATCACCTTTTTGTAGTGCACTACCACACACACACTTCAATATATATTGATATGCTTGATATGTTTAACACACTATTTCATCATTATAAAAATAAATAAAAGTAGAGGGAGGATGAAAACTTGAAGTTACAAAGGTCTGTCTGACCTTTAAATAGATAAAAAAAAATATGTAGATATATATATATATATATATATATATATACAACTTTCTTTTATCTCCTCATATTCATGAGTTTCTAGTCTCTAACAGTTTTTAGAGGAGAGATGTATTTCACTGAAAACATATTTCACTATTTGTGAATATAAACAACACAGATAGAAGAAACAATAAAACAAGATTAATATGCTGATTCACTGTTCAGATATTCACTCGACGTACACAAGTTTTAAGTGGAATGTCACAGTTTCCTCCTAGATTCTCATTCCACTGCGAAATACAATGTTCGGTATGAGATATGGTAAACAGGAATATAAATGTTTTATGAAGGAACTTTTAGTAGCTCCTATAAACAAGCCAAATAATTGCTTGAAGCCTTGTTCTAAATGTCCAAGGACAGGCACGGCTTAAAGGCGTTACCGGCCTATGTTTACTATCTCTACTTGAGATAGCTTAAGTTATGTATTTCTCCCATATTGGAAGAACTGGGTTTTCCCATGCTAAAAATTGGGATGTTCGACGTGATTCAAATTACGTGGTCTCTATTGAGTGTCCATAGCACTCAGAGAATGAATGATTATAAACTGAAAATTAAAGTTAACTCTTCATGGTCACTATATGTAATAAACACCACTGATGTATACACTACAGATATGTGAAAGTCTTACACATTCTGTAAAATGATTATAACTTCATATAGAAAAACGGAGTTCTACACACTCGCGTATACAGTTGTTCACAGGACCATCCAGGGGAACCGGAAACACTTTGTTCTCACCTTGTCCTGGGTATCAAAACTCACTGTAAGAGAAGTCAGGTGACTTCCTTCTAATCGAAAAACTATATCTTGTCGCCTCTCGATTCTAGCTTGAACTACCTCGTTCTCCCATGAAAAACGAGTATATGTCTTTACCTAAAACAAGGAAACGAAGAAACTCGCTTCCGCAAGAAACCTATGACAAAGGGTTCTCTGCCTTGCGGCGATATTGCGGGTGGTCCGTCCTCCCAATACACATTCTCAGCTACCTTCTGTAGCCAAATTCACCCTTTCTTTGCTGACACGTGCTGCCCCTTCTTCAAGGACGGTCAACACAGAAGCTTTTGCTCCCAGCAGAAACTATGAGAGTTTTAACACAACTTTTGTTATTTTTCACTTGTTACACATGAATTAAAGATAAGAAACATATGTTATTATACATCAAAATAAAGGAAAATATACAAAGAATACATATTTATACAATTTATGAACTGTCATCTCTCTCAGAAACAGCAGTACACCCAATTCCTGTGGCTGTCTTTCAAAACTGTCTGCTACTAATGCAGCCATGTTTGCTTGGAGAGAGATTGAGGAAACATCTTTGTAAATTATTTATTTTTCACAAATACAAGATCCAAGTGTCGTGTTCGATAAGGGAAACACGCTGATGAAATAAATCAGAATTTTGTGCGGTATTTCCAAGAACGTGTTTAGCTTAGTACGTAAATATTAATATTAAACACAGAAAATAAGTCAAATCAGAGTATACATTTTCAAATTGGTGTTGCATTTCGGGAACTAACTAAAGGCTCGCTAGCCAGGTTTACTGGTCTCTGGTGAGCAAGGGGGAGGAAATGACGCTTTGGGCTCACTGCATTGGAAATCACACGTATAGAAAACTAAAATTTCGCATGTAGAAGCGAAAAAGTTTATGGCATTTGAAACAATACAAACTCTGTGTTTCAACACACTGTATCAAACTCAGTGTAGTTTCACCAAGGAAGTCCGTAGGCTACTTCCTGTGTATAAAGATTCTTATTTAGTTCCTATTCTGGCGATTTCTTTCCATGGTGAGTCGTGAAAGACCTCACATCGTGTAGTCTAGGCGACAGCAAGTCGGGAAAGAAAAAAAAACTTCTCTCAGCGTTCGCTCTCTTCCAGCGTTCTGAAAATCATATATGATTCCTATAGAATCTGCTCATTTCCTATTTAATTAATCCTCCATATATACTTTTAATATCATTTTCTTCCATCATCCCCTGTAAACTATACATTATGCAACGACGCAGTAATTATATGCAACCCATTAATACACTATATGATGCCTATAAATGAAATAAACAAAAAATGAAATAAATACAATATAATACAATATTGTATTAATATTTACGTACTATGCTGGGTGTTTCACACTTCATTACTAATAATATTAAAATAATATGCATAGAATATGCTAATGTTAAGCAATTTATTATACCACAAAAGTATCATATTTACATATACATATGCAAAAGTGCCCCTCATCTGCATTTCGGTATGCAGATGATGGAGAAGGACATCGGCCTTCTACAGTAATTTCCCCCCTATGATTCTAGGTGCTGTACTTTCTAGTACAGGACGTAGATCATACGGAGGGCACATTTTCGTTCCTGAAATATTATAACTACACAAGACATCCAAGGTTAAAAAAAAATCAAAGTTAAGCAACACAATAACCATAATAAATGAAAATATCAATATACAAAGCTAAATATAGAGAATTCAGTGTTCCCTGAGTTACATAAACATAAATGACATTGGTTCCCAATACATACACTAATACACTTATACACTAGTTCACTGAAATATACACTAACACTAACACTATATACACAGGTTGTCAAATCCGGTTAAGTGATGCTTATATGTGTGATCTGTTTCCTCTCTATTGACCAGTACCACTGTGATCCTTCTCTTCTCTAGAAACATATGGTTTCAATAGAAAAGCATTTCTTGTCATCTTGACTTCTTTTGTCGCTGGATCCCCTAGTGTGTACATGTTACGACCAGTGGCGGCGACAATCTGCAATGGTCCCGAGTACAAGAGTAAGAGCTTCTTCGACACACCTGCTAGAGCATCCGACTTGGGAAATACTCTAGATAGAACAAGATCACCCACTTTGTACTCTACAGTACGGTGTGACTTGTCGAAGTTACGTTTTCGTGCAGCAGCATTCCTTTTGTGGTTCTTTCTTGCAATTTCTACATAGTACTGCACGTCATGACGCTGATCCACTTCTGGGATTTCAAACAGCCTGGCTATGTCTCTAGACATAGACTGCCCAAAGTGACACTCAAAGGCTGACACGCCAGTGGTCAGGTGTTCGGCCGAGTTTAAGCACTTCTCTATTTTATCCAAGTATTTGGGCCACAATCTTTGGTTATCATGGCACAATTTACGTAGCAAACGTACTGTTGCCTTGACGGCTACCTCTGCCATTTCCCCTTGCGGATAATATGGCGTCGACGTGATGTGCCTGATACCAAGATCTGCTAATTCTGTTTTCCAGCGGTTAGACTGGAAAGGTGACCCTCTGTCTGTTAAGACTAGTTCCACACTAGGGTTAACTTTCAGATACTCCTTCAGTTTCCTTATGGCAGTGGTAGTGTTTGCCTTTCTACATGCGTACAAACCAATTAGCTTGGAAAATGCATCATAAAATACTAATATGTAATGGACTCCCCCAATTCCCTTGGTTAGAGGCCCTAACCAGTCAGCGCAGACCAAGTAGCCTGGCTTCTCCACTACAACGGGATTCAGTGGTCCCGGACGATAACATTGGGGAGGGTTGCTTTTCTGGCATAATTCGCAGGAAGCACAAAAACGCCTCACACTTGCCCTCATCTTTGGCCATACGAAAAATTCTGATAGAAGCGGAAGTAGTTTGCTAGCCGACATGTGCCCTCGATCTGAATGGTAATAATCGAGCAGTGGAACTACTAACACTTCTGGGATGCAAATTCGGACTCCTTCCCGGTCACGCTTGCATAAGCGCCCGTTCAAAACTTCAAAACGGTGACAAGCACCATTCACCTTTGGTGAGTCCGTCTTCTCTTCGACATCTTTCTTGATCTTGCCGTAGACAGGATCTGAAGACTGCATCTCTGGTAGTATGGCTATCATCTTCCTCAACTCACATGGGATTTCCGTCAGGATGGACATCAGCGACTCCTGGAGGATAGGCTTCCGTGCAACACTGAGGTCTTCTTCTGTGTGAGGAGGGTACCTAGAGTGATAATCACTCAGATTCTCATTGGACTTGACAAACTCGAATTCGAAATTGAAATTGGAGAGCAACATCGCCCACCGGGTGATGCGCTGGTTTGTAAGTCTACAATAGAGAATAAACTTAAGTGCAAGGTGGTCACTGCGTACTATGAATTTAGTACCAACTAAGTACTGTTTAAACTTCACAACCCCATCTATTAGTCCATAAAATTCCTTTTCCGTTATAGAATAATTTCGTTGCGCGGCATTGAACACACGTGATGTAAAAGCAATGACACGGATGTCATCATTGTCATCACGCTGGTACAACAGAGAAGAACACGCAATATCACACGCATCACATTCAAAAATCAATTGCTTGTCAGGCAGGACGGTTTTCAGTACTACTTCCTCCTGGAAGATCTGCTTGATCCTGTCCATCGCTGCCTGATGTACTGGTTCCCATTTGAACCTAACATTCTTCTTTAGAAGTTGGAACAACGGATGGAGAACTTCTGAGTACTTCCTGCTAAAACAACGATAGTACTGGCAGTAGCCAATGAAGGAACGCAGTTCCTTTACGTTCCGTGGTGTCCTAAAATCTAACACCGCCTTCACTTTCGCCGGATCTTTGCCGATACCGGATTGCGAAAGATGGAAACCAAGTATGTTCAATGATTTTCTGGCAAAATTGCACTTTTTCAGCCTGAGAGTTAGGCCGCCCGCAGTGAGTAAACCCAACACTCTGTCGAGGTGTACTAAGTGATCATCGAAGCTCCTGTCGGCTAGAATTAAATCATCAACATAAGCGCCGCAGTACTCTCTAGCTTCTGATCCAATCAGCATATCTAATGCTCTTACGCAAGAAGCAAGGCTCTGTTTTGTCCCAAACGGTAGTTTTTGAAAAACATACGAAATGCCTTCATGTAGGAACCCAAGATATTTCTGGTCACTTTCTTTCACTTTAATCTGTAAAAACATCTCGGTTGCATCCACGCAACTGAACCAAGAGTTGTCGCAAATGTCTTTGAGAACAGATAGGGGTGGCATAGGTCTGTCGGAGAGATCCCCTGAAATTTTGGCCAGAGCTCTTCCATCAATACAAACTCGAATGCGTCCGTCACTCTTTGGCGTCACTACCAGAGGGTTTATATATGTTGTAGGCATCTTCTTAATCACACCCCAGGCCTCCCAACGCGAAATTTCATTCGATACCAAATTCCTGAATTTCTTTGGGTAAGGATACAATTTAGTTTTGATGGGACGTTCGTCCGTTACTCCAACCTCATGCTCGTAGTTAGCTATGCAACCTGGCTTGATATCAAAAAGCGCCTGGTGCTTTAAAAGAACAGCTTTCAAACTCTCTCTTTGGGAGGCTGAGAGATCTGAGTAGTTCGAGACAAACTCCTCTATATCTGAATGGGAGGCACGTGTGTTCACTTTCAACCACTCTTCTGGTGGGAATACATGAACTGCCATTTCTTGGGCACTTGGGAATCTACCATCATCCAAGTTCGGGGCACGAGCAGCCTTTTCTCTGCAGGTCTTATGCTCATTCTGTGCGCTAACCCGTATGGCCTTCCGTCCTTCATCTGACGGGGAAAAATTACACTGAAAAGTATCTACTTCCTCAAATAAACTATATGGTTTCTCGCACTCACCATTCAATTCTAAACAACGAACTACTAAATCCTCAGTCTCGCAATCTACTGATCTAAACTTGACTTCTACATCATGAGGATGTTTGAGATGTAGAAGGCCGGTGTCATAGTCTAACACGGCACGAGATTCTGTAAAGAAGTTGGAACCTAAAATCAAAGATCTGTTCAGACCTGAAATAATGATGCCTAATGTATGAGATTCCTTCCCATGTATCTGAATGACTAACAGCGTCTGGCCTATGATCGTCGCTGATTTAATTCCGAAAGCAGACGTAACCCGTATATTCTTAGCACTCAAAAATGCGGGTGTGGGGTGGCTATTTGAGACGGAGTCCCAAATTTCTTTAGAAATGGCGGAGCAAGTAGCCCCTGTATCTAATAAAGAATTAACTTCCTTTCCAAACAAAAGTACATTAATCTCTGGCAGTGAGATGACGTTATTACTGGGTAGTTCTTCATTACTTGAATCAAATAAATTTTTAAAAATGCCATTTGCCTCTTCATATACAGCCCTATCTAAATCGATGTGTTCTCCAGTCCTACTTAACAAAGTTATCTTATTTTCTAACATGCCTTCACTGAAATGCTTCTTTGCCTTAACACTGGAATGCCCGCACTTCCGAGATACCTAGAATACCCACTGGAACAAAAATGTTCCACTTCTTTCGATTGTATAGCAAATAAAATATTTTTCAAAATCTTAACATTATATGCTTTTATCCACTAAAAACTTCAACAGAGACGTATCAGAGACGTTATCAGCATTGTTGTGAGGCAGGGGAAGTGGGGGAAGGGGAAACAGGCTAGAGTGAAGAATATATGGAATTAAGTTCAAGTGCTCCTGAACTATATGCTCCAGTGCATGTATTTGTTTTCTGCTGCTATTACAAAAAGTGTTTGCTAGGAATGATATTTTTTGAACTAATAAATGGGAGAAAAACCTAACAGAAATTGAAAAAAATATTTTGTGGAAAGTGTTCATTTGAATTTCTACAACTCCGTCCTCAAGGTGCAAACAGTATGATCAGTTTGCATGACATGCAACACATACAAATGTTTTCATTTCTTTCGCAGTACACTGTCTGCACACAACCTTGTTGCAAGACGTACACACATTGCATGATCGTCCACATCCCTATATTTCTTGCGTACCTGACAACGCCTTCGTGTAGTTTCTGTAGAGCTGGAAAATGTTGATGTTCCCGGTGTCTAACTCTCCTCTCTATTCCTTCCTATCATGTACCTTTCTGCCAGTTCCTCTGCAAGTTGCAAAATAAATTTGCGACGTTCAATGACCTTTCCGGTGACTATCTTGAACTGCACCCAGGAATTAATTGCTGCCAGGTCCAGTAAGTTACAAAAAGTGCGTACAGGTCATCGTCGGCTTGCAGGCTTCACAAAATATTTGCGAGCCGTCATGTCAACTGAATCTACACCGCTCTTTGTCTTGTTGTAATATATAACAGTTTCAGGTTTCTTCTTGCCAGCTGCTTGCAGTTATACTTGTAGATGCATTGTGCTCAGTATCATGACACTTTTTTCCGCTTTTGCCTGGTAAACCGTGAGGGTGGTTTGTCCATGTTGCCACACCTTTGTGTAATGTAAAGGAGCCTTTGATTTTTTTTTCAGAAACTGGAATCTCCCTGTGTGAACGATTCATAATTCCTACTAGACTAGTAGAAGCAGAACGTAGTCTGTTAGCAAGTGCTACCGAAGTCAAGTAATTGTCACACGTGACATTTCTTCCTTCAAGAAGGGCTGAAGTAGTTTCATCGCAACATATTCTGAAAGTATTTCCCTGCCGGACGAAACTCATCCTTGCTCAGGTAGGGGAAGGCGTTTATTACATATTTTGTATCATTGTCCACGGCTACCCAAAACTTTTGCCTATATTTATCGGGCTTGTACGGCATATACTGCGTGAAAGGACATCGCGCTTTCGAAGGGAACAACTTTTCATCCACAGTTATGTCTTGGCCTGGTACGTAGCACACCAGTGAATTCTCCACGAACTTATACCATATTTCTGAAATATGACAAAATTTGTCTCTTTCCAATCTTGCGCATCTCGTAGACTTGACGTCGAATCGTAAGTACCTCAGAATCTGCAAGAACTTGTTCCTGGACATCGCCTTTTGGCAGAAGGGTACACCCCATTTCTGAAACCATAAGGAATGTACCTTGAAACCTTTTGCCCCTGTAGCACCACGAACGTACATTATTGTAATAAATGTTTCTACCTCATCCAGTGTCATCGACCAACTTTCCTCTCCAGTTTGTCTGCGTGCTTCTTTTTCTGTATATGTCCGCATTCTATTCAACATAGGATCATCAATTATTAGGCGACAAGAACATGCAACACTGTCATCAGCAATGTGGTGTAGCGCGTGTGATGTCGGACCTTGTTTTTCTTTCAGTACATTTTGCTTAGCAATCCTACCACTTGCAGGATTACCTGGACGTACTACCTCCCAACGGGTACCATCTAGAGCAGTAGTTGTCGTACTAATTTGTAAAATGGACTGTTCTCTTGCATTACACACACGCTGAACCGGTAGCACAGTTTCTGACATGGATTCGCTAACATCATCTGCCACAGAATCTGAAATTTGT
This sequence comes from Thermobia domestica, assembly GCF_964235325.1. Taxonomy (NCBI): domain Eukaryota; kingdom Metazoa; phylum Arthropoda; class Insecta; order Zygentoma; family Lepismatidae; genus Thermobia; species Thermobia domestica. Next base: position 260,820,669 of record NC_137458.1, read on the forward strand.
GTCTCATCAGAACACATTCCATAATTCAATTTTGCTATTTTTTTGGTCTGTTGAAACTCACCTTGTACATCACAGGCCCGTTTATGTGAGAAACAGGAGTCAGAGATATGGTCACTGCATGATTCATTAGATAAAATACTATCACTTGACGACACGGCAATGAAGTCCTCGTCACCGCTGAGGCTGCTGTCTGACCAACCTCCTGAATCTCCCTCCGATAGCTCACGAAACACTTGACGCGTGCTTAGTCCTTTTTTTCGTGACATTTTCAAACACAAATTTCGAAAAAGTTGTCAATTGCAGACCACAATCGACTGAAACTAACTGCACAACAATGACACGTCCAATGTACCATAAACTTCACTTCAATTATTTGCGCTAAAAATTAACGCGTCATTCCCATCGACTTAGTCAAATAGAAGTCATAACTAGCTGCATAACTATGCTAATTAGCGTGAAACGAAGCTAATTAGTGTACAAAATTTGAAACAATATATAAAACCTTTGTTCTCCTGGGTAGGCGGATGAGAGGAAGTGAACGAGGGATAAGTGTTGTTGAGGGGGGAGAACGCATTGAGGGGAGTGACAGAAATGCAAACAGAAGAGGGATAATTAACGTCGGTGTAAAAAAGGGGAATAATGTGCTTAATAATGTATCTCTCATATACCTAAGCATGGTGGAACAAAATTGTTCCGCGGGCATTCAAGGGGTATGTGGTAATATCTAAAAATCTATAATTCCTACGAAGCTAATTTTCTAGCAATAGCATCCTTTTTTCAAAAGATTAAAAGTCACGGAATGTAATAAAAATCGTGCGGTAATTAATAGTTAAGGACTGCAATGAAGATGATGGTGGAACAAAAATGTTCCGTTGGGCATTCTAGTGTTAATTTCTAAACAAATTTTACAATTTTCTTCTTCTTTTTCTTCTACATTTTCAAAAATTTCTTTGACTGCGGTTTCACATGAATTTTCATATAAGTGTATATTTTCTATGTTTTCTTCTAAATGTCGAACATACTTGGAATTTACATTTGTCAACTCAGATGTACTCGTATTCTCCATACCCATCTTACCGTTGTTCCAAGCACATGCGGACAATCCTCATTCTCTGGGAGCAGAAGAAGAGGATTGGTTACTCCTGGTATTGTTTTGGTTTTGGCTGGTAGAAGGAGGCGCCCGGTCATAACGTTCCAACAGCTGAATTTCCTCGTCCTCGTGACGGAAGGAATTTCCTGGTGGACGATCCGTGTTGCGCATTCCTCCCCTCCTACCGCGGGCTCCACGAACGTTGTTGTTGTGAGAGGAGTGGGAGTTCCCCCCACGTGACCAGCCAGACGACCCACTTCCGCTGCTCTGATGACGAGGCGGGGATCGCTGGTGGTTGTTTTGATTCGTGTTCGGATGTCTCTGTCTCTGGTAAGGACGCTGGTTTTCTCTCGTTCTATTCTTCTTACGAGCAGCGTGCTTACCACTATGGCCAGAGGGGTTATTGTCCTCATTTTCCACGCTCACTTGGAGCATGTTGACCCCTTTCCTCTGGTTGCTCTGATAAAACTGGTCGCGATTCGTCATCGACGACTGCAGTTCCTGTACCAGATTTAACAGTTCTGCTATTGTCTTAGGGCGAGACGAGACTATCGCCCTAAATAGCCAGTTCGGGAAATGCCGCGGAAGTACCTTCAGTAATGTAGCATCAGACATTCTAGGCTCTAATATACTGTTCTTGTGTAACAAATCCAGCAGATATTCTGCGGGGGATTTGTGTACACGATTGTCGAAGTGGGAGGTGAGAATAGTTGCCCTTAGGTTTGCCAGCCGCTCTTCACTAAGGTAACTCTGCTTGAAATTTTGCACAAAATCTTCATATGAGTGGATTTTGTTCCGGTTAACTTGAAACCATTGATAACAAGTGTTTCTTATAGCTCGAGGTATGAGGCTGAGTCTCATCTCGTCTGGTACTCCAGTGACCTCAAAGTACCGGTCGAGATCTTGTAGGAAGTTATAGGTTTCAGTCTCTGATTCGGTCCCCATGTACACAGGTAGAGTGACATCCCTGTGAATGAGACCTAATGCTGTAGCTAAGCTTTGTCTCGTCTCATGATTACATGAGCGAGACGTCGATGGCACAGGTTCTGTCTTGCGGGAAGTAGCGAGGTTCTCAGGTTGAGAACCGGGCAGATCGCGACTCGAGGCGTTGTTTGGTGACGTAGGACGTTCTTGTGCACTGGAGACCGAGATGTTTGCGAGTTTCCCCTCAATCACCTCGCTCGTCTCCTTTTGTATGGAGTTCCTCCACTCCTCCATCTTCTTTTCAAGTTGCGTGCACACCTCTTGCACGGTATCTTGCATCTGTTGGATGCTACCGTTACATTCGGATCTGATCTCTTCGAGTGGCGTGTCCTGCTCTAGTTCCCCCCTGATCCTTGCTAGTTGGGAAGCGAAACTCACTTCCACTCGCCTGACCTGATTATTCAATGCTATTGTGGTCTGTTCGACGCGAGACGAGACCTGTTTTACACTTTCGGAAAGCTCGGAGTAATTCTCCTCTAATCTCCTGGTGGTTTCAGTGACGCGTGAATTGAGATCTTCCCGAGCGCCTTCAATCTCCCCCCTCAGCTCTACTGTAGTGATCTCAAGTCGCTCTGTCAATTCCCGTTCACTCTGCTCAAGTCTTGATGTTATCGAATCTAAACGAACTTCAAGACGAGCATTGACCGACTCTATAGCTTGTTCAATTCGTTCGCTATTTTGTCTTGTTTCATTATGAACCTGTACAAGACTTCTATCTACCTTTTCTAACCCTTTTGAGTTTTCTTCTAATTTCTTTTCTAACTTCTCCAACCCTTTTGAACTTTCTTCTATCTTGCTTTCTAGTTGGGATGCATTTTCCTTAAGCCTAACGTCTAAATCTTCCCTTAGGCTTCTATTATTTTCTTCTAGTTTCTTTTGCCCTTGTAGAAGTTCAAAAAGCATGGCTGCTATCTTATCATTGCTGATGTTTCCCACAGAACTACCTACATTAACGGCTGGGCTAACACATCGTTCTGTATTTTCCGTGGTTACCTCCCTTTCCTCCCGCAATGGTACTTCCTGTTCCCTACTGGGGACTGGCGGAACGGTATCCACCGCATCAGCGTCTCCCACCACGCTGACCGGACGCTCGCTAGCGCTCTGCGCGTCATCTACACTATCTTCTTCGGAGAGCTCCCCTGCTCTCTGAGCGAACTCTTCAAATACAAACTCTGTGTCCATATTTCCTACTCTTCGAGCCTGTGCTCGCGTTACAACCATTTACAAATACAAAACGGGATTACAAAGTTTCTTCCCCCCAAAGTTCTAAAAAAACTGAATTCTCTAAGACACAGTGATGGTAAAACAAATATATTCAAAACAAATAAATTTCAAAACACAAGACACCTACGTTCTTGGAAATTTTCGGGAAGAGAAACAAAACATATACCGAAATTTTAACACAAATTGTATGTTGACCATAGAGTATATAGAATTATACTTTCATGCAAAAGCGTGAAGTATCGTGCCCTGCAGCTGGGTAGCCACTTCTTTTGTGAGTGGCTAAAACAGCACGTGAAAGTCCAGCCCAATAGCTGGGGCGCCACTTCTTTTGTGAGGTGCCAGGTAGCCAGAGCCGAAACAACTGTTACCTACGAACACCAACACAAAATACTAAAAAAAAAATTGATGAAGGAGAGTGGCTGGGAATATTTAAATTAACTGTAATATTTGCATAGAATGCAAATTACAAACTTGTGAAAAGAGTTATTCCCTCTTGGAGATAAGGTTCTCTCCTGTAAGGGCCGCCACTCCCTTGTAAAGTCGGTAGAGCAATATTAATTAATTTTGTGGAACAGCAGATCTCAGGGCCATCTGCATAACAGCCATGCTCAAAGATGCTACAATAGTAAGTCAGTTTCAAATTTCAAATAAGGTTAAAAGAAAAAAAAATTTAAATTTTACAGGTAGCAGCCTGTATTTGAACTCACTATCTCATAGCTGTTATTTGGTTCCTTGGGCAGAATACTCTCTCTGAGCCCCATACAGAGAGGTGGTCAAACATACCAAACAAAGGGAAAATGCCTCCTTGAATCACACTCCTGAAACAAACATATCATTAGCACAGGTACTCACCCTACAGCAAATTGAATAGACATTGGTTCTGGTAAGAGCTGGCAGTTTTATTTCCCACATAGTAATCAGGAACATAGATATGGTAGATCTGAAGAGATCCACACTTCAATACACTAAATATTTATCACCTTTTTGTAGTGCACTACCACACACACACTTCAATATATATTGATATGCTTGATATGTTTAACACACTATTTCATCATTATAAAAATAAATAAAAGTAGAGGGAGGATGAAAACTTGAAGTTACAAAGGTCTGTCTGACCTTTAAATAGATAAAAAAAATATGTATATATATATATATATATATATATATATATATATATATATACACAACTTTCTTTTATCTCCTCATATTCATGAGTTTCTAGTCTCTAACAGTTTTTAGAGGAGAGATGTATTTCACTGAAAACATATTTCACTATTTGTGAATATAAACAACACAGATAGAAGAAACAATAAAACAAGATTAATATGCTGATTCACTGTTCAGATATTCACTCGACGTACACAAGTTTTAAGTGGAATGTCACAGTTTCCTCCTAGATTCTCATTCCACTGCGAAATACAATGTTCGGTATGAGATATGGTAAACAGGAATATAAATGTTTTATGAAGGAACTTTTAGTAGCTCCTATAAACAAGCCAAATAATTGCTTGAAGCCTTGTTCTAAATGTCCAAGGACAGGCACGGCTTAAAGGCGTTACCGGCCTATGTTTACTATCTCTACTTGAGATAGCTTAAGTTATGTATTTCTCCCATATTGGAAGAACTGGGTTTTCCCATGCTAAAAATTGGGATGTTCGACGTGATTCAAACTACGTGGTCTCTATTGAGTGTCCATAGCACTCAGAGAATGAATGATTATAAACTGAAAATTAAAGTTAACTCTTCATGGTCACTATATGTAATAAACACCACTGATGTATACACTACAGATATGTGAAAGTCTTACACATTCTGTAAAATGATTATAACTTCATATAGAAAAACGGAGTTCTACACACTCGCGTATACAGTTGTTCACAGGACCATCCAGGGGAACCGGAAACACTTTGTTCTCACCTTGTCCTGGGTATCAAAACTCACTGTAAGAGAAGTCAGGTGACTTCCTTCTAATCGAAAAACTATATCTTGTCGCCTCTCGATTCTAGCTTGAACTACCTCGTTCTCCCATGAAAAACGAGTATATGTCTTTACCTAAAACAAGGAAACGAAGAAACTCGCTTCCGCAAGAAACCTATGACAAAGGGTTCTCTGCCTTGCGGCGATATTGCGGGTGGTCCGTCCTCCCAATACACATTCTCAGCTACCTTCTGTAGCCAAATTCACCCTTTCTTTGCTGACACGTGCTGCCCCTTCTTCAAGGACGGTCAACACAGAAGCTTTTGCTCCCAGCAGAAACTATGAGAGTTTTAACACAACTTTTGTTATTTTTCACTTGTTACACATGAATTAAAGATAAGAAACATATGTTATTATACATCAAAATAAAGGAAAATATACAAAGAATACATATTTATACAATTTATGAACTGTCATCTCTCTCAGAAACAGCAGTACACCCAATTCCTGTGGCTGTCTTTCAAAACTGTCTGCTACTAATGCAGCCATGTTTGCTTGGAGAGAGATTGAGGAAACATCTTTGTAAATTATTTATTTTTCACAAATACAAGATCCAAGTGTCGTGTTCGATAAGGGAAACACGCTGATGAAATAAATCAGAATTTTGTGCGGTATTTCCAAGAACGTGTTTAGCTTAGTACGTAAATATTAATATTAAACACAGAAAATAAGTCAAATCAGAGTATACATTTTCAAATTGGTGTTGCATTTCGGGAACTAACTAAAGGCTCGCTAGCCAGGTTTACTGGTCTCTGGTGAGCAAGGGGGAGGAAATGACGCTTTGGGCTCACTGCATTGGAAATCACACGTATAGAAAACTAAAATTTCGCATGTAGAAGCGAAAAAGTTTATGGCATTTGAAACAATACAAACTCTGTGTTTCAACACACTGTATCAAACTCAGTGTAGTTTCACCAAGGAAGTCCGTAGGCTACTTCCTGTGTATAAAGATTCTTATTTAGTTCCTATTCTGGCGATTTCTTTCCATGGTGAGTCGTGAAAGACCTCACATCGTGTAGTCTAGGCGACAGCAAGTCGGGAAAGAAAAAAAAAAACTTCTCTCAGCGTTCGCTCTCTTCCAGCGTTCTGAAAATCATATATGATTCCTATAGAATCTGCTCATTTCCTATTTAATTAATCCTCCATATATACTTTTAATATCATTTTCTTCCATCATCCCCTGTAAACTATACATTATGCAACGACGCAGTAATTATATGCAACCCATTAATACACTATATGATGCCTATAAATGAAATAAACAAAAAATGAAATAAATACAATATAATACAATATTGTATTAATATTTACGTACTATGCTGGGTGTTTCACACTTCATTACTAATAATATTAAAATAATATGCATAGAATATGCTAATGTTAAGCAATTTATTATACCACAAAAGTATCATATTTACATATACATATGCAAAAGTGCCCCTCATCTGCATTTCGGTATGCAGATGATGGAGAAGGACATCGGCCTTCTACACAGGTTAAACGCCCCCCTGAGACCCCCTGGTTCGAATTTCGACAAAAACGTTTACTCTAGTCTGGAGCCTTGACCAAGGTATTCGTGACTAAAATTTGGTAACGCTCGGTCAATTTGTCTGGTTCCCAAGCCGGTTCCGGTAAAAGACCCCTGTGACCCCACTGCTTCGAAATTTGAACAAATCGCTGCGTCTTGATCTGGGGCCTGGGACAAGGTAACCCTGGCCAAAATTTGGTGACTCTCTGTCCACTCGTCTGGTTCCCAGACCGCACACAAAAAGACAGAGACAAACACACAAACAAACTCTTTATTTTATTTATATTAGAAGATAGTTTACAAGACAGTATTCAGTATGTACTTTTTATAATAATTGAGGTCATAACGAAAGAAAAATTGTTATATTTGAATAAACAGGAGAAGGACGTAAATATTGCAAAATCTTTTTCAATACTTTTTTTATTATTTTGCTCGAAATGTCTTCATAGTTTGTTATTAAAATACCTGCCAACATATCCTCATTTTATTGTTCTAACAAACCAATATATATTGATAGTAAAATAGTTTAGATTGATCGAGGTACTGGGTCTTCAGAATTTCATGTCACTCCCCCTCACCTTTACGAAATGTTGACTAAACGAGCCAATATATGTTCCAGTAAAATAGTTTAGAGTGATCGAGCCCCTTTTATGATGACCACAGTATTTCAATTCACGGACCCCCCACTTCACTAAATCCTGGCTACGTGGCTGCAACACTGTCAGTGGCTACGTCCTCGACTAATATAAATTTACAAGTACAGCTTTATTTTCGTATTTTTTCAACAGTTAACCAATTTAAAACCGTATTATAATTCAAAGTACTTATCCTATTTTTATCGCAAAACAAAAATATGTACTTAACTTCTTAAATACTTCACTCCGCAGGAACTCGTTCAGCGCGTGCAACAAGCAAAAACAACATGCTTGGCGTTTCACAAATGACAAAGGACAAAAAAGAAAAGCAAAAGCAGCACAGCAGTGCCTTATCGCAGTCAGAGCTGACAACATAGTTTCGGTCGTCACATACGCCAATAGACCTACAAGCGGTGTTCAAGAGTTATACAGTTACCATATACGTTGTGCCACAGTAGCGCTACAGGCGGAATGTGCACGAACTACAAATGAATATATGTTTCTTACAAGTATCAGTCGCTGTTGAACCCTCTACATTCTACACATCTTTTTTTCCCCCACTTTTTGACCTTGACAAGCAGAAGTACCAGGCTTTCCGAGTTCACAACGATAAACTGTTTGTCTACAGAGTACGTTTTCAGTTCTTCGAATGACTCTGCGCGCGAAGAACAGGGGTGACGATCGGGCTATCGAATACGGCAGCCAGAAACACCCGGTTGCAACTTTAAATGTAAAATACAAATATAGAGCCTTGACAATGTCGTGAGGATATATATATATATATATCTTAGAGTGTACCTTATTTTGGGTAATTTCGTGTTGCCAGACGCACACCCCCTAAATGTATTTTCTGTGACCGTAAACACGATTAATGAAATCATAAGAGTTTCTTAGTTTGTGTTCCCAGAAAACAGGAAAAGAATTTATGGTCTCCTGTAAAATCGCAATGAATGAAAATAGCATGTTTTGGAAACAATCAATCGTGTGACACGGCATATAGTGCGACAGTGGAAAATCGAGTCCTTCGTATCAGGTGGGAACCCGAGGAAAGTGGAAAACTCATCACAAAGTGCGGTCAAGTGGGTCGTAATTACACACCACGCTTTCCCCCACCATGTGCTACTTGAGACGGTTATTTTTTGAACTGTCCATGCACAGACAAGAATGAAGAGACAAGCAACTCCTTTTATGCACTACTGAAATTAGTTTGTGTTGAGTGCATGACAAAAGAGCAAATCCAAATTTGGTGGATAATTATCTTTCGTCGTATGTGGAATGGCGCTATCATCGGTTTTCGAACGTGACGTCCTGAGTTGCCCTTGAAGCAGCGCATTCTTTCAATTTTCTTCATATGTCAGAATGAGTTGCAGTGCAAGATGAGATTAGCAATTAGCAGTACTAAATAACTATCATACCGGTAACTTCGTTTGTATGTTTTATAAGAGAAACCTCTTGTATTGTGCCTGGATTGCCTTGTTGACATTTTCTTACATCCTTATCAAACATTATGTTAATATATTTTATAGAGACTAGCGGCCAAACGCAAACAAACACCACGCTTCCTTCCACCATGAGCTACTAGAGACGGTTGTCTTTGAATTTTCCACGCTGTTGACAACAGATCAAATGGTTGGTTCCGTCGTAATATGTTGGAAGCGGTATGGTTTGCCTTGTTTGCAGTTTATTGCGGAGGTTGCAGTCTGTATATTAATGTTTGTGCAATTAACTCTATGAACAAAATAATAAGTTAGGGCCCGCGTGATCCGAATTGGCGTGTGGTATCAACCAATAAGCTCGCAGTGCGCTGTTACTAAACCTTCAGAGAGAAATCTAGTAATCATAATTAATTCTGTATAGTTCCCCCTCCTGCAAGCTTATTGGCTGTTACCAAACGCCAATTTCGGGTGACGTGGACTATAGACGAATATTTTGTAAAAATGCATGTATAATATTTTCATTGTGTTTACGTACTTCTACAGAAATTCAGACCTCTTGAGAGTATGAGCTTATATCAAAATAGAGTATTAATGTTTGATTCTAAGACACAAACAAGCAGAAAAGCGAAGTAATAAAAACAAAAAATGTGCATGATCTGGAAACATGAAATTTGCTTCAGACTGAAAATAAAATTACAAAAATTTAATTTATACTTTATCAAGTATGTACTTTTTTTGTGAAGGGAAGAAAAATAACATTAAAATACTGAAATCCTGCAGAAGAAGTGTCTTCCTGTTAAGTTTAGTTAATAAATTAGAAGCTCACCAGATCACTCTTGTCAGTTAGTTAGTTGTAATGATCAGTGGTAAGTTTCAGAAACATAAATACATAATAAGTTTAAACACTTTATATAAATTAAATGTCAGTTCGATACCTACATGTAATCCAATGCAGAAAGATACAAAATTCGGATACAAAATTCAAAAGTTACCAAGTAGTTTCAAAATGTTTTAATATAAATAAAGTGAACCAAATATTATTATTTGATTAATTTTATTTAGATGCATATTGTAGACTACTGAGTCACTGCTTTTTCGTGTTCATAATTTCGTGTACACTTTTTAATTTCTACAAAACAAAACTAAGAATATGAATAACATATGATCAAATTACAGGAAAGTAATTTCGTCTTTGCTGCGTCTTAATTCAGAAATTGGACAAAAAGGATATAGATCCGTCGCTGCCAACTCTTAGTTCAGAACAGCGATTAAAACAGAGGGGGAAAAGTCCTTACTCAATCCCCCAATATTTATCTTCTAACGTTATATAAACCCACGGATGCGGGACATTTCCTAGATAAATCCGGTCTATCCGAACAAAATTCCGACATGTTGTAACCCTAGCATGAAATGTCCCGACATTTTGCCTTGAAAATGTGGCAACCCTAAGAACCATCTTACATGCAAAAGGACTGTGTCCCTCATTTTCATCGTTATTTCTGTAGAGGTTACTCTTGTAGCTTTATGGTGTATCTTCCAACGTCCCCATATTCGAGTTGACAGATTTATAAAAATCTTATGTAACACTTTTTAATTTGTCCCCTCTTACCACAAACTATAAAAGAGACGTAAGACTTCCGCAAGTGTAATAGAAATTATAAGAAATCGACGTGCAACAAATAAATTGTAGTATTGTTACACACAGATTTTTTGTTTATGAGAAACGCTTATGATGTTAATGGACAAAATAATGTGACAAATGTTGCGGATGAAATAGAAAAAACTCATAGGAAACCCACGTACACAGTTTTTGTCCACCACTAAGCACACTTCTCTGCAGCTGCTATTGAACATACGATGTACAGGAAATTCACTATTGTCACCGATGTTACACAAGTTGAACTTGACATACCCATTATCAGTACCCGTAAATATTTCTGTTTAAACAGAGACACGAGCAACACTGATCGAACTGGGTGGGTAAATCGTTTAAAGTCAATTATCAAGAGAAGATACATAGATTCCTCTCCAAACTCGACAGATGATTGTTTTCTATTTTCAGTTGTATATTGTATTCTATTTTCTATTTTCAATTAAATTATCCTCAAATCTTTTAAAGCTTTGACTGTAATCATTACTATTTTAATATCTTTTCTCTCTCTTTACTATGGCCAAATAGCTAAACACCTTTGAAATTCACAAATACATTTTCATGTTTAAGATATTTGTTGAATATAATGTTCAGGAAATAGTCCTAATATAAATTGAAATATATATATATATATATATATATATATATATATATATATATATATATATATATATATATATATATATATATATATATATATATATATATATTTAGTCTTTATTATTGAAAAGTAACTTTACGATTCTGTTTATTTCGGTTGGATTTATAGTCTTTTTCGCCTCTGAGAAAGAATTTTTGAACGACTTGATTGTTAGATATACGATAACGATAATAATAATAATAATAATAATAATAATAATAATAATAATAATAATAATAATAAAACCTTATTCTGAAGAAGTGAGCATCCATTGAAGAACTGATCAAAACTAAATATATTCTTTGGTAGAATAGGATCGTAGCACGTACCTCTATAAATTTGATTCGTCCATCTCATTACATTCTATTGGTAAGAAATTTTCAAATGTTCAATTGGTGTTTTACTTAATTGATTTTTTTGATGAGATTTCATCGTGCTATATGGTAATGGGGGTTAGTACAGGGGTTATGAGTTATCTGGGTTAATATGGTCAACTCTTTTATACGAGTTGCGTACGTGATGTTTATGTATATCTATATTTTGAATAGTATGGTTGAATAAAATATACTAATTTTAATAATAGTTGTCACGTTTCTGTCTACTAAAAATGCAACTGTTTCTATTGTTTTATTAAATGAATCCATGCAATATGAGTCCATAATTTGTTTTTTTTTCCTACAAACTTGCAATACATTGTATGTAATTCTTGTAATATCGAAATGAATTTCGTTTTGCGGTAATTCATTTTCGTTTCCATTTTTCACTTCAAATCACAATAATCGCTTTAACAATACACAGCCAACCATGTATTGACTTTCAGTGTTCGTATGTTCTGGCCATCTTAAAAAGTAGTTCACAAAAGCACTCATAGCTCTCTTCCCAACAACTATTTCAAACATTAGGAGAATATATATACACACAATAGAGACTCCACAAAACAAGGGTAGTGACCCGTCGGATAGGTAATATTTTGTTACATCATATGATCATAAGGTTGGATACCGAGATCAGTCTCCTTTCGTAAGGCAACGGTACCTTAGTTCACCCATATTAAATTTCAGGAATTGTATATTGGGCACACCCTTAAGTTTGGGAAATGATAAAAATTAAAAACTGGTAATTGTTCTCTTAGATTGTATATCTGTAAGCTTGGATGGATATTGCTTTTCGCTTCTATCAGTACAAAATGCGAAAATGTAGGTAAATTAATACGTTAAAACGCGGCCGGGTTTTGAAATGATTCCTTCAATCAGAGGAAGTTTTATTGCAATATTTGGATATGTACATTGCTGTATTTTATTGAAGAAGACATGGGCGTTGGGCACATCCTTTTGAAATTTTGGGAGGTGTACAATTTACCATTCTTAAATTTTGGAATGACCAAAACTTAAACTTGGAAAACAATTTCCGAAACTAAAGCAAATTATTCTCTACATTTGAGTTTTCCATGTTGTCCCCTTCCAAGGATAAAAAATTATTCAAAAATAATATTAGGTAGTTTGAGATCTAGTTCTCTAAGGTGTGCTTTTAATGGAGCATGATTATCTGGATGGATACAGAATCTTATTTTCTTTTATTGTGCATAAGTGCTTCGAATTTGGAAACTGAATATTTTGCCTACCCCTAAATTTGGAAATTATCACTAAATTCAAATTAGTAATTGGCATATACGATTAAAAATGCCAGAGTCGAAACTTCCTCTCAAGACTTTAGGGACAAAGACATTTGTGGAAAGTTCTCTTTTGTGCAACCTCATTGGTTGATTAATTAGTCTGTTAACTCCTGATTTTGGGCTTGAAATCGAAATTTATTACATTAACTCTGATAAGCAATTGGACAAAGTCACCTATTTTTTCTTGATTGTGTGCTGATGAAAACAAATCTGAAAACGAAAATAGAAATTAGAAAAGATTATCATCATTATTATTTCGGGTGTAAAAATTGAGAACAAAAAAAAAAGCTCGAGTACTTGTTTGCAAAACTTGTACCAGCTGAAAAATTGGATAAATCGGAAGAGAGGTTCAATACATTTTGGAGACCCATGATTTGAAGGGAGCTAAGTGATCATGTCAGTGATTGATACCTTTGTATTGTTCATCTTGTCTAGAGCAAACGTTGTAGGAAAAATAAGTGGACATTGATCTATCCTCACATTCCATCTGCAATGTGTACAGTTCCACGTGAACAAAGACTTCCCGCCCTTCAGCCACCCATCATAGAACCTTCTATCGGGTGATGATAAAAAAAAGTTATTCTCCTCCTGAAGCAAGGATTTTAAAGGCTCCTGGATTTGTTGTAGCTGTGAACCATATAAACTAACTGAAGAAGAGTTAGGTAGATCAGTGGAGAGTAAAACCTTAATCTTGGTCTCACGGTTATAGCAATGGAATTTACTGCAGAAGAAGTGAATATTTCAGATGTATTGTAATGAAGTAAAGACTTTCACTTCATTTGTACAATTTAAGACACATTTGCGGCATGTATAACATAAATATCTTTATCAAGGCTCTTAAGATTTATTACGAGCCTACAGAGTGGATGCCCCTCGTAGATTCTTCAAAGGTAAGTTCCAAAGGCATGCTTTTGCATTTTAGATACGAGTTTCCTTCCATTACGTTTGGTGATACAATTAATACGAAAGAATGTTTGGCAAAATGAAACATTTACTGCAATCCACTAAATACTATACTTTCACTGGCTCATTTATGGTAACCTTAAAGTAATTGCGCTATTGTTAGGTAAGCAGTTGCGTTATACCGTGCAAAATATTGTTACCGGTACTTTTATGGTAAATAGAACAGTAAAGATCGAGCATATCACTGCTGAGAAAGTGATTGGTGTACTAGAGCTCTTCAGCCAAGGGTAGAAAACATGCAGATGCAAAATGAACTTTGCTACATATTGAATTAGTTTTTATATCATGTTTTGTTTAAAGTATCAATGTTTAGTTAATAGTACTTAAGAGAAAAAATCACTGGATTACGTGATGTCAAAATTAAGGAGCACATCTTAGTAGACCCACAGTTTCGAGAGTTATTCAAAGTTCAACAATTCAATTAAATACTATAAAGTGATGTGAAAGCTGTGTGAGGAAGCTTTAAGAGTGTTTGGGAAGATTCTGAGCAAAACATTACAAAGCACTTGTGACTAAGTTGTTGTCATTATGCGATAAATTTGGTTGCAATATCTTTCTAAAACTACACTTATTCACATTTATATTTCCTAACTGAGGTTCATGGAATAGTAAGTGATAAATTGCGTGCGTTTGTCTCAAAATATTGCAACCATGGAGAAAAGATATAAAGAAAATTAGATTTCCAGTAAGCTGGTCAACTAATTTTGAACAATCGCTAGGATGCTCCCGATGTAACCCCTAAAAGGTAGCCTAAGCCAAAACCTTCAAAATGAACCCAACAAAATTGTATCATATAAAGTTATATCAACTTTTCCAATATTGAAAAGTCATTGTAGATCTGAACTTTTAAATTGCATTTTACTCTTCTCCCTGTCAAACGTTTTGGTCTTTATGTGTTTCATATGTGAGTCCTTCTTTCATTATACTGGTTTTCTTTCATACTCATCATACTTATTCATAAAAATGAAGTTTTTTTTACATATATATTTCCCTTAGTAGTGAATTTGTCATTACTGCATTGTTAATGTTTATCTTGTACATTATGGTTTAATACTGGTATTCTGTAATGGAAGACTCCCCCAATTTTTACCCATAAATAGGAATGAGATAGGTCACTGAAAATTAGAGGTGCATACCCACGTCCTATACTATGACACATTATAATTTTTACTTATGACAATTTCCAAAACTTGAGGAGTAGTATGTATACATCTCCTGAATTTTGAAACGGTGGTCCAATGTACCCATTACTAAAATTTACAGAGGTGGTCAATATATACCTCCGCTTTGTCTCCGTGGCCAGGGACTATGAGCACTGAGGCAGGGTCTAGCAAACCTTTTTGTTGACAAAACGAAGGCAGTCATGGCTTAAGAACACTTAGTAAATTATAAGTCACTAGATAGCTCTTCTTAGTTAGTCTCCTGTATTGGCATTATGACAAGCATCAGATGTATACACTTATAAAACATTTAAGAAAATCTTCTTCCAAATAAAGGTTTCGCACAAAGTAACGCACAAGAATGGGAGATGCATTATTAAATTTACAAAATTATTTCTAATGATTTTGAGTTAAAAAAGCCAGACGCATATCTTCTTGTTCAAATCATTTATATATATATGTGGTGGCTCTTCCTTTGGTCTTGCATTTTAATTTTGATTTTGTAATTTTCGATATTCTGCTCAGAAAACTAAAGAAAAGTATTTTTGCTATATATTATTTATATGTATTATTAACCTTTAAGCATTTTACACAGTCCATATATATAATGCATCTTCTCAGATTCCCTTCTTTGATATTATTATCTATATCACAACATCATTAACATTTTCTGTAAAATGTATGTAGTTTCTCATCCGCTTGTTTTTGATCGTATCTTTGCAGAAAAGTACTTTCAAACCATCTCATAGACCTGCCATAATGTTTAAAAATGTATAAAAATTACTATGAAAAGAATGCATAGTTGACTGCAAAAATGCATAAGGAATAAAACAGCTGTGCGACGAAAACTCAATCTTATACTACCTGTCATAACATAAACCGCTTAACAGAATGGGATCAAAAATTCATTAAGTCTCAAAATGTAATGAGTACACCCATAGGCATAACTAGGAAGTTCATGGCGCCTTACTTCTGATAATTGAAAGAACAAACACAGTTTGAAACTGAAGTGCAAGGGTAATCTAGGAGCAACTGTGTTCTAGGGAGCTTGGGTCTTTTGGTTCCCTTCTAATCGTCTATGTATAAACCAGGGATGTAATCAGAGACCGCACGCAAAAAAAGATTTGGGTGCTGTTATTTAGTTACACAGAAACACTTTTATTATTATTATTATTATTATTATTATTATTATTATTATTATTATTATTATTATTATTATTATTATTATTATCGCCAAATTCTGAAAGTACTCTATAAATGTCTTGTGTGCTAAAGAACCATACCACTCACTAAGATTGAAAGTTATTTATTTCATCCTTGTTCCGTTCACCCTAACTTTATAGCATATTTTCCAATATTCCCATTTTCCAGCTGACAGCTATACACTAAATATCCTTTACTGTAACCCTCTTTCATGGAACACTCTTAAGACAAACTATACAAGAAAAGTCTTGCAATACAATAAATTATAACAAACCGACTTATAACAAACAAATTAAACTAAAAATATATAGTCCATAGGATATTTTATTTGTATAATATCTCATGCTCCGAATCTAAGGGAGACCGAAATGATGATAATGGACGAACTGGTGGATAAGGATAATGGACAGGGACCAGGTATAAAAGTGAGGGGGAACGCGAGCGGACAACGTCCCCCCGCTTCCAAAAAATATATTTGGGGTTACCGCACTTTCTAGAAAATTACAATGTGCAAAGATAGGCACTGAAGACGGCGTGATATTAATCGTCCCACTACCATACCAGATCTAATTTTACTCCTGGCGGGGACTAGAAAACCCCCAGAAATCCTACGCACACGGTCGTTGTCCACTGCAAACCCGCTTTCAACGAGATTGGAAGGAATATGTCGGATGTAGGAAAACCATTACTCCTAACTATGTTAAGTAACCTAAAAATAACAAAGGCAACGTTAATACTACAGGGTGCGGCAGCGTTCATACGGTACTTTGACTTGCGTAGTACAATGACGTACTGCATGAATGCGCGCCAGCTTGTGCCGCATTCGTGTACTAATGAGCTGCCTTTTCGAGTGTGACAGTGATATGGAGCGGGTGAGAGCACAGCGTCGTGCTTTTGCTGTTGAAATTCAATTCAAGAATAACGACTCTGTTATTGCTACCCAGCGTCTATTTCGGCAACATTTCAACTTGGGACGTCAAGGGAAAGTTCGAGATGAACGGACCATTGTGAGGTCGGCACTTGCATTTCGAATAGATTCTGTAGATTATGTTTGGAATGGCAAACCGGGAAGAAGTGAAAGAACTGTGCGGACACCAGAAGCCTTGGAAAATGTTCGTGCTGCAATATTGCATAGCCCAAAAAGATGTGCTCGTCGTGATTCGCAAACTATGTATATGTCTAATCGCTCATTCAGAAGAATATTGCATGAAGATCTCCATTTTCACTCATATAAGCTGTAGATGGTCAGGAAATTAGGCCTCGCGATTGGGTTTCACGAGAAACATTCTACTTAACCATGCGTGACCTCCTTCGCCAAAATCCACAAATGTTTCATATCATTCTGATATCAGATGAAACTCATTTCGAGTTATGTGGTTCAGTGGATAAACGTAATATGCGTTATTGGAGTGATGTAAGCCCGCATGAACTGCACAGCAAGCCTCGCACAGTTCTCGTGTCACAGTGCGGTGTGGAGTTGCTTCCTTTGGGATTATTGATCCTTATTTCCTTGAGGATGACGGCAGTCTGGCTGCAGCTGTTACCAGTGAACGCTACCTAAAGATGCTGCAAGACTTCGTTCTTCCCCAATTAGGTATGGTCGATGTGGATGTGGAACAATTATAATTTCAACAAGACGGAGCGACTTCGCATACAGCCAGAATTTGCATGAATTTCTTGCGACAGACATTTCCAGGTAGAGTAATTTCCCGTTTGGTGACATTTCTTGGCCGCCTCGCTCACCTGATCTTTCATGTGTAGACTTTGACCTTTGGGGCTAACTGAAGCAACAAGTTTTCCGAACACTTTGTGCCACCATTCCTGAGTTGAAGGATTGCATCAGAACCGCCGTCGGCAATGTCCCAGGGAATACGTTACGCCGAGTCATAAAAAACTTCCAACGCAGTCTAGATGAATGTGTTGTGCAGAGGGGTCATCATTTGACAGGAGTCATATTCAAAAAGTAATCCATGCAATGGACACTGACTTACACATTAGTAAATGACATACCTTTAACTTATAATTGATATAAAAGGTAATAAATAAATTACAGCTACTGCCTGATGGTGTATTTTTAATATCCTACTATGATATTAACCCTACCCTGTATATTTGTATGCAGAGTCAGAAATAATCATTAATGTTATATGTTGTATATTGGCTCTTTCCTTAGTTTTATAATGATTCCACATAGGACCGACATTCTGTGTTGGACTCAAAATTTATCTTGACCACAAAAGTATGTTACATACTCTCCTTACAAAACCGGAAATTCCCTATATCTGTCCCCAAGAATTGGAGGGGGGTTATTGTGATAACTCCAAAGCACTGTGACAACTCTAAACAACATTTTTTATTTTTGATCTTTTTTTTATAATCCAGTTTCATTCCCATCTAATGATTGGCTTGCCGCCCAACGTAACGCTATCATCTAGCATTTATTTATTTGTAATTTGAATTGCGAGATGGGCTACAGGAATCATTCATTGATCGTTATGGCTTATTACAACACAAAATTGGAAAATACAAAAGTACAGAATAGTATACAAATAAACCAAGAAAAATGCTTTCTACAGCAAGCAATGGAGTGTTGATGTGCAGAAGTGCTAAAGTCCTAAGTGAAGAATAGGCTTCTTGATTCTGTGGTATTAGTTAAAAGAAGAAATCCATGAGAATGATGAAGTTGCTGATAATATCTGAGACCTCTTTTAGTTTTGTTATGTAAGTGCGTAGCATGAGCACTATGTTGGTCGGGTTTAAATCCTTCAGAAGTTGAAGAAGTTCTTAAATATTTCGGGTGATATCTTCCAAGGATGAGTAATCATAAGGAGACTTCTTCGGTGCTGAAGCTGCGTTAGTGCGTGATATTGCAGACTCAGGTCTTGAAGTGGATGAAGTAACGGTGTCTTGAAGAGATGCTGAAGGTGAGATTATTCACGTAAATCCGGAATAATTAGCAAAATGAAAACCTTTACAGGTCACACATTTCGCTGGCGTATCTCTGATATCCTTTTCGCATTGGTACGTCCAACGATATTCTTTGCATTTAACCCACCAAGGCAGAACTTGGCAAGTTGGTTGCGGATGCCCAAATCTTTGCCATTTGAAACACTGCAAGTAAGGCTTCTTTTGTAGTGATTCTATGCAAACTATCGTGTGCAGCAATGTCTTCTTTGAGGATTCTGTACAACGGTTTATCGTTGTACTGTCATTGTCTGTACGCCCCTGTCATTGTCAATCTGTACCTGTTTTCATGAAAAGGATCAGAGGCGTCATAGCGGAGCAGCTATGCGAAAAAAAGGAAGATAAAAGATATATCTTGAGGTTGCTAGGTAGAAATAAATAAAGGTATATGTGTGAAGTAACGATTATTGAAATGTAATGTGGTGAGACTTCTTTTAGAATAAAAAAAGGTAAAAATATAGTTACTCTCGAAAAGGATTTATTAATCTGCTAATATAATAATTCTGCTGATTACTAGTTATTCATACGTGTTGACTTGTCGTATTATGTTTATAAGTATAATGAACTTATATCTTTTTGGTGCCGAAACCCGGGACCCTGTACAAATCTTGATGTAGAGTAAAGATAGGGTCTTATTTTTTTATAAAAAGGGACGTATGAATATTGAATGTACCTTTTTGCGTAGTGGGAGAAAAATTATACATCAGTCAACTATGACTAGTATACGCAGTGAAGATATGTCCGTAATTTGTAACTCAGAAGAATCTATGTCTGAAATAATAAATACTAAGCAGATCTTAGATATGATTCAACAATTAAGTCAATCCATGCAATCGAGGGATGATAACTTGAGACAACAAATATCTAACGATATTGCATTGAAAGTTGATTAAATTAAACAAAATACAAATCAACAAATACAGCAAATTTCTCAGGAAATTGATGAGAAATTAGATGAAAAATTTCAACAGTTTGCTGATAAATCGTCACAAGATATCAATACTTTGAAAAGATCTATAGAAGTTTTGGAATCCGCTATAACTCAACAAGCATCACAAATGAAAGACACGACTTCTAAAATTAATAATCATAGTCTACAAATAGAAGTTTTGGAGTCTGTTACTACACAACAAGCGACTCAAATAAAGGATAATATATCTAAAATTCACAACCATAGTTGTTTGATACAGGATATGCAGGAGGAAATCAGATCGATGCAACAAAGGCTAAGTAACAGGAGTAATGCCTCAGTTCCTTCTAATAATGAGGAGACGCTTCATCAACGAGAAATCCCAATTATTGAGTGTGATTCTACATCTCCTTCAGTTTATTCGTCTGAAGATAACATAGTACAAGATGCTAATGAAACGGCCGGAGTAAGATCACGAATGCCAGCAGATGAAAGGAGACAGGATCCACGAATGCCAGCAGTACGGTATGTTAAACGGCAACGGAAACGGGATATTGGAGAGTCTAAGGTTTGTTTTAAAGTAAGTGAAATTAAGGCGATGACCAAATTCAGTGGGAAATGTAATGAAATGACGGCCAGCTCTTTCTTAAAACGTTTTGAAGATGAGTGTAATCTAATGGGAATCGATCAATCTAAGTACCTGAAATTATTGCCCCATGTTCTACTTCCACCGTGTTACACTTGGTACGAAGCCGTACGTAATAGAATAAGTAATTATGCAGATTTCAAAAGAGCTTTACTCGCAAATTATGAGAATGATTTTATGCTCGCAAATAGAGACGCGGTGATTAGAAATCGACCTTATAACTCCCGAATTGATAGATCCGTAACAGACTTTGTAGTGAATACATATAACGAGTTGAAAAATATAAATCCGTTACAGCCAGAATCCAGAATTATAGCTTCTATACGTATTTTACTACCGTTCAAGTTACAGCAGGTTTTATTATCAACTCAATGCGTTAGTTTCAACCATTTGATCATGCTAGTCCAACATTTTGAGAACCAATTTCAGGTACTGAATTGTAATAGTAATAATAATAACAATCGTGGACCAGGAAACTACAATCGTAACCAAAGTAATCCAAATCAGCTAACAATCAGAAATGTAAATATGAGAAATGAAAAGACAGATAGTGCTCGATTTAACAGGAGATCTAATAGCATTAATGGAACTCAAACTCAGTCTAGAAACAGTGGTACTCGATTTTATAATAATAGACGAAATTATATGGCCAGGCAAAATCGTTGGAATAGTGCAGATAATAATAGTAATGTAGGCAATAGATCTAATTTCTTTCGTAATAGAAATAACTTTGGTGCCAGAGAGAATAGAAATGATTGGAGTGGTGATAGTGTAGAACATACACCTACACAATATCGAGAAAGTACCCAAGAATGTGGCATACAATGTGATCTAATGGAAGTTATGAGACACCGTGACCTAGGATAGATTGTATTGATGTGAAATTGGATTGAATCCGCGTTGAGGAAAAATGAACATACTTTATGGATATGTGAATCGGTTTATTGTATCTTATTTTGTTATTTAATCTTGAACTTCATGTTTATGATCGTAATTATTCAATTTATGTCAACATATGTGTTAACGTTATGTGTTTCCTTTGATATGTGTAGTATCAACCTCAATTACTAATGCACTAAATACTGATCGCTAGTATGTTTGAATGCTATATTGCCTTCTGATTTTGTTAACCTTTAATATGATAATGATCTTTATTTGTAAAGAATATCGATTGTACATGGATGTTTTCGCATATTGCAGGAAGGAATAGTTAACTAGTAAATTTGCAGAACCCTATTGAATAGATCCATCGACTTTTTAATATATGGATATATGAATAATTGTAAATATAAAAGAATATAATAATGTAATATGGTATATATATATAGAAATGGAGAAGTAAGTATACGTGTCAATGTAACGTTATTTAATACGAGGTCTATTCCAAAAGTGAATGTTCTGTAATGATTAATCCAGGGTTCTTTCCTTCGTAGTAAAGCTACTGCGGAATTCCCGTCCATGGCGACATATACAACGGTTTATCGTTGTACTGTCATTGTCTGTACGCCCCTGTCATTGTCAATCTGTACCTGTTTTCATGAAAAGGATCAGAGGCGTCATAGCGGAGCAGCTATGCGAAAAAAAGGAAGATAAAAGATATATCTTGAGGTTGCTAGGTAGAAATAAATAAAGGTATATGTGTGAAGTAACGATTATTGAAATGTAATGTGGTGAGACTTCTTTTAGAATAAAAAAAAGGTAAAAATATAGTTACTCTCGAAAAGGATTTATTAATCTGCTAATATAATAATTCTGCTGATTACTAGTTATTCATACGTGTTGACTTGTCGTATTATGTTTATAAGTATAATGAACTTATATCTGATAATTTGTAGCATTCTTCAATGTAACCAAGAATAGTGGGATGAGGACTTTTCTTTTCCCGTCTTTCCGATTCTGACTTCACATTTGTGAAAAGTAGAATATTGGGAGATCTTTCTCCTTCAATGGTGTTGTGTTGTCTTAAATACTGGTATCAAGTGGAAGATGTCGAATAACTGCTTTGATCTCAGTTTTCTTTCTGATTTCGGTGGCAAATTGTATTGTCTTGTAGGAACAAAAGTTTTGCACAACTTCGCAATGTTTTTGAAATTAAGGATACACTTCATTTTTGTTTATCCTTTCATAAATAGAAAATTGAGTTATTTGCTGCAATATTTAATTATTAATTATTGAAATATAAAGCCGTGAGTAGAAGCGTAATATATATGTACACCCGAGTTTTGATCACGTCTGATGTAGTCTTAATATATTCTATGTTTTCATACTTCCAAATTTCAGTGTTTGCAGTGGAAACTTCTTGTGTCACCCGTGGATTTTGAAGGGACCTATAGGTGCAGGTGCCTGTGATGATCAGTGTTGCCAACAACTTCTCAAGAGAAAACGGCTAGATGGCCTTCAGAAATAAACAATTTTACGCAAAAAAAAAAAAAAAATACTTAGATTTTGAACTACTAACCTATACAGCCAATCATAGATTTTAAACTTCCCTTTTTGGTGGGTAAGACTGTAAGTGAGTTACAGTAAAATTTGAAATGCTGACTTTTATTAACTGAAGACCTACAAGTAACATATTATATGACTTTAAATTACAATAAAATTCATCAACAACTTACCTGTTTGTGAAATTCAAGTCATTATTATCAGTCGAATTGAAATGAGTCTCCATTGATGTCGTCGCAGCTAGCCGAAACGCTGCAATTTGATGCACCATCGTTGGATTGTAGATCGATTGTTTAGGCTGTCATTGGCCCAATTTTCAATAGTACTTCTTTCGGAAGGTCATAGTCCTTACAGCAGTCCTTATTTCTCTGTAATACTGAATGAATCGTCATGAATGCATCGAGTGTTTGAAAGTTTGTGTGTTCAAAATTTACACAAAGTAAAACGATAATCATGCCTGTTGTTCTGTATGGTTGTGAAACATGGTCGCTTACTCTGAGGGAAGAACATAGACTGAAAGTATTTGAGAACAGGATCCTGAGAAGAATATTCGGACCCAAGAGGAAACAGAATGGGGAATGGCGGAAGCTTCATAACGAGGAACTACGTAGTTTCTACGGTTTACGAAACATTGTTAGGGTCGTCAAGTCTAGGAGGCTTAGGTGGGCAGGTCATGTAGCTAGAATGGAAGAAAGTAGAAACGCTTTCAAAGTCTTAACTGGTAGACCCATAGGAAAACGACCATTAGGAAGACCTAGGCGCAGATGGGAGGACAATATTAAGATGGATCTCGCAGAGATAGGAATACAAAGTAGAAACTGGATGCAATTAGCTAAGGATAGAAGTCAGTGGAGAGCTTTTGTGAACGCGGCACTGAACCTCCGGGTTCCATAAGCCATAGAGTTAGTTAGTTAGTTAAAATTTAATTTTAATTTCCAAGTGGTAAAGCAATATACTGGCATAGCGTGAATTCTTTGATGTCACGAACTAAAATTTATAATTATACCTATTTGTTTCTTTCAATAAATTAATTAAATCTACGTGTCTTGGAGACCCGAAATAGGTATATTACTTCGTATTAGAAAATTCTCATTCTTGCTATGAAATGTGAAATTAAAATAATTAAAAAGTAGCAAACTGAGCCGTTACGGGAGCGTAAAATTCTTTCTAAGTTGACAAGTATTATTGAGTAGCTGTAAATCTGTGGGGTAAGAAAATAAAAATTAAAAAGGGGGTTTGTTACGTAATAAAACGTCGTCATTCTGAAGAAATACATTAATATGAATGTATGTAATGACAAACGGACTCATTTTCTTAATTTTACAGTTCATGTTTTAAAAAAGGGTATTCTGAGAATTTATTTATCTGCTAATAAAAGAGGTCAAAGATTTTCATAAAATAAGGTATATTTAAGTGCCTGTCCAAATATGCTAAATTTCACCAAAACTAGGCCTAATTGGCATCACTGGTGATGATTTCACGTTTCGTCTTAATTTCGGAGTCTTTTTTGTAATTGGTTGTAAGATTGTACGATTGTAAACCTTTTTTCATTTAATTTTTTTTTAAATTTACTAGCCACGGTGTAGCTAGCACCGATTGCGAGAGCTACACCTTCTATAAGGGAAGAGATTTGACATTATTATGGGGAGAGGTATTTGTGTTGGGCAAAGAAATATTTCTTAACTTTATTTCACATCCATAAGATTCTTTTTAATTCGAAGATGCAATTTGGAAGCCTGAATGGACTAGCTATTGACGGTGAGATGAATGAAATGAAATGAGAAAGTAGTGCTGCAAAGACGACACAACATAACGGAACTGGTTGATAAGAGATACTGGGTTATAATCTTCTGTCCAGGAGCGACTCTGGACGTGATGAGATACATGAGGAGGCTCTGTTAGCTGAAATGTAGTCTTTCTTTCACTGTAGTTTCCATTTGGGTTGTCCTCTAGCTATCGCGTTACGATTGTGGAATGATATGTTCCAAGTATAATATTCAGAAAGGTTGTAATAGACAGAATCGTTTCATCGTAGGACGACGGTCAGTTACGCTAGTTTGTTCAGATGTGAACTGCAGGTTATGTTTAATCTGATACATATAAACATACGGATTCTAGAGTTTAACTGAGACCCAAATATAGAATACGTCCCATTTTGTAGGGAGTCATAAAATATGCTTGAGCAATAGGTAACGTATGCTGCTGTTATACATGTTAAAAATCCATACTTGCACGGTGTCAGGCTGTTTTCCAGAACCACATTTCACTGCTATTTCACGTCTTTCCACTAACACCAATCTATCACACGTGCCTCTCATACGCTTAGAACCTCCCACGATCAGTCACTTGCTACTCTGTGCAGCATCAATCATTAAGGATACATGTATATTTTTCGAAAACTTCCTCGTTCGCTTTGCAGTTTTGAATTTTTTCTTATTAGTCTGATCAAGTATTAGCTAAATGAAGTTTAAAATTAATGTACAGTGGAGTACCGCTAATACGAACACACTCAATCCCAACATGCGGTTAATCCGAACAGGTCCGGGAAGAAACGTTTATTTTGTTTATTCATTTATTGTAGCGAAAATACGCAGTTTTAGGGAATTAGTAACTAAAACGATGAAAATGAATGCATGTTTCCGTAGAAAACCAAATAAATTTTCGTTAAATACAGTTTTCTTCTTTAAAACTTATATTTAGACCTAAAGCCCCATTACTATAATTTCACAAAGTTTGAAATAGAATACAGTACGTAATGTACAATATTGAAAATTATAGTTTAATATCAGTGAAATACAGCAATATAGTAGAACAAGTACTGTACCGTAACATAAAACTGAATGTACAATACTAGTAGTGTAAAGTGTTAGTATTGTATTAGTATCTACCATAATACCGTATTATTATGACAACTCAGTTTTTGACTTTTGTTGCAGTGACAACTAACTGAAAGATTTGTGACTACTGTATGTACTGTATGTAGAAAAATAAAGACATCAAGTTTTTTCAAATGTTAAACATTTTTCCAGTACAGTACGTATACTGTATTCAGAAAACGTGTTTTTGAGTACTATACGCTATGACTTTTAATCCTCCATTAGAAAGAAAAAGTAATAAGGATAGCCGTTTGAAAACCTAATGAAAATTGACATTATTAAGTAAGGTAAACCAAATACTTAATGGAGTTGTATTTTACCCCCGCGTGCCTGCATACATTAGAGAATTGGGCTCGCATACCGAAGTGTTATATTACCTTTCTAAATCACACTGGATACACCAATTCGTTCTACTATTGTTCATAACCTATAGCACCTACATAATATCATCTTTCCATTCAATACCGAGGAAAAAGAAGTTTAGAAACAATATACTTAAGATAATGAATGAGGGAGCCATTGGTGTGGTATTATAAACTAATTTACAATCATTCTTTCGTGAGTTGTTATTGTGATAGAAGTACCGGACGGTGTAAAAAGTGCCGCTGATACACGATAGTAATTCACGATATGATAACAAGTATCTCCAAGTGACTTTTTATTATCTGCTGCGAATCGTTGCTCAGATTAGCCTTAATAAAATTAAATCCCATTTACGATTGTTTAATACATCTAATGTGCATCTTTAACTCGTTTCGTAGCTAAAACTGCTTCGAATTTCTGTGGCATGAATCGATCTATCTCATCGGTTTCCTTTGCAAATTAAAAGCCTTAAAAACTCAAAAAAAATCTTTTAAAAAGGGGAATGAAGAAAAATGGCCGTCTCAGTTTCGTTTTGTTGTGCAAATGATTTTGAAGCATCATCAGTGCGAAATAAAATCGATATTATTAACTCAGCGTGGAAGGGTGTTGTAGCAGCTAGCTGTTTTGACTGTTGTAACTAAGTAATTTTTATAGATTTTTATTAGTAGTAATATGAAGAGACATTTCTTATTGAAGTAGTGGAGTGCGGAAGTGCGAAAGAGTCGGTGTGAGAGGAAGAAGGACTGTACCTTAAATCCCGTGCGGGACCTTGTTTCCCCATCTTTTGCAAGATTTTTTTACGGAAATGGAAATAGAAGTGGGCGTTACAAATAATGCTGCATCGTCTCTAGTTTTGCTATTATTGAACATAACTGATACGATCATGGGGACCCGAAGGTGGGAGAGGGCAGGAGGGGTGGCTGTCGAAAATCTATTAAATTTCTTAAGATGTTCTTAATATAAATAAAAAAGATCCAAACGTAATATAGCAATCAATGAAATGCCATCCCTAGAAAATTTTCTTCGGCCAAAATTGTATTTAGTGCTTAGTGACTGCGATTACAGAACTACTTCTCTAAAATATATTCAGATGGCAGAAACTATTTTTTAAAACTGAGTTCATTATATTTTAAATAATACCCTTTGTCGGGTGGGAAGTTTTATCTTGAAAGTAAAAATAAAATATTAAATTAAAGGTTATGTATTATGGATACTTATAATGGTACATGTTCTAGATATAATATCGACCTAGAACTAGTTAACAAACGAAATATAAATATGTTATGCGCGAGAACGTGGTCTTTCAGGAAAATCAAAAACAAAACGTTTTAATTTTCCGACAAAAAATGTTTCTTACAAAACACAATAAACTTAATTTAATACTTTGATATTGAATATGTGATATAACGGAGTTATATTTTGAACTATTTATTGAAAATACTACTCGCACCCCCAATCTTTCCATCGTCTATAAATAACCAGTATACTAGAACATAAATAACTCTATGTAAATTAATAATATTTTGCAGTAGAATTAAATCATCAAATTTCTATTGGCTACGATCGATATAATTTTTGGCACCACATGTTTGTTATTTTCTCGAAGACAACGCATGTAAATTTACCCCTTATGTAGACTATGTCATTTTGTTAATCTTGGTGATGTTTAGCAATTAATACATATATATATATATATAATTTTGGATATGTTCAGCAAAACAGTAATTAAACTTTCAGATTTAGTTGTGGAATATTTTCTATTTAATCACGTATATACTGTTATCTTTCTAGTTTCATAATAAAGAGTTTGGAGAGGGTATACTTCAGAATCAGTTCCACGTTTATACGTATGTAGCGGGGTTCTCATACAGAATCAATATTTGGGTTTACAAACAAATTGGATTTCCCTGATTTCCTCGACAACTTCGCACCAGTTTCTTTTACTAAACGTTAACAATATTGTTCTATTGGACCACCAACTACTCGAAATATTAAATCATGTTTATACAGGTGCGTGAACTTGTCACTCCTTCCGACTTGCACCTCTAAAGATGGGATTCCTATTACTTATTAGTGTTTCCTTTGTCCACGAAGCCCTTATCGCTTGTGCATTATTATTCCAAAAAATATTAGCAGAAAATTGGTATAAGAGTAAAGTTTACGCTGTTCCCTTACCCTCTCTCTCGACTCAATCACTAACACGAAAACAAAACAGTCCATCGTTTGTTTTCATATGTTCATGAATCCCCTCTGTTTCGTACTTCAACAGTATCGGAAATATAAACAGAAAACTAAACGCAGAGTTGGAATCAAAATGTAAATTAATATTACTATTCCAAATGAAAGTTTTACGTTAACCCACTCACTTGGAACACTAATGATGGGATTAATATTAGTGCATCGTTTGTGCTTGTATTGAATCCCAAACTTCATTGTTTTTCCTTTATTAATTTGTAAGATACAGTAAAAGCAAAATACTGGTAAGGGATAAATAGACACCGGTCGCTCTCCAAGCACTAACAATGAAAGTAGTGCCAATGGCTCTGCATCATATGTGGTCGTTTTTTTACAAACTTGTATTGATTGTGCTTTAATAGCTAGTGAGTTTCGTTATTCGAATCCCAGATGTTTTGAAACTGATAACAAAAAAGAGGAGTCTTTTAGCTATCATCCTTCCCAGGAAGGCCAATTGCATTCGACAGATCGTGCTATGAACTTATCTTCTTCATACCGCGATATAAAAAAGATGGAAGGAAAGCAAGGAGAAAGAAGAAGAAATATTCAACCTATTGATGATTTGGAAAATATAAGACAATATTGGGACTTAAAAGAGGAAGCTGAAATTCGGGAAACGTGGAAGAAACATTTCCAGGCCAAAAGAATTTTCTTTAAAAAAAAATCTTTAATCTCAGGGCCTGCGCCCAAAAACAGAATACCTAATAATACTAATAATTAAGTATATTTCTTCTCGAGTAGATACATCTACCCAAATACGTCCGAATACTTTTATCTTTCTATCATAGCCATTTCACAAACTTGTACTCTAATTCTCGAATACTGCTTTAGGCAAAAATTATGTGATGGCTGCTCCATTATAGGTATTTTATTGCGTACAAATTTTCCGTACGCTGAATTATTTTCGTGCTGTGTTATTAGTTTGCTTGGTAACATAGTTTTTTTCTCCTACTGACAGCTCCATAATTGCTAATGCCAATGATACTGACCTAATTGGCCACAGATTATAGTAATAGGGCTATCCTGCCAAAATTATAAAATCACCTCTAAAAGTGTAAATATTCTGTTCAGTGTTTATGTAGTTCAATTACTAATTACGCAGTATTTACCTCTTCGTAATGAAAGTAATATAGAACTTGAACACAAGGAAAGAAATAGTCACCAATCCATTCCACAATATAACAATTAATTCACAAAAAGCATAAATACCGAATACAAGGAACAAGATTAGATCATTGGTTCGGCACTACAGCTGACTGTCGGTAGTGGCTTACTCTCACCCACATATCTGATACGCAACATGACTATGTTAAACCTCGAGATTTAAAACTTATCTATTGCACTCATATAAGTTTTATGTTCAAGATTAAAACCACATTGTGCCTTAATAGTTACTGGTTTTCTAGTATATTTTCGTCATTGTGCTTTTGTTGTATTTTGGTGAGTTACGTAGTATTTTTTATTAATTACCATGGAGTAAGTCCAAAGTTGATCTATCGGACAGATAACTTATTTAAATACAGAAATATGATAATAATTTCAGTTTTTGTTGATACTGTGTCAACATTCTTCCAACTATCCTAATGAATCTAGATATTAATAGTTTGTAAAACTACGTAAATGCGTACTGTATATTGAATTGGTTTCCTTATGTCATTGAATTTAGCATATTTTTAAAAGAACCTCTTTTACATTTGTTTACTAGAATTTTCTTGAAAGAAATAGTAGTTTCTTTTTTTCTATTAATCTGTATGAATTATCATTTTGTGTGTAAACTGAAAGGTTACAGTGTTTCTTAAAATAGCTCTCAACGTTACAAGGTAATAGCACGTGGAAGACTATCGCACAGCGATATATCTAAGTATTTGTTGGGAAACTATGAGGGTTTTTTTGGTAACTCGATAAACGATGGGGAAATTCGTTCTTAAATATTAGCAAACTTATCGACAAGTGAAAATGAGGTTTGTGACGCAATTACAAGTGTTGAAATGGCCACTAGAATAGTTTTACTTTCGAGGAATGCTTCAAGAAATTTGGAAAAGAAATCACACAATGTATTCGAGAAGCGAAATCAATGATGAAACACAATTATTTAGAAATTATCTATAAGTGGCCAAACATGGAAGGAAATGTAAAATGTCGCAGTACATGGAAAGCTGTTTAGCTTTGAGAAACTTATGTATGGGTATGGGTAAGTCGATCTTGATTACAGTATACAAATAAAAAAAGAAATTAGACGGCTGTTGAATAAAAAATTGTCGCTTAATAATACGAAGCAGGAATCCTTTTCCGTAAATCAATGTCCATTTATATTTTGAAGACGCATATCAAATGACAAACTGTCTGTAATTTCTGAAGTGTTCGAAGATTTGGTAAATTACCTGTAAAACTTTCATTTGTCTGGATATAATCTGTCTGTAAACGATTATCTTATCATTTTTATGAGACGTTGTTACTTTCGACAATATACATGCAGTAAGTCAGGAAAGTACTAAATAAAGTTCTGGATAAATCCATGGAATATGCAACACGGTATAAGTATGAAACATGCAAATATATGGTAAACATCTAGAAAAAAGAAGAGATGTCAATCTAGGTGAACGCAGTTCGAGTGACAGAACAAATTTGCTGGTAGTGGAGGAAATATTACGATGGCAATCTCTTCATGTGTCGTTCTTTTTGCGCGAACTGAAGCAGGGGTGATTAGTCTATGTAGGAGGTATTCCAAAGAATAAGACCAAATTCCAATTTGTCTTAATACGGATGAGAGTGGTCCATCAATTGTTCGATACTGTCTGAAAAATGCCAAACTGGAACATTTGAAAGTAAAATGCAAAATTAATTTGAAGTAATCACTTCTACAGCATAGGAAATGTTACAAAAATGAAGAAACTCTCCACAGACTTTATAATTCTTTGTCTATCCGTCAAACAGCAAGTAATACCTAAGCGTATATGAAATATCTTTTGACGCATCTAGGACCAGAAAGAACCAGTATTGCTGTTGATTTTTGCCTGACAATTGAATTTCATTTTCTGCAATATCATCCACTCTTCAAGCCAGAGTGTTTGCTGACAAACTGGTATTTTTAAATAAATTAGCATTTCTCTGTACAAAGTTCTTCTGCACTTGCAATTACGTATATATTAATTCGCTGTCAATAAACGATTTGCCATATTTTGCTAGTGAATAAACTTGCAGGAGTTGCTGATTCTTGTTCAGTATTTACTTTCTTAAACAACCTTGTTGACATTTAATTCATACTTTCCAATGATTAATACTTTCCTAATCGTGATCTACCCGTAAATTTGGAGTGATTCTTAAAATGTTTAGTCTGATAATGACGTTTTTTATTGTATTTTTTGAGGAGCCATATTGTTTCGTTGCAAATTAGGAACATTGTTTTATTCTAGCTACTTAACTAAATTACAAAATAATGATATTGCTTTTGTCCTTTAAATGTTCTGCACTATCTTTATACTGTCTATCTTTCATTTCTTTTCCAGAAAACACAAGTAACTTCAAATCAAAATAATGCAAAGTAATACCATTAGAAACCATGGTTCTGAATAAATTGAATGCGTTGCTTTTGTCTTAAGTACTTCCAATTAAACACACTATATTTTTCACTAAGAAATTATGTCACAAAACCTATAAGCCGCGCAATGTTTTAATTTTTACATTCCACTTGTATCGCATAAATGAAAATTTGGAATTTTATGATACTCGGTTGTCTTCCGCATTCATATCGCGCATGTTCGATGCGTACAAGATATTAGAAAATATTAGAAAGTATTCGAATCGTCCTGCAGAATTTTTTCCAGGACATGATCTAGTTCTGTTACTCACTACAAGGTGGCGCTGTATATTTTGACTAATTAAGGACAATTAACGTTTTATGGGACCCCGTTGCTCTTCATACGATAATGTTAGCGCTATAGTATGTTGCTATTATGAACTAGCTAGGTTTTGGCTTCTTAATCTAACAAGTTTGGGTATCCCTAATCTAAAGTATTATGTGGTTTGACACGGTATAGATACGTCGATATCCTCAATTGTAGTTACCGTTCTCGTCCCTGGAGTGGAAACTCGGGTTCGATTCTCAATGCAGTTCGAGTGTCAAATTCATCTTTTGACATAGCACCGATACTAAAAATGAATACTACACTCTGTAAAGAAAAAATAGCGACACTTGCTCGGATATAGTTTTCACAACATACATTAACCAATATGAGTTTTTACATGAATTGCTGATAATACTACAATGCATATTCTTAATAAGCAGTTCATTCTTAATACTTGCGCCGCAGTTTCAGGTGTTTTATATGCATATAATGAATTTATATGCATATATTAGTAGCTATGTGTGTTTTCAGCAAAAACGGCTGTGGGAAGAATTATACATAAAAGTATGAAAAATCAACAATAATAGCACAAAACAAAAAAAAAATAATTTCTTAAGAGTAAGACATATTGTATACGAACATTGAGAGGTACAATACATCAAACTAGATTTCGTATGTGGACCATGGGCATTAGGAATTGCAGGGGAATCGTCGAGGCCTTTTGGTGACAAGGCTTTTGCAAAATGCAACCTTGATTTCATGGAATCACTCCCGGATTATCTGTTCCGTGAGTTCCATTCTTTCCGAGATAGTTGTCTATTAAGTCTTCTGCTCATATTGACCCAAACTTTACAATTGGATTCATGTCAGGTGTGTTTGGAGGCCACATGAGTCTTTGAATAGTCATATTCTTGCACCACGTATTAACGATTTTCGTTCATTGACATGAAACATTTACGTCCTGAAAAATGAAGTAGTCCATATCTTCTTCAGGAAAGTTATCTTTAGTTGTTTGAAGAATTTTACGTACCAGAATTTGAAGACATTTTTATACATCAAATGACTCTTCACATATATCCATTGTTCTGACGTCTTTGACAGTGAAGCAAGCCCATACCATCACTCAGTAACTGAATATTTGCATCTCTTAAACAAAATCCGTATGAAGTTTCTCGCTCATTCGTATCCACAACTTCACACCACTATCGTTTCCAACTATTCTAAACCCTTTTCAACGGAGAAAACAACATGCTTCCAGTTATCATAAGTCCAAGTAGCATATCGCCTCACAAACGTACGTGTTGAAGTCTTCAGTGTTTTTGTTAGTTTCGACTTGCCAGGCGGTTTTTTCTTCGTAATATTCTCCTCACACAGTTAAGACAATACAGTCGTACGACTGACTGCAGTTCCAAGATCAAAACGATTTTTGGGGAAGTTATTCCTTAACTCTGCAGTGCCATTGATTTTATTTGGCGATCAGCTCTGGGTGATGCTTTCTTTTTTCTATTACACTGTTGACGAAGGGATGATTTCTTATACTATTTTTGCTTGTGAATTACTCTTTCTGCCGCCGAATGGTAAATTCTGAGTATTCCAGCCATCTTCCTTAGATATGTAACTTAGCTGTGCAAAGCAAGAAGTATGTCTTGTTCACGTGACGACAAGTCACATTTCTTACCAATCATACTTGTTTACAGTTCACATGTAGCAACAATTTCATACAAAAACAACACTGCACAACAACAATATTGCCACTTGACACTGTTCAAACAATTACAAAGCATAGAACAATCACAAAATGCTAATTACCTGGGCTTACACATCAAAAATGCAATGCAGAATTCTCACCCCAATAATTTACGACACGTTCTCAGGTGCCATCTGGAGAGAATATTACTGATACATAAATAATTAGTAAGCGCCATTGTACACCATAGGTGTCACAGATAATGGAAATGAATTATCAGACTCATAATTTCCTTCTATTCCTCTTCTAGCAGGCTGCAACTATGGTTTTCTGTGTAAATTACCTTGAGAATTGAGGTGTCGCTATTTTTTCTTTACAGAGTGTAGTCTAAAGAAACGAACAATAATAATTACATAAAGAAAGAGAGAGAAAGACATGTACTATACTAATACAAAAAAAAACTGCTTTGCGAATTGATCATTCTTTATAATCTTCTAGACAATAATTTCTTTGGCACCTTCTCTGTGGACAGTATTTGCAATGATTATTCAATAAAATTCAATATCAAGAAACTCGTCATTACACACACACACACATAATTTTTTTCGGGAAAAAATCCGACACTTCTGTATGCTACTGAATGATTCTGGTGGAATATCGAACTTAGGTACCAATTGCCTTCTTTCATTAATTCGAATGGATTAACTTATGAATATATTCCACACTTAGAAACTACATTATTTCCTTTTATTGCATAATTTGTTTATGTATTTCAAAAGAAAAACATTAACCCATGCCAAATACCTTACTAATTTAGGCAGTAAATGCTGTATTAAAAATGACTCTGAACATAATTTATTGCGAGTAATTAGTAGTATGACACAAAGAAATGTAACATATACTCAAGTACTGATAAAAGTTAAATCCAGAAAATGTCGGTAAATATTTCCACCTTACCTTTCGTTACATCTTGCTAAGGTTTAAGCGTGAATAAGTATAATAAAGACGAGTTATATCTACATAGTTATTGCCATCTAGTACGTGTTGTTATCCACTTTCAAAGAAGTAACTGCTCCACATTTATTTCATAAATTTGATCCCTGTTTTTGATTTTCTGACGACCAAAATGCACCGTAGTGTATTATAATATTGATTTTTTAAGTGAGGTTAAAGTTCCAACTTGCATAAAACATATATGTCAATGTGAAAAAAAGTGTATATATGTCTGTACGACACTTTAAATTCAGGTTGTCAATTTGAATTAATTTTATGATGTCATGTACCGAGTACCGTTACATGTTTAGGTTTGAATAATATAATGTGTCTACGAAAAGTAACTGTAAAATAAATAATAATAATAATAATAATAATAATAATAATAAATAGAGCCCGATTTCCTTGTACAAACAAACCCCAAAATATGCATACACAAATGCAAGAAAAATATCAAAAATATACACTAAAATATGCATTTAAAAATTTAAGATCCGAACTGAAATATACACTAAGAAAATAAAATGTCAGTTTCTTATAAAAATATCTTATCTTAATAATCTCTGTTGCAATGAACTATTAACATCTTCCTTAAGTTTTCTTCTTTTATCCCTCTGTTTTTATCGGTAAAAAACGTTTTGTAGGTTGAAAAGTTTCTTTCTTCATCAGTAAGGGTCAGTGGTACATATGAAAAGCACAAATTGTCTTCCTGTGTTACGTTCTCTTTGAATTTCATTTTTCACCATTAATCACATTTGAAATGACACAGATTGTTTTGTACCCGGGATTTTTGCCAAATACCTTGCAAAGTTTATCTGACGCTATTTTCGCAAGACCATGAGTTGTTTCACTGCACAAAGTCTGCGATAATTTGCTCAACAAGCAGAGTAAATGCTGCAAAGTATTCTTACTGGATTACAACTGCACGATAATTTCAAGTATTCTCGAGAAGTGGTTGTGTATGTACTTAATTTGGTTCTGAATGCCACTTATAGAGAAACATTTTTGAGACGGGTACAAAACCTCGCGGCCAGAACCTCGCGGCGACAACCTCGCGCACCAAAACCTCGCCTGGCCAAAACCTCGCCTCCCAAAACCTCGCGGCCCAAAATCTCGCCAGGCCGAAACCTCGCCTGGCCAAAACCTCGCCGCCCAAAACCTCGCGGGCCAAAATCTCGCCTGGCCAAAACCTCGCCGCTCAAAACGTCGCGGGCCAAAATCTCGCGGGGCCAAAACCTCGCCTGGCCAAAACCTCGCCACCCAAAACCTTGCGGGCCAAAATCTCGCCGGGCCAAAACCTCGCGCCCCAAAATATCGCCATACCCAAAATCTCGCCTGACCAAAATGTAAATGTTCCAACAGATGATAAGGATGACGGTATAAAAGACGCTGTTTCAGAAGAAGTATCACGGGTATTTGACCAAGTCCCGCGATACCATATGAAAATTCTATTCCTGTATTAGAGGATTTCAATGTGAAGGTAGAGCGACAGGATGTTTTTAAACTGGTTATAGGGAAAGAAAGTCTGCATAAGGAAAGTAATGACAACTAATGAGATTAGTTTCGTGAACTTTGGAACATCCAAAAACTTAAAATTTTAACAAAAATCTATTAATATTTATGAAAATATGAAACAATATATGAGTTTTTACGACGTCCCTTGATTATTTCCTATAGGTTAAAGGAGACGTAGATGACCAGGATGAAGGAAATGATCGAATAAAGAAAGTGGGAGGAAACGGGAATAACCCGAGAAAGCCCACGCACACGATGTTTTGTATATTATTATTATTATTATTATTATTATTATTATTATTATTATTATTTGTAATGTGGAATTGCATATTAGGAAACACATTGGGTAAATTTTAAAGAAAAGTTTCATTCGCGGCGAGGTTTTGGCACGGCGAGATTTTGGGCGGCGAGGTTTTGGCCCGGCGAGATTTTGTCCCGCGAGGTTTTAGGCGGCGAGGTTTTGGCCACGCGAGGTTTTGGGCGGCGAGGTTTTGGCCCGGCGAGATTTTGTCCCGCGAGGTTTTGGGCGGCGAGGTTTTGGCCACGCGAGGTTTTGGCCCGGCGAGATTTTGTCGCGCGAGGTTTTGGGCGGCGAGGTTTTGGCCACGCGAGGTTTTGGCCCGGCGAGATTTTGTCCCGCGAGGTTTTGGCCGGCGAGATTTTGGGCGGCGATGTTTCGGCCGCGAGATTTTGTCCGTATACCAGTGGTTGCATCATCGGCACTTATTGAGTCTACAGCTGTCTTCACTTGATTTTAGTTATCTGGATAATACGGTACAGGTTCTAGCCACGGGTTCCATTGGTTGAGAAGCTACTGGAATATTTTTCGCAACTTAGCGAAAGATAGGTACGTGTAATGGATGTTTCACAAATACTATTTTTCACATTTGATTATTACCATCTGATTGTGTCTGTTGCGCATTGAAGACTGTGTGCAAGAAAAGTCAGGTGGACTAATTTAGGATAGGATTCAACACTTTCTCCTATTATTTTATAAAACATTTTATTCTACATCTGCGTTCACAAAGTGAGTCAGTTCACTTTAAATATAATATATTTTCTTGTGATATACTCTCAAATCTGCTGGTATGCAGCAAAAAATTCGGAAATATGCACTATCCGTCAAATTTTAAGAAATACCCATGCACATCGAATTCACTCAAAATATGACTTATATTAACCATCACATGCCTCTCAAACGAATCCAGGCAAGTTCGTCGGAAAGAAGAAATCATTTTCCATACGTTCCTGCATATTACTACACATATGCACTCTGCATATAAATCAGGGCTATAATAATAATAATAATAATAATAATAATAATAATAATAATAATAATAATAATAATAATAATAATAATAATAATAATAATAATAATAAATGCCATCTTATTTGATTCGTCATTCAGACTAGGCATAACCATTAATAGAAATATTATTCGAAATGAAGGAAGGGAGAATGAGCTAGCGCCACTGTTGCACTACTCATCGAACCGGGAAGATTATGAGAGAGTTCTTTCTGTGTGAAATAAATCATTGTAAATCAGTAAAAATGCTTTGGGATTTGAGGACAACTGAATCCTATCTGGTTAATTACTGATATTATTGAATATTGTGGAAAAAGGTCAGTGTGTAACTCTAAGATAGCTGTGAAGGGAAAAAGGTCATTAAGCCAAGCATATTCAGTTATATGTTCTATGTTAGTAGTGACCTGATTATCGGTGAGATTGCATTTAAAATCCTATTGAATTTTAGATGTATACACTGGCGCAGATCCCGGGGGACGAGAGGGACATGTCCCTCCAACCTTGGACCTGGGGGGACTGTCCCCCAATAA
Source organism: Thermobia domestica (assembly GCF_964235325.1). Classification (NCBI taxonomy): domain Eukaryota; kingdom Metazoa; phylum Arthropoda; class Insecta; order Zygentoma; family Lepismatidae; genus Thermobia; species Thermobia domestica. Next base: position 260,859,147 of record NC_137458.1, read on the forward strand.
TCTGACTTAAAAAGTGCTTTTCAGGGATAAGTATGATGATTTGTGTCCGACTGAAACAAAGGAATTTAAGATGAAATTGATTTCTCTTGTTTTTTCCATTCTTTAAAAAGAATCGTATTCTGTAGTATTTTAAACTGAACTTCTTGCTGTAGTGCGTTTAGTAGTCTCATCAATATGTATTAATCCACTTCCGCTACTTGGGCACAAATTGCAATACATGCCAGAGGAGGATTGCCCCTCTCCCCATGCTAGAAAGTTGTCCCAGCTATAGGTACGGGCACGAATTCCGGGGAAATGGGGAGACATATCCCCCAAACATTGCAACTGGAGGCTCTACCAATAATCCAATTTGAATAGTGCTTTTAGCAGATAAGTGTGATGATTTGTGTCCGACTTTCACAAATGAAAATGAGATGAAATTTGTTTCTCTTGGCTTTTCCATTTTTAATGAAAATTAAGGCGTGTAACTATGCGTGACGTAACTGATATGATATCTTATCTCCTCCTCTCCCCTAGGCCCTAGCACACGAAGAGTATATAGAGTATCCAATGTCAGTAGAACAAATTTTTTTTCCAGTAAATGCGCATTTCATATATTTGTAGTATCAGCCTAGGCATCTACTCATGCTTCGTAAGCTAACTAACTCTATGGCGTATGGAGCCCGGATGTTCTCAAAAGCTCTCCACTGACTTCTATCCTTAGCCAATTGGATCCAGTTTCTACTTTGTATTTCTATCTCTGCGAGATCCATCCTAATATTGCCCTCCCATCTGCGCCTAGGTCTTCCTAATGGTCATTTTCCGATTGGTCTTCCAGTGAAGACTTTGAAAGCGTTTCTACTTTCTTCCATTCTAGTTACACGCCCTGCCCAGCTAAGGCTCCTAGACTTGACGACCCTAAAAATGCTGGGTAAACCGTATAAATTATGTAGTACCTCGTTATGAAGTTTCCGCCATTCCACATTCCCGTTCTTCTTGGGTCCGAATAATAGTCTGAGCATCTTGTTCTAAAATGCTTTCAGTCTATGTTCTTTCCTCAGAGTAAGCTACCATGTTTCGCAACCATACAGAACAACAGGCATGATTATCGTTTTATATATTCTAAGCTTCAAATTCCTCGAGAGAATTCGCGTCGACAAGAAGTTTTGAACTGAATAATAACACGAATTTCCTGTTTTAAGTCGACATTTATTTTTTTCTTGAATATGATTTTCGTCTGTTAATATAGATCCTAGATATTCGATAGTATCCACTTTATCAAGATTTTTATTTAATCTTTTAACGCATTCATAATTTGCCGTATTACGGTCCCGACGCACTTCCATGTATTTAGTTATCTCTGCATTTACTTCTAAACACTTGTCCATGCAAGCATTCAATAAGACCTCTGTATTTCTTTCTATCATTCTCCTATCATGCCCTATTAAATTTACATCATCAGCGTACGCATAACCTGGTAAACAACGTTCAGCTCTACGCCCTGGTTGCTATCTTTGATTTTTCTTATGCGTATTCAAGAACAAAGTTGAATAATAATGGCGACAACACATCTCCTTGTTTCAGGCGATTCTCGACATGAAAGCCTCTGGCCAAATATTTTCCTACCCGGACTTTGATTTGGGATTCATTTAAACATGCCTTAACACTAGAACGGCGGCTGGGTCATTTTTGACCCATTTCAAATTTTACGTTTTAACAACTTCTTTATTTTCTTACGAATCGGATCGAATTTTTGTGACTTTTACTTGTTCTCTTGAAGAAATATTTTTACTAAGTATCACTCTTATCCACACTTTGCCTTTTGAAATAACAAACAATTATACTAGAACGGCGGCGTGGGTCAATTTTGACCCAACTCTTTTGTTATTGATATTTTGTTGCATTGTAGCAACACTGCTGGCCAGCGTCTTTATCTTGCGACCGTTCTTTCTACTAACACTCTCCCATTCCACCTCGTGTTCAAGACCAGCTTCTCAGCAATTTTGTCAGTTTAGTTGGAGTTTTTAATACTTTAGAAAATCTGTTGATTAGGAGAATCTCACTATATTCGGACTGATGTGCTATTTCAAACACTCATTATGAGCAAGAAACTGATGACACTGGATGAAATACTTGCAAATTTCAATAACATAAGTGAGGCCGAGTCTGACGCTGAATGCCTTGATATTTCTTCAGATGAAGAGTACCTACCGAATAACAACGAATATGACGATTCGGATGAAATATTGAAAGAGGAAGAGATAAGCACAGCAAACCATACTTCTGCAAATAAGCGTCGTAACATAGGTGTTTTTATTATTATTATTATTATTATTATTATTATTATTATTATTATTATTATTATTATTATTATTAAACACAAATTATATGTGTTACATCGCAACAAAATATTCATAATAATTTCAATTCTTTTAACAAAAATTTGCAAACAATTTGCATGCTATTGTGAAAATATATAGCTAGTGTGTTTTTTTTGTTGGTATCACCATGTTAAAATGTTTCATGAGAAGACGTTTATAACGCAAATAAATAATAATAAATAAACCACAGCCATATTCGATCCACTATTGGATGAGGCCTCTCTCCGGAGGGAGGACTTGGTCTACTGCTCCCACGCTAACCAGACGGGTTGGAGCAAGGTTCTTATATACCAGACGGGATGGAAGAAGAAATTCGAAGCTCCCATTGTGATCGCCACTATATGACCGCCCTGCTGGTCTAGTGGTGAACGTGGCTGAGTACGGATTGAGGGATCCCGAGTTCAATTTCCGGCGCTACCAAGAATTCTTTGACTACTAGCCTGTGAGGTAACCAGAAATTTCAAAGCTACCGAAACCAGAAAGTTTAAAGGTCTAAATGGGAGACAACTTACTTTCTCTTATGTTTGTATAAATTATATTTCAACCAAAGAAGTAGAATCTCTAAAGGAGCTGTTCGAAAGAACAGGTATTTTACCATTCTTTTCATGTCAGAGCTTTCATGATTAGAACCTAGCAAATCTTATTTATAAAACAATCACTTTATACTGACTTTTTCTGGTTTGAACTACTGCAAGTTTACGACTGTGTATGCTATTTTAGGTTATATCAGGTTATGTATTTCCACAAATTCTAAATAGGGAGAGGAAAGTTATAGAAATGCATAGATGCGTATTACAACCATATTAGTAAAATATTTTTTTTTTGTAATACGTCACGTTTTTATTGGTTTTTGTATGACCTTCTTCTTGTATACGAGTGACTGTACTTTGCTCTGTGTAAGACTGCAAGTTTAGATGTGTGTAGATTAGGTTAGTTTAGGTTATGCGCTTGAACAAACTTTCTAAGAATAATACCTATCTAGTGATTAGAATAATATATAATATTACTAGATAATAAACTGACATTGTATATAATACAATCAATAATATCATTGTATTAATTTTATATTCATAAAAAATAGCGTTTCTTAAATTTGTACTATTGGCAAAAACACATTTATCAATAAATATTAAGCTAGAGTTAAAAGAAGTTTATTTGTTTTATCGAATGAAAGTCACGTTTTATTATGGAATAAATATTAGTGGTTTAGAATACAAATATTTAATAAAAATGATATGGGTCATTTTTGACCCACTCCCGCCGTTCTAGAGAGTATCAAAAACACCGCCGTTCTAGTGTTAATTGATCTAATTAGCTTTTTCGGTATTCCAAATTCTGTAAGAACGTTGTACAATGTATCTTTCCTAACCGAGTCCTAAGCCTTCCTATAATCAATAAATAGTTGATGTACCGGTCTACTGTATTCCCACTTCTTTACGAGTATTTGGCGAATGGTAAATATTTGGTAGATAGTTAATCGATTTCGTCTAAATCTACACTGATAATCACCAATAATTTCATCTGCGTATGGGGTCAATCTTGCTAATAGAATGTTTGAAAGGATTTTATATGATGTTGACAGAAGAGAGATGCCTCGGTAATTATTAGAGTGTTTTGTCGGCTTTCTTGTGGATTGGAACCATGATTAATTCTTTCCACTCTTGTGGCAATTCTTTCTAGTTGTAGATAAGGAGAATGAGATTATGTATCTTGTTCCACAATTTGTCCTCTCCAGCTAAACTTAACTCAGCCGGAATTTCGTTTATACCCGGAGATTTGTGTTTCTTTAATTCCTTATTAATGATTTCTACTTCTATTCAATTGGGTTCTAAAATATACGGTTCTGTGGTGTGTATCTCAATTCTACACGCACATTATTTTTTGGCTGCTTATAAAGCAAATCGTCAAAAAATCTTTCCATCTATTTAAATGCTATCTCTATCAGTGAGAACTGTTTCATAAGCTTTCTTTAATATAAGCACGAGATTGATAGCCTTTCTTAAATTCGTTCATTCCTTTATACATGTCCCGAATGTTTCTATTTTTACTATTATCTTCAAGTTCCTAAATTTCAGCGTAAAAAAAATCGCGTTTCTTTGTTCTAAAAGTTTTGGAAGTTTTCTGCCTGATATCTGCGAAAGTGTGTGTAATTATTTCATTTGGATTTTGTAGCCTACGTAATTTTACCTGTTTTCTCTTCTCTGCTAGTTCGAACTATGGTTTGTTCCTATGTATTTCCGCGTGTCCTAATGTTTCTTCGAGAGGATGCCTCGAAAGCAAAGAAAAGAATTCAATTGCTGGAATAATTTTCTCCATAATCTTAAGGTTACATCTGTTAACTAAAGGGTACATTACATGCGTCAGATTTCTGTAAAGATTCCTGTAATGTTATTGAGATTATCATTATTTTGCTCAAAGAGCGTTGCTGCGTCATACATAATTGATATTCTTTCTTCATAGTTCTTGGGAAGTCATCTATATTATTACACTAGTAGAATAAGAGGCTGTATTTGGAAGTCAACGCCTGTGGAAGTATCACCATTTATTTCAGTGACCTCGAAAACTATGTGTTTGACACTAATATCGGTCAGTTTGGGCTATTTTTAAATGTCTTGGTATCCCCCCCGCCGCCGACCCCCGGTACGCATACGATGGTAGATGAATTTGCAAGTCGTCGCTAATGGAAGTGTCACCATTTATTTCAGCGACCGCGAAAACTATGGATTTGATACCAATATTGGTCATTTTGGATTAATTTTACATGTTTCGGTGTACCCCTTCCCAATGACACCCGGCACGGAGCCGAATAGGCTGAATTTGGAAGTTAATGCGATGGAAGGTTTACCATTGATCTCAGCGACAAGGAAACTATGAATTCGACATTAATGTCGGTAATTTTCTACTACTTTTACGTGTCCGGGCACACTCTCCCTGAAACCACCCTCTGGTTCGAATTTTGACAAAAACGTTCCACTCTGGTCTGGAACCTGCAACAAGGTGTCCGTGACCATTATTTCGTAACTCTCGGTCAACTTGTCTGGCCCCAGCTCGGTCTCGGTGAACGCTCCCCTGGTTCGAAATTTGATTTGGGGCCTTGGCCAAGGTACCCCTGACCACAATTTGGTAACTCTCGGTCCACTCGTCTGGTCCGCATGCTGCACACGCACATACAGACACACAAACAAATTCTTTATTTTATTTATATGAGTTTATTATAAAATAATTTTAACGTGAATCTTTGTGCATGCCTAATTAGAAACATACCAATTATAAATATGAATGTATTCAGATTTCAGAATGTGTTCACGGCAGTGATTTATAATACCAATATGTACTACTACTTTATCTACATCGCCTAATATATAATACAGGGTGTATCAAAAAGATTCATTCACTTTGGCAAGTCTGTATTTCTGAAAGTAATAAACATATACAAATAGTTTTTGTTTTGCATGACAGTGAAACTCAAAAAGTTTATATTGCACCTGTTCATAGGTGTTCAATGTGCCCCCCTTCCCCCGTGAGACGACGGTATATGTCCATGCGGTATTCAAATTCGTCCCAAACTGCAGCTAGCTTGTCTTCAGTTACTGTTTCCACAGCTGCCGTTATGCGATGTCGCAGTTCATTCAATGTGCTTGGTAACGGAGGCACATAAACGGAGTTTTTTATAAATCCTCACAAGAAATAATCACATAGAGTAAGGTCAGGTGACCTTGGAGGCCAGTAATGTAACTATGCATCATTTGGTCCAGTGCGACCGATCCCTCGTTGTGGAAACGTTCGATTTAAAAATCCCCGCACATTCCCATGCCAGTGTGGCGGTGCCCCATCCTGTTAGTATATGTAATCATTTGAATCAGTCTCCAACTGTGAGAAAAGATAGTACTCAAGCATATCAAGGTAGGGTATCCCCGTCGCAATGTTCTCGGCAAAGAAAAATGGACCGTACACCTGTTTTCGGGAAACTGCTCAAAACACATTAACTTTTGGCGAGTCCCTTTCATGCTGTACAACTTCATGAGGGTGTTCTGTTCCCCATATTCGCACATTATAGCGGTTCACATTTCCATTCAAATGGCATGTTGCCTCGTCACTAAACACTAAGCGTTGAACAAAACTGTCGCCCTCTGCAATCTTGCCAAGAATGAAATTACAAAACTCCATACGTCGTTCTTTGTCACCTTCACAAAGAGCTTGCAATAGCTGAACTCTGTATGGTTTCATATGTAAACGACGACGCAACACACGCCAGACGGACATCGAGGGCGTGTTGAGCTGTCCAGTTGCACGACGAGCGGATTTCTGCGGACTGCGTGCAAAACATTGACGGACGCTCTCCACGTCTGTGTCGGTCACTGGAGGACATCTCGGTGATTTTCCCTTACACAAACAATCTGTTGTTCGGAATTGTTCATGCCATCGTCTAATGCTCTGTGCAGTAGGAGGATGCACACCATACTTAGTACGAAAGTCACGCTGAACAGTTATCATTGACTTGCACTACGCAAAACGTAGTACACAAAAAGCTTTCTGTTGTACAGATGCCATTTTAACCAGAACCGTAGTGGCCGTTCACTCACGCACACTGCTGCTACCTAGTGAAAACCATGTAAAACTAGAGGTGTTCCTCTTTCCAACAGTACGTTTTTCACTCACATCTCTGAAAAGACAGAATAGATATTATTGTTTAAAACCGGTTGATTCTTTTTGATACACGCTGTATACTCTAACAGTTGATCAGATTGACCTACCGTAATATGAGTTTCATCTCCCTTCTCTACAATAAGCCACAAATCTGCCCACCTCCCAATGTTGAAGACAACTAATGGCGTATTTAGGATTTTGTTTCGAGGGGCTATGCCCAACACAAGGAAGGAATTGGGCAATTGCCCACCTGAGTTTGAGAATTAAATATATTTTAATTTATGCATAAATTGAAGTTATAATGGCAAGAATAAATCCTACATGATATGATACAAAAATTTAGGAGTGAATCTAACCCTATATCTCATTCATACAAGAAAAAGGAAGCATCCTTTTGGCCTTCCTAATTTCCCGGGTTAATTATTCCCCCGTTTTGATTTTCTTTAATTCACACATTTCCTTCTTTTAAAAATAACTAAACGATATAGTGTTTCATTTGTTATAATAAAC